>NC_063451.1:28569940-29176379 GCF_020379485.1 Brassica napus | reverse complement strand
CAGTGTTGCGGTTGTGGTGTGCTGAAGTTTTAGCTAAATATCTACCTCAAATCTCTCCATTTTTTCTTCATTTCTTGAAGTCACCACGGTTGACCTAACGAATCTGGAACATATTAAAGAGAACCACATGCATGAAGGAACATAAGGAATTGGGGATGAGGAATCTGCCAAGCCCGCCAGCAGCACGAAGAAAGGAGCAAAATGCGGTGGCGACGGAATCAGAGCAGATACATGTGTCACACATGATGTGTGATCTGTTTGGATGATTTCGAAGTAAACGTCTTTAGGATTCTGGTGGGATGCAAGCGCGTGTTTCACGTGAGTGTATGGTGTTTTTGCAAGTTCATGTGTCCAACTTGCAACGTACCATTCCAGTGTTTCGTTAATTGGTAAAGCTGGGAGAAAAGTTTAGGGCTTAAATATTTGGTATCGTGCGATTCGATAATATCCGGCGAGATCTTTTTCAATTCTTAGCTTTTACCACTCATATTAGTTAGTAAAAAACACTCGAGTTGCTATTTCTGTGGTAATCATTTTCTACCGTCTATATCATGACCTACCCTCAGTTTAGTCTTTCATATTTTTATCTGTATGCTTATAACCTAATAGAAAGGTTGGTGATTTTTTTTTTTTACTTCAGGATCAATATATACTTTTGCTTTTGTATTTCTTATATAGTGTTCTAAATTTATAAATCCTCTCATAAACAAAGAAAATGACGGTTATTATACATAAACTAACCGATTCTTTGATGTAGTAATAATAATATTTATTAGAAACTTTATATGGAGAATTTTCCAGATTCAAGTGCATTATAATTTTTACATGAACCATCTAAAAATCCACATCAAAATTTTCATTGAGTTTCTATAAAAAAATACAACATTATCCTACTATCACATTTCTTATATGAATTTGTAATTTATAAATGATAAATTCATGTGTATCCTTAAAAAAAAACCCTAACGAGATATACCGACAATGCTAAGTATATGCAGCTCATTCGCGTCAAATCACTACTATATAAAATGGGCTAATTTTGGAGCTTCTAACTTCTAAGGAGTGTCACATGGGCATAAATATTCCCCACCAATCAATCTGCCAGGTCATTGCGGACTGGGCTTGGAATAAAAAAGTTAAGTTACCTTCCCAGCCCATTTAAACCATTTCGAAGCCCAATCCAGAGCCGATCTTGATACGGGTCGTGTTATATCGTCGTCTCGATCCCGTTTCTCTTAAACAAAATCACTCATCCTCCCTAACCCTAATCGCCGTATCGATTCTCTTCATGTCCCCCATCTCCTCCCGCATAACGCCTCCGATGAGAGTGTTGGTACTTCAATGTTCTCCCATAAATCATCCATTCAAGATCCCCACGGACCCTCCACATCCCCCCCTCCGGCTCGATGATATCGAGATCCCTTTTTATACCCTTATCACTCTTCCCCTAGATCGTAAAATCCATACCCTTATCATGGCAAAAACATATTTGCCTTTGTTTGAATCAGCTCTAGGATGTCGTCAACGTTTATACGAGTGGGCTTGACATCGATCAAAGCATTACAATCATGTTTGCCAGACAATGAAGGTTTTGGATGGAGTCCACACGCAGTCTCGGATCCATTTCGTCTCGGATCCATTTGGTGATGCTTTCCAATGGCTGGAGATGTAGGAGAAACTAACGACAGATTTTTCAAGGTAAGACCTGATTTCGTAAATATTTGGTAGGAGATCCATAGACACCGTCAAAATCTCAAAACTTTAATTGGATTTTTTTTTAAATGTTAATTTTAGGACTTAGTCAGGTGAAGCATTGGTGGATTAGGAGGATAAGATAGTTGTGCCTCCAAGGAAGGAGCCTGAGGTAGAGAAGAAAAAAAAACCGGAGCATGAACATGAGTCAGAGTTTGGAGAAGAAAAAGAGAGTAAAGTGAGGAAGGAGAAATCGTTAAAGGAGATAGAGATGGGGAATGCGGCATACAAGGCTACAGTTTTATCTGATTTGCTTGGTAAGTGGTTAAGTCTAAATGTGATCATGTTTGATTGCTGCGAAGAAAGCTTAGTGTTCTCTCTTTGACTCATCCCTCCATCTGTGCCTTTTTGGTCTTGCAAAGGTTTTTTTAACATATTTTCAATTATCAAATTTGATTTTTTTTTTGTCTTCTAGCTCTCATTAAAAGGTCAAGTCTGATACAAAAACTCACAGTTGCTGGTATCATTGGCAACTTCATTCAGATTTGACAAAGGGTTAACATAGAAGCTACAATATAATTGGTTAATGCTACGTGAAGCTATAACAAAAACACTCAGATCATGATCATGTTCTGTACATATTAGGAACTATCAGTAGTTACCAGTCCAAAGCAACTTTTGTTGCTTACAACCAGTGTTCTGGGAACAAAATGGATAAGGTTAATGAGATCTTAAGTTTGGTTTAGATAGATGTTTTTTATCATGAAATGCTTCATGTTATTGTTATATTATAGATTTTGGCTTCTCATTTGATGTATCAAAAACTCGATGTTCCAATTCCACTTTGGAAAAAGTTATGAAAATAAACAATAATCAAAGTTTTATTGATTTCAAATGTTATGATGTATTCTTTACGTAACTTTTGCTTAAGGTATAATTTGAGATACTGTAACTTTGTCTATTGTGTCACTATCACATACCAAAACATCATTTACAAATTACAACTAAATCCCCGCGCTTGCGCAGGGCCGGCATCCTAGTTATGCATAAAGAGGATTCATGGGTCCAGTGGAAGTTGCATTATGAATGATGTTCATTATTATTAAAAATGTATACTCTGAAACTTAGATAAAAAAAAGTGATTGATATTTATAGGTTACATTTGGTTCACGAGTTTCGGTCTCTAAATCATTTAGTAAAAAAAGAAATCATGAGAAGTATAAAACTAAACTTCACTACAAAGGCATATATTATTTTGTTTACGCTTAAAATTTTGTCAAACATTCTACAGTATTTTGATAGAATATTAAACATTATATATTTAATATATATTTAAAAAAAACATAATTAATATGTACAAAAGATGAATCGAAGATAAAGAAATGCTTTCATTAAATAAAAATTTAAAAATAAATGATAATAATTAAATAATAGAATATCAGAAAACATATTAATAACAAATAAAAACTAAAACACATCAAAAATGTAAACAATCATCAAAGTTAAACTAAACAAATATATTCGGGCGGGACAAACCACTAGTAGATATTAAAAATAAGTCTGTGTGATCTAATATTGTTGAAGAAAATATATCATAAAAATATGTTGAAGCGTTTAAGAAAATACTTAATGAATCATGCATATATTGAAATACATATTTATTCATACGATAGGGTACCATCATAAGTGAACAACGTCTGGTTCATTAAAATACGGTCAACGGTTATTCTATGCTTTTTGTTTATGTGGTTGTTCTATGATTTTTCCAACGATTATGAGTAATAAGGTTAACATTTTTTTTTTTGTTTATATGTGGGTGATGAATTATGATAAGTTCTAATAACTTGAAACTTAATTATGATATAGTTATTGCCGATTTAGGTTAGATATGGGACCCACCAAATATGTGACTAAAACCTATCAATTGAAAAGAGATTCTAATATAACAGATTTGTTACGAAAGTCAAAAGCAAAGCAGCGGCCACCGAAAATGTTGAAATAATTAAAGATGTAGGTCCCGTTGCACTATTTGCACGGTAGATTTTTTTCTCTATATATACGATCGAGTTCGATCGTTTAGAAATACACCATTTTCACTCTTCTCTTCTCTCTAATAATAATCTTTCTATCAGTGTTAAAATTTCTACGGGTATAAAATTTTGCCCTTATTTAAATTCCTGCGATACAAATAAATTCCAGTTCTTTTTATAACACGTTATCAGCACGATCACTCTGCGATTCGGTAAAATTTATTTGTATCATTTATACCCTGTTATAATGGTCGGTATACCGCCTCTACTATTACTTATATCATGTTATAATGGCCGGAATACAGCCTATATTATTTACTAGTAATTTAAATTATTTATTGGTCGGCCAAGCCGCCTTATATTCTGTTTATTATTTATTGGTCGGCCGAGCCGCCTTATATCCTGTTTATTATTTATTGGTCGGCCGAGCCGCCTTATATTCTGTTTATTATTAATTGGTCGGCCGAGCCGCCGTATAATTTATTTATTATTCTGCATTGATCGGCTGAGCCGTCGCATGATTTGTTGTCATAACATAAATATTTCATTGTCATAATTTTTACTTTTATGAAATTTTATAGATTTGATTGACCGTTTAATACGATATTTTCAGACTAATTTTTGGTGCACTCGATTTAACCCCAACGGTCACAAAGAAAATTTTTCAAAAATTTCCCCTTTCTCCAACGGTTATGAACAGTGTTTTTCATCTATAAATACAACTCATTTTCACTCCATTTCATCATCCAAAACATTTCATCTTCTCTCTCAAAAAAAAAAAATTCAATCGCTCTTCTCCGCTTTTTCATTTCAAGAAAGATGATTCGCGCACTTTTGTTTTTATGTGCCATTTTTATTTGTGTTTCTATTTATACTTTATTCGTTGGAGAATTTACTCCGAGTGAATTTAAGATGAATATCGGTTTAATTTTCTTTACATCGCTTCTCCTTGTAATTGCTTGCATGATTAATGTAAACAGTTTCTTTTAATATTAATAATATTCTAATAATTTTTATTTATATGCTTTAGAAAAAAAAATGGCAAAAATCGAGAAACTTCAGTTTCCGGCATTGGAAGTAACTGGGACAAACTACACGGCATGGGTTACAAACATGGAGCTCCATCTAGATTCCGAGGAAATACTCGGAACAATAAAAGACGGCAATATATCAACCTCTCATGAAAAGGCTAAGGCCGTGATATTTCTGAGAAGGCATCTAGATGAAAATCTTACGCATGATTATGCGAGAACCAAAGATCCCTTAGATCTTTGGAAAGCTCTGAAGGAGAGGTTTGATAACCAAAAGAAAATTACTCTCCCCCATGCACTCGATGAGTGGAAAAATCTACGATTTCAAGATTTTGAAAAAGTGGAAACGTACAATTCCGCTATATTGAGAATAGCGGCGCAATTAGATTATTGCGGTAAGCCTGTCTCGGAAGCAGAAATGCTCGAGAAAACTTACCAAACGTTCCACAAAAATCATTATGTTCTACAAGAACAATATAGAAATTGTGGGTATACGAGGTTCTCTGAACTCGCTGTGGCGCTTATAATAGCGGAGAGAAATAATGAACTCCTCATTAAAAACCACAATGCCCGACCCACGGGAACCAAAGCATTTCCTGAGGTAAATGCAACGGATATAAAAAATCCGGAAAAAGGAAATTATTCCTATCGTGGGCGTGGTCGTGGCCGTGGTCACAATCGTGGTTTTGGTCGTGGTCGTGGTTATCGATTTAACCGCAACCATGAAAGGAGTAACAACCCAAGAGGAAGGGGATCCAACACATGGAATCGATCTGATCGGGTAAAAGGGAAAGAAACCCAAGAAAACCCTACTCATAAAAATGAGAACGTCTGTTACAGATGTGGATCGAAGGGACACTGGTCTCAAGTATGTCGAACTCCTCGGCATCTATGCCAATTGTACCAAGAATCTATTAAAGGCAAGGCAAAGGAAGTAAATCTCAATGAACACCTTGTGGGTACAACATCGACATACCTCGAATCCTCTGACTTTATGGGAGATTTCGACGAGGCCACTCATCAAAATATTTGAAGTGCTTGTACTGATCAAGCTTAATAATGCCTAGTGATGCCATAAAATATTATGTATTTCACTTTCAAAATATTGTTGTATTTCAAAATATCTAATGTATAATTATTGTGTACTTGTTATTGATGAATAATATGTTTACTTATGAAAGTTTATTTTCTTTATTAATATTAACTGTGTGTTACAGAAATGGATAAGAAAGCAAATGGAACAACAACTAAACAAATTGGTAGAGAAGTTTGCATACCAGATAGTGGCACAACGCACACTATACTGAAGGATAAGAGATATTTCTCTACTTTAAAGTCAGTAAAAATGACTATAAACACAATATCAGGTCCTACAGACCTGATCGAAGGAATTGGCAAGGCGAACTTTATGTTGCCTAATGGAACAAAGTTTTCCATAGATAATGCCTTATATTCTCCAAATTCTAAGAGAAATTTGTTGAGTTTCAAAGATATATACCGTCAAGGGTATAACACTCAGTCTGCAACTGAGAATGGAAAGAAGTATTTGTATATAACTTCTGAAAAATCAGGCAAAGGCCTTGTACTGGAAAAATTTCCAGAACTTCCTTCTGGATTGCATCACACTTATATTGATGCTATAGAATCACATCTTGTGATAAAAAGAAATCCAGAAGATGTTACATTATGGCATGATCGCCTTGGTCATCCAGGCACTACAATGATGCGAAAAATCATTGAAAGCTCACATGGTCATTCAATAAAAACCCAAGATATATACCAAAGTAATAAAATGACATGTGATGCGTGTGCTCTTGGGAAATTAATCATAAGACCATCACCAACCAAAGTTGACAAAGAATCACCAAAGTTTTTGGAAAGAATCCAAGGTGATATTTGTGGACCAATACATCCACCGTGTGGACCATTCTACTACTTTATGGTATTAATCGATGCATCGAGTAGATGGTCACATGTTTGTTTGTTATCATCTCGAAATATGGCATTTGCGAGATTTCTAACTCAGATAATCAAATTAAGAGCACAGTTCTCAGATTATCCAATTAAAAGAGTTAGATTAGATAACGCTGGTGAATTCACATCCCAAGCTTTTAATGATTATTGTATGGTATCAGGGATTGAAGTAGAGCATTCTGTTGCTCATGTTCATACACAAAATGGTTTGGCAGAATCATTAATTAAACGGCTGCAACTAATTGCAAGGCCATTGATCATGAGATCAAAACTCCCAACCTCTGTATGGGGACATGCTATTTTGCATGCAGAAGCACTAATTCGGATAAGACCAAGTGCATACCATAGATATTCCCCATTACAGTTAGCATTTGGAAAAGAACCAAATATCTCTCATCTAAAAATCTTTGGTTGTGCGGTTTATATTCCAATAGCACCACCACAACGTACAAAGATGGGACCGCAAAGACGGTTGGGAATATATATTGGCTATGATTCTCCATCAATAATAAGATACCTAGAACCACAAACTGGTGATGTGTTTACGGCACGATTTGCCGATTGTCATTTCAATGAGAAAGAATTCCCAACTCTAGGGGGAGACAATAAACAAGTAGGAAAAGAGATCAAATGGAGTGTACCATCGTTATTACACCTTGATCCTCCTACGAAACAGTCAGAACTAGAAGTTCGACGTATCATGCATTTACAAAATATAGCAAATCAGCTACCAGATGCATTTGCTGATACCAAAATGGTAACTAAATCACATATACCCGCTGCAAATACTCCTGCTCGTATTGAAATACCACAAAATGGTGGAACGGCAGTTGATACACGTGAATCAGGAACACGTTTAAAGCGCGGTAGACCTATTGGTTCAAAGGATAAACTTCCTAGAAAACGTAAGGAATGTGAAAAGCATGATACTCCCAAAATAGCGGAAAATATTTTGGAAGAAGCGAATTGTGAATCGAACGACAATATAGAGCATCATGAATCTGATGGAAATCACGAGATTTCTATCAATTACATCCATAATGGAAAGATATGGAAACGAAATGAGATGGATGATATTGATGACGTTTTCTCATACCTTTTAGCAAAGGAAATAAATGAAGAAAACGAAGATCCAGAACCAAAGTCTGTATATGAATGTCAAAAGAGACATGACTGGATAAAATGGAAAGATGCAATTCAAGTCGAATTAGATTCGCTTAACAAACGAAATGTATTCGGACCTATTGTGCTCACACCCAAAGATGTAAAACCTGTTGGGTACAAATGGGTGTTTGTCCGAAAAAGAAATGAGAAAAACGAGATTACAAGATACAAAGCTCGTCTCGTAGCCCAAGGTTTCTCTCAAAGGCCAGGAATTGATTATGAGGAAACTTATTCTCCTGTTATGGACGCAATCACATTTAGATTCCTGATGAGCCTAGCGGCCAATGAAAATTTAGAAATGCGTCTCATGGATGTCGTTACGGCATATTTATATGGATCATTAGATACTGATATCTATATGAGAATCCCAGATGGATTTAAAATGCCAGAAATGTTAAGTTCCAAACCTAAAGAGTTATGTGCAATAAAATTGCAAAGATCATTATATGGGTTAAAACAATCTGGACGAATGTGGTATAATCGTCTCAGCGAACACTTAACAAAAGAAGGATACACGAATGATCCTATATGCCCTTGTGTTTTCATAAAGAAAACAACATCCGGATTTGTGATAATCGCGGTGTACGTTGATGATCTTAATATTATTGGAACTCAAAACGAAATCCAAAAGGCATCAAACTATCTGAAAGGAGAATTTGAGATGAAAGATCTCGGGCAGACAAAATATTGTCTAGGATTACAAATTGAGCATTCTCGAAAGGGTATATTTGTACACCAGTCTACATATACCAAACGAGTATTGAAACGCTTTAACATGGATAAAGCAACTCCTCTTAGCACCCCGATGGTCGTTAGATCACTTAATGTTGAAAATGATCCGTTTCGACCATCTGAGGAAAATGAAGAAATACTTGGTCCTGAAACTCCATACTTAAGTGCAATTGGAGCTCTTATGTATCTTGCAAATTGTACTCGACCTGACATATCTTTTGCCATTAATCTTTTAGCGAGATTCAGTTCGTCTCCTACGCGAAGACATTGGAATGGAATTAAACATGTCTTTCGTTACCTTCAAGGAACAACTGATTTAGGCTTGTTTTATCCTAAAAGTTCAAAAGGTCAAATGATTGGTTTTGCAGATGCAGGTTATTTGTCAGATCCACACAAAGCTCGATCCCAGACAGGATATGTTTTTACAATTGGAGGCACCGCCATATCTTGGCGTTCTCAGAAGCAGACACTTGTTGCTACTTCTTCAAATCACGCTGAGATCATTGCACTCCATGAAGCAAGTAGAGAATGTGTATGGCTAAGATCAATAAGCCGACACATCTGTTCAAGCAGTGGGATTGACGAAAATACGGAGCCAACTATTCTATATGAAGATAACGCGGCATGTGTTGCTCAAACGAAGGAAGGATATATCAAAAGCGATAGAACCAAACATATACCTCCGAAGTTCTTCTCATACACTCAAGAGCTCGAGAAGAATAAAGAGATTGAAGTAAGATATGTTCGATCATGCGACAATGCAGCCGACCTCTTCACAAAATCACTCCCTACCTCGGTATTCAGAAAACACATCCATAACATTGGGATGCGCCATCAGAAGGATCTATGACTGTTCATTCAAGGGGGAGCTTACGTAGTTGTACTCTTTTTACCTTACTATGGTTTTTCCCATTGGGTTTTCCTGGAAAGGTTTTTAACGAGGCAACAAAGACGTTAAGCGAGAGCGGATAGTGACACCGGCCCCCAAGGGGGAGTGTTACGAAAGTCAAAAGCAGCGGCCACCGAAAATGTTGAAATAATTAAAGATGTGGGTCCCGCTGCACTATTTGCACAGTAGATTTTTTCTCTATATATACGATCGAGTTCGATCGTTTAGAAATACACCATTTTCACTCTTCTCTTCTCTCTAATAATAATCTTTCTATCAGTGTTAAAATTTTTACGGGTATAAAATTTTGCCCTTATTTAAATTCCTGTGATACAAATAAATTCCAGTTCTTTTTATAACAAGATTATATATTTTGATTAGTTAAAACAATATAAAATGAGACATATTAAGTTTCTAGTGAATATGTCCAACAAACTTGTTTAAGTAGATTTTCGAGGACTCCTCTCTTTTTAACAGTACATATATTAAGATTTAAGACCCACGTATATTTGGATAATTTAAAATAAATTTCGTTCTTCAATTTTATTGTGATTAGTGATTATATTTGATTTGTTAGTTTCACTTTTCATCATGATGGGCCGTCAAGTCATGGCCTGTTAATTAATAATTGGGCCGATCGCCTTTAAAAAAAAAAAAATTAATTAGTATGTTTGATGAAATAAATTCATGTAAAATAATGATGGCATGCGAAACCATGAAGCGTTAATAGAAGCCCTCAGTATTCCTTACCTAAATAATCTACTGATCAAACACTGTAGGTGAGGTATCTATATTTCCTCAGTACTAAAGACAATGAAGTCAGTTTTGAACTTAACAGCGTATACAATATGTATGTTGAAAAATGTTAACCAAACAAAACTGTATTGCAATATTTTTCCAAGAAATGGTTTGTACTGTGATACTTCTCAATAATTACATCATCTGTCTCTGTTTACAGAATGATCACATTGTTCCTTACTCAGGATGTTAGACTTTCTTAGCCTCTCACTGTTTCCACAATGTGACATTTGAATTTAGGTGGAGAGTCACGGCGGAGAGTTTTAAGATTCTTCAGGCAACGAGCTCGATGTGATCGGTTTAAGGAGATGTGTTACGACCTGGAAAAGAATGTCGATGCAAAACAGTAGACGAGCTGCTTGGGTTAGTAGTATAAGTCAAAAGATGGTAAAGCCGCTTGCAAGTTACCATCATAAAAATTTGTAATCAACCATGTCTGTTTTTGTGAAACTTGATTTGCTTAAACTATTATGCTCAAACTTTGCAGGATCCATTTGAAATCTCTCGCATTGGGAAACCAACCTAGTCGTTTGTGAGAGTAGTGATGAGTCTACACAATTTTTCCTTTTGTATTTTAGAGATTGGAACTAGTACTGAGCTTATACTAATAAGTACTAATACCTGATTCTAAGTTAGCAAATCTATTGTTAGTTTATGGACCACCAAATTTCACTATCGTACTCGAGAAATAATAATAGCGACTGTTACAATAGGTGTTAGAGCACCAGCATTGGAGGTTCGTGGTTGGAGTTCACGGCTTTTCTAGAAAAAAAATATATTATAATATGCTACAGTAATGATCATGTCTTGCCACGCTCCTTCCATGTGAATCCGAGTCGTCACTGTTCAGCGGACCCTACGCCACGTGGTGGTCCGCTATTGATCAATTTATTTTTTTTTTATTTTTTTTAAAAAAAAAATAATAAAAAAATAATAAAAAATAATAAAAAATTCAAATTATGAATATGAACCCGAATCGTCACTGTTCAGCGGGCCCTACGCCACGTGGCGGTCCGCTATTGGTCAATTTATTTTTTATTTTTTTTTTTATTTTTTAGAAAAAATCAAAAAATAATAAAAAAATAATAATTAAAAATTTAAATTATGAACCCCAACCGGGGGTTCATTAATGGTGGTGCTCTTATGGTTGGGTCATGGAGACACGAAATATCAAAGAACGGGAAAGGTGCGCAAATTATGTGAGCTATTAGTATTAAAGATAAACGTCTGCCGAAAAGTTAAAGTCAACACAATTTGCCTTTTACTTTTTGTTTTTGTTTTTACTCTCTTTATTTAAGTGTATAGATGATTAAATGTTTTTCTTCCATATTTTGAAGAATTTTTTTTTTTCAAAATGTAAGATATTTTAAAATTTTAAATATATTTTAAATATTTTATACTTTTAGTATTCTTTTTAAAAATATGTGATTAATTATAGTTTGCTGAGTTCTTTAAATTTCATATTATAATGATATTGTAGATAAATACTCCATCCATTTCAAAAAGATACTTATTTTAGTTTTTTCACATATATTAAGAAAATACATTAAAACTTGATTGTAAATGTATTGTTTTTTGTGAATAACAATTTTTCATAATTTTTAACCAATATAAATTCAATAAACACCATTAGTTTTTTTGAAATTTACAATTTTTCATTAAATAATACATTGAAAAGGTAAAATATGTATTTTTTTGAAATAATTTTTTTATAGAATGTGGATTTTTATGAAACTGAGGGAGTATAACTTTTTAGTTTCTTTGTGTGATTTTGATAAATTCATCATACATTTTTAATAGAAGTAGTATAGTGGAATTCAAATTTCAACCAAGAAGCTTTCATTTATTAATAACGTACACAAAATTTCAAAAAATTTAGTTGTTGTGGTAGATTCGAATATCGTCTTCGAACAATTAATGCTGCTCCCACATACACGTATGAAATACAATTAATTTATCTTTGGAGATTTTAAATTGCATAGGATGGTTGAAGGTTTTGCTATATAAAGTCACATGATCCAACAATAGTTCAAAAATTTAATGAGAGATGGAAGTATATTGATTACCGAAGCTCAAATCCCAAGGAGTTATCTTACTTAAAAATCAGTAGCATTTAAACCTCAAAAAAATAAGTGTAGTATCATTTAAACTTCAACTAGACCTTGACCCGCTCGACCGAGCGGGTGTCAATTTTTATTTTTTTTATCTCCGCATGTCATAAATGTTATACAAGATTTGTAATGTGTGTGCTAATATAACATTTTAAAAGATAATAATGTATTTAATTACATCAAATATTATTTTGCGTTTTACCATAAATTATATGACTGATATTTATTGGATATCATATACACAAATTCAAAATTTACAACAAAAAAAAAATTATGTATAAAATATCTAGAAAATCAAAATTTTGAATTAAACAGTAAATGTTAATTTTCTGAAAATCAATCCAAAATTGTATGTTTACTTCTATTTTAGTAAAGCAGATGTTAAACATAAATGTTGATTGATCCGCAAGGTTAGGGGCGGGAATGATTATGTTAGCTAATTATATGCAAGATATATTAGGTAACATGATTACGGTGGCGCATATATCTGGTTTCAAAATTTTTTGTTGATTAACCAAAGATTTTCTGCAATTGAAAATATTCAGTTTATGAAAATGGTTTTCTATATATTGATAGTGATTAAATAGTAAAGATTTTGAATATATGCATATCTAATATAGCTTGTAAGTAGGATCATGTTTGTTAACAAAGATTTAATAATTTCTATTTTCAAATTTGGGCTGCTTTGTTCAGCAAGTCTAGGTGCGGTGATGCTCAAATTTCTGATAATAATTTTAGTATCAAAACTGTAAATATAAAATTTTATATTAAATATATATTGGTATGTTTGTATAAATTAAATAGAAAAAAGTTTATTGTACATTGATTTGTATGGTTTGTAAAATTATAATAGGAAAAGAGGTTCAAACATAAATGACATTTATGGACATTTGTAAATGATATAACCAATGTATATTTGATATATGGAGATGTTTGTTTGCTTTGTAAATGACATAAATAGATATTTCAATACAAAAAAAAATAAGTAAACACTGGAGACGTGAACTTTAAATGAAGAACTTATTTTTGTTAAGAATAGAATTATGAAACGTAATTAAACCGTAAAAGATAAAATATCCATAAATATAGCTTCATTTAATAGGTCAGTGGCATGACAGTGTAAATATTGTGGAAAACAAAGGGGTAATCTAATTTTGTACTCCTCTTTTAATATATTAGATACGCGTTTTAATAACACCAAAAGGGTTACTAAACAAAAAGGATTCTTAATCGATCCGTATGTGTTTACCACCAATAAACAAATACAAATACACAGTAAGACTACAAAATGTGTCACCGCGTGATTTTCAAGTCGACAAGTGCAGTGTTATATGTATCTAAACTATTCGGCTTGAAAATAGTATAAAAATGGCAAAACAAGTCAACAACGACCCACCACCATTTTTGGCCGTATTAGCTCAATCCACACACTGACCACTAGTCAAACTAGTTCCATTTGCATAATAATATATCGGTTATGCACTGTCCATAGAAATATCAAAACTCAACAATGTAAAACCAAATAAAATGTACAAAAACAAAAATAATGTGTAAAAAAAAACATACTAGTATTTTTAATTAGAAAAAACTAAAAACATAAAGAAAAAATGTTTTGTGTAGAGAAAAATTGGATAATAATATAATTCACGAAATCCTAAAAAAACACACGAAAAAAGAGCAAAAATAACAAAGAGTGATAGATCTCTTTTTTTTCAAAGAGTGATAGATCAAACTCATCATCAGTCATAATCATTGTCTAACCCAAAAAATCTTTCCCGTGGATGTCGCTTAAATATACTACTATTTCTCTATTTTAAATCTTTTTAACGACATTCATAATTTGCTAAATTAAAATAAAAGGACCGTCGTCTTCCGTAATTCACGCCAGAAATTAAAGAAAGTGAAAAAGGCAGAGAAAAACATTCTATTTTCTCTCTGTATGTAGTTAAAAATTGTATATAAACAACAATGAAACTGTTATAGTTTCTCACTCACTACTTTTTTTTGTTCTTGAGATTCATTCAAATACCGGATCCGGAGGGAGAGAGAGATATATATAAACCAGTATACATGTGGTGGTGAAGCGGAGGAGCCAAGATTCTTGGGTAATGGGTTGTGTCAGCTCGAAGCAAACCGTCTCCGTAACGCCAGCGATCGATCACTCAGGAGTGTTCAAGAACAACAATGCTTGTTCCGGGTCGGGTCGAGTTGTGGTCGAGGAGCCTTCCCCGGCGGTGGAGAAGAAGCTCGTTTCTTGGAGGAGCAAGAGCGGCAAGAAGAGCAGTAGCAAAAAGAAGAGCGGCGGCAGCGAGTTAGGGACCGAGTCGGGCCGAGCGAGTTCGAATTGCAGGAGCGAGTCGTTGAGTTTCCGCCTCGGTAACTTGAGCAAGTACTTGGAAGCCGAGCAGGTCGCCGCCGGCTGGCCTTCATGGCTGAGCAACGTCGCCGGCGAAGCTATTCACGGCTGGGTCCCTTTCCGATCCGACGCTTTCGAAAAACTAGAAAAGGTTAATACTTTCACAATCCTCTGTTTTGCTCTGTTTTGCTCTGTTTTGCTCTGTTTTGCTCTGTTTTTTAAATGATTTGCTCTGTTTTTTTTTGTTTCTGGTGATTTTTAAAGATTGGTCAAGGGACTTATAGTAGCGTGTTCCGAGCACGAGAGACTGAAACGGGGAGGATAGTGGCTTTAAAGAAAGTAAAGTTCGACAATTTTGAGCCGGAGAGTGTTAGGTTCATGGCAAGAGAGATTCTGATACTCAGGAGACTCGATCATCCCAACGTCATCAAACTCCAAGGCTTGGTTACTTCAAATCTCTCTTGCAACATTCATCTCGTATTCGAGTACATGGAGCATGACCTCACCGGTCTTCTCTCAAGCCCTGACGTCAGCTTCACAACTCCACAGGTCAGTTCTGAGAGACTTTTTCTGTATTTGGAGTACAAATAATGACTGTTGTTTTGGCCTTTTGTAGATTAAGTGTTATATGAAACAATTATTGTCTGGACTTGACCACTGTCACGCACGAGGTGTGATGCACCGGGACATCAAGGGTTCGAATCTTCTGGTGAACAATGAAGGAGTTTTAAAGGTTGCTGATTTTGGGCTAGCTAACTTTTGTAATGCTTCTGGGAATAATAAGCAACAACCTCTTACAAGTAGAGTTGTGACTCTATGGTACCGCCCACCTGAGCTTTTGCTTGGTGCAACGGAGTACGGAGCTTCTGTTGATCTGTGGAGTGTTGGCTGTGTTTTCGCCGAGCTTCTCCTCAAGAAACCTGTCCTGCAAGGAAGAACCGAGGTAAAAAACCATAAACATTACAACTCTTGTCTTGTTATATAACTCAAAAAGTGTACTGTTTCTTGAAATGTAGGTGGAACAGTTGCACAAGATATTCAAACTATGTGGATCTCCACCTGCTGATTACTGGAAGAAGTCCAAACTTCCTCATGCAATGCTTTTCAAACCGCAGCAACATTATGATGGGTGTCTCGGAGAGACCTTGAAAGATTTGTCCGAAGCTGACATCACTCTTATAGAGACTCTTCTTTCTGTAGAGCCACACAAACGTGGGACTGCTTCTACTGCCCTTGTTTCTCAGGTAACCATTTAATCTTCCAACCAACTATGACATCATCAAGTTTGAAGAAAGACATTGTTTAGTCGTCTTGTCGCATCTTTTCAGAAGGCTTTATTCCCCTTTTTTTTATTACAGTATTTCACTTCAGAGCCTTTTGCTTGTGATCCCTCAAGCTTGCCTGTATACTCTCCTAGCAAAGAGATTGATGCAAAGCATCGTGAAGATGCAACAAGGTGAGAGTCTTAACTCTCAAGTGCCAGTTCTTGAAGCATTCAATCATTTTCCTCAATATGTTATTTTTGGAAATTTTAGGAAAAAGATCAGTGGGAATGGGAGACGTGGGACAGAAGTAAGGAAGCCAACGAGAAAGCCACCTGCATTTGCTAAACTGCCACCACCTAACTGCGTGCAGGACGCACGACGTCCTTCACAGACTTTCCAGAAACGTTATGGTCATTCAGTTCACAACTCCATCGATAGCGAAGCCAGTTTATATGGGAAACTGCAAAACCCATCATCAGAACATGAGAAAGAAGAAGCTTCTTCTCATGTGAAGCACGCGTCACAAGGAGATGTACCTTTCTCAGGGCCTTTGCAAGTCTCAGTATCAAGCGGTTTTGCATGGGCAAAGCGACGAAAAGATGGATCACATAATAGATCTCTCTCAAGAGGTTACATTCCTAACCTGTTGGGACCTTCTCCTGCTTTCAGTGAGAGCACTGACGTTGAGTCTAAGATCAATGAGAATGAAAAGGAAGAAAAAGATTCCCAAGACCGTGAGGCATATGAGATGTTGAAGCTTTCGATGTTGAAGAAGTGGAGACAGCTTGAACGTCCAGATTCTTTTGATGCTTCAGATGAGTATCATTCGCAGGAACTATCATTGGCACTTTATCAGAGAGAAGAGAAGTCAGCAAAACTTAATCACTTGGTATGTTAGTAGATAAACAGAAGCTAGCAATATCATCTAGTTGTTTTGTCCATAGTTATCCAATTTCTAGTTGATATAGTTACACACCAAGTGGCTTAACCTTTCTTATGCCAACCTCAACTTATATAAAATTCAAAAAGTTATAATATCTGAAATTTCTCATTGATATGTGACATCAATGAAAATGAGTAGAAAGAATCTCCAGAATGCTATTTGACTGAGAGTGTAGCTTTATTGCTTAAAGTTCTTTTGTCTCTCTCTCTCAATGTTTTATATTCACTCAAAATCTTGAGAGGAAAAAGCAGAACATGCATGATTTGCTTGTCTTCTTTTAGCACGTGTTGAGAAACATACTCAGTCATGCTAATGAGGTGTGAACTTGACAGGGTTATGAAGACAATGATGAGAAAATAGAATTCTCAGGTCCCTTGTTGTCTCAATCTTATGGAGTTGATGAGCTTTTGGAGCGTCAAGAACGCAAGATTCGCCAGTTAGTTCGAAAATCTTTGTTCCAGAAAGGTAAAACATAGTATGCGTATTTATCTAGTGTGCTATATCGCGCAATAAACACCTAGATACTGTGGTTTTTGACTTATCCCTTTGTGTTAGTTTTTTTATTTTATACACTATGAAACTAAGATCTTAAAACATAATGAGCAACAACAAAGTGTATGGATTTTTGAATTGCAGGTAGGAAACAAGGGAAATGACTCTGTATAAATTTGTATCTGTCATGAAAAGCTTCCCAAGTGGATTCTGAAGAGAGATCCAAGAACTCAAAAAGACTTGATGGTCTGAAAAACACAAGGATAGCAAGATCTTCAGAAACTGTGATGATCAAGCAAATATAAAGAAAGCCATGAAGCTTTTTTTGTTGTTGTTATTTATAACTTAATCTTCTTTAATGAGTTCAAATTTTGAGTATATATAATAACAACGAGCGGTTATAGAGTTAGCGCATTGCCATAGCATCATATCTCTATACATTTACATACCAGTAGAAAATCCAGTTACATAAAAAAGATTTTTACTGATTTATATTTCAGTATTGGGACCCTTTTGTTTCATGATGGTGATGGTGGTTATGGTATCTTAATGATATCTCGTGACGATGGTGTATGTGAGGCCATGTTGTATTATGATTGTGTGCCATCAGGATGTGACGTTGAACTTATCTACTGTATTTGGGATCTGTACAACATGAAACTTCGGTTTAGAGTAAATTAGTCACATTCCAACTCTACTTGTGTCTAGGTTTAAGACTATTGTCGGTTACAAACCCGCTAAAACAGAAAGAGTATTTTGTTTTCTGACTTTTAAACGTCCCACATCGCTAACGAAACAAGCTTGGAAGGCATGAGGATCAGTATAAGAGATGAGACCAGGCATCTTCACAAATCATACCTTTCTCGGCCTTTTGGCTAAGATCAAGTGTAGTATCTGTTCTTATCAGTTTAATATTTGATATGTGGTTCATTGGGCCACACGATATTAACTCTATTTTTTAAGGGAGAATATCCATCAAGATAGCTTGTTATCTGGATCTTCATGAATTGCCCATGTGTTGCACTATAGCACGGGCAGGCTCATCCTGCCATTTCTATTAAGTTTAATTTTGAATCCCTCTCTTGTCCCTGAATCAATCTGATTTATACTTTTAACACATGTAACTATGTACGCGAGCCTATGTGACTATGTTCTCCTCGAGGATCTGATTTACATCTGTAAACTACTCAGCCTCAGGCTGTAAACAACCATCAAACCATGATTGCATGAGGATCTAATATTTGATATTCACACATGTTGAAAAATAGTGGAAATACGCGATGCAGAAACATGTATATATCACACTCTAACACGACTATAGAGACTATGTTAAGAAAGCAAAAAAAAATAACAATAAGATTTGGACACGATCAGAACACCACGACAAAGCTTACCCATCTTGATCCCAAGCTTTTACAATGCGACACCTTCTATGACTTTCCAGCTGAAAAGACTTAACAACATCTTATACATTCTAAGATCATTTAAGAGTTTTATCAAAGCGAGAAACGAACTAACTGAACGTCCAATCGCCGCATAGACTAGGCTACTTGATTCCTAATACTGTATAGAACCATAAAACAAAATGAAAGAACTCACCATTAGTCAATTTATTGGCTCAAATATGTGAAGAGATAACTTCTGAACGGGGATGAACACATCCATGACAAACAGAGGTAGAATAGAATTTCATTTCCTAAGTGGACCAGAGTGTCTTGCTCTGATTTCCTTTCAGCATATCCTTGTATAATAGTATTCAATATCACACTGGCAACATATAATTGCTTCAGTATAAGAACTGTAAAGCATAAGTGGCCAAGATACAATTACATCATATGACTTGTTGCGTTGGACATGAGTGTGTTTAGGTCGATGTTTACACCAGATAAGGCAATCAATTAGGTTGATGAGGCTTGTGCAAATGTAAGAGTCTAGCTAGCTTAATAGTCAACCTGTAGAAAATTTGATAACCTTGAAAGAAAGAGAATGCAGCTAGAGATAGAACTTCTCATGCCGTCTAAAAGGAGAAGCATGAATCAATTGACGTTCCTCTTGGTGGAGCTAGTTTACTTAGCAACATTTTTTTCCTTATTCGCTTTTATGATCTTTCTACATTATCATCTAAGTCTGTTTTTAGATGTTTATTTCTCTGTTATTGGTGTAAGGTTATTACTAGCTTTTTTGTCTTGTTTTGTCTTGTTTTGTTGTTCTGTAGGAGCGGAAAAAGATTGATGACTTGAGCTACAAGCTTCAGCTTCTTTCAGTAAAATGTAAAAAATGAGGAAAAATATAATTGATGAGATTCAAAGTTGTGTTAAGCCTTTTTTTTTAGAAAACGAAAGCTTTTGTACTCTCTGTAGGAGTTGGGTAGTTAGCATCATAAATTTTAGCTGACATATTTGCATCATATCCATCAATAAAAAACACTAATTACTTTTCTTTTCTGTAGATGAAAAATGTCTCCAAAGAAAAGGTTTTTGTGGCTATGGAACTACTAATAATAATAATGTACAGTTATTTTTGAAACTAAAGATTGAAATCCATTTTTTCTCATATCAATATAGTTAAGTCCTATCCCATTTATTTTTCCATTTCCCCAGTGATATGTATTATTATATATACTGAGGACTTAATTAGGAGTAGAGAGAGAGAGTGTGTAATATGCCCTCTGTATTTTCAATGCAGTGACTCTCTTTCTCTCTCTTTAGCCACAACTCTTTGGTAGCTTCAAAATCTTCTCTTATCTCTTCCATTCTATCAGCGCAAACAAGCAGCATCCAAATCCTGTGCTTTAAAAAAAAAAAAAAAAATCCTGTGCTTAACTCTGTTGCAACACCATGGCTGTTGTTGTTCTTGCTGTGATTTTGTTGGCTATGGTTGGTCACTCAAGTAAGACACTCTTCTCTCTGTACAAATCCTGCAAACTCGAAATAATATAACACTTCTCTGTTTCACATCACATGGATCTTCTTTTGCCGTGAGGAATATATTTTTTACCTTTTCCCATTTAATCAACTCTGTTTTAGTACAGAACACGGTCTCAAATTTCTTAGCTTTTCATAGTTTGAATTAAAATTTTCTAAAAAGAATAACCCTTTCTTGTTTTTCTCATACTTTTTTCATAGAAAGGTGTTGCCTTTTTTTTATCTGGAGAACCACAACATTGTTCCTTCTTGAATTACAGATTCAGGTCGCTCATTTCACACTTAGTTAGTAAATGAGAGTAAAATAATTATGTGTGGTCATGAAAGTGCGTCTGTGTGTAGGTGGGACATGGTGTGTATGCAGAGAAGGATTAAGCGAAGCAATGCTGCAGAAGACTTTAGACTACGCATGTGGCGCAGGAGCTGACTGTGGACCCATTCACCAGAACGGACCTTGCTTTAACCCAAACACCGTCAAGTCTCACTGCTCCTACGCTGTCAACAGCTTCTTTCAGAAGAAACGTCAGTCTCAGGGAACTTGTGACTTCGCCGGCACAGCCACCGTCTCAGCCTCTGATCCCAGTGAGTCTCTCCCCCCACCAACCTCTCTACTAAACCCAAAACAAAATGTGTGGACACCATATTTCAAAACCAAACCGTTCAGTGGAGTATTTAATTATGAGTAAAAAAATGAAACTCAACTTGAAAAGCAAATCAGTGAGGATAGTATTATATCAAATATATATACTTCACATGTTTCAATGTGAATGATGTTCATATCTCAATATATACTATAATAACAGCTCAAGATTCTCTACACAGTTTAGAAGATATAATATATTACTAACTCTTGTCTCTTGTACCATTGTGGTGATATGATATAGGCTACACTACTTGTGCTTTTCCTGCAAGTTCCAGGTACACCCTTTTTTTCTTCACTGCTTATGTTTTAGTGTTGAGTTGGCTTTGATCTTGAGGATATGGGCTTAGTAGAATTTCTATTTTGTTTTTGTTTTTTTTTGTTGATGTAGTGGAAGTGGGACAATGACACCGGTGACGACAACACCATCGACAAGAGTCCCTACGACAACTAATACAAGACCCTACACAGTCACACCTTCAACAGGAGGTGGTTTAGGGATTCCAGCCGGTGGTTTCAACCCAGACTACACTGATCCATCTTATTCCTTTGGATCCAAACTCCAAAACCCAAGAGCCACCACTTTATTTTTATTCATGCTCTTCTACTTGTTGATCTAGTAGAGTAACCAACAACTAACGTTGGACTGTGGATCATGTGACTGTGTGGGTCTCTCTCTCCCACTAATGGAATCTTTTGAGAGAGACTTGTTTTCTTCAATCTTTGTCTGGCTTTTTCCTAGCTGTTATCCACTTGCTTCTGCAAAAGAAAAAAATTGTACATTATGATTTTAAGTAAGGTGACGGCAAATATTTAAGGTTATATCTTTCACCGGAATTAGTTACTTGCCTGTAAAGTAACTTTTATAAAACATAGAGGATCAAAGTGTCATTTCAAACATTTCAATCATAATTTAATAAAGGGTAAAACTGTTATTTGTCAGTTATTAACCAAACACTCTTCTCAGTTACTTTTTAACTAATCGATCCTACACGACCATCAGCCGGAGACGACCGCCGGCGTTTTTTCCGGTATGGAAACTTTTCTTTTTCTTTTTTTCTCTTCTTCTTCCTCGCCGTGCGGATCTCTGATCCCAATCTTACATGATCAATCTCTTACTTGATTAGCGATTTGATAGATCACACTTGGAATGTTAAAATCTACACACATTGTCTCGATTTTTTTGATGAAGTTGGTGTATAATGAGTTAAGAGTGTGATTTTTCTGTTCGATTTCCATCTGGTATTTTCGTGCTGAATCAGAAAAATGTCTTCTTGGTTTCTGCTCTTATACAATTGAACTGTTGTGTTTCTTTTGGTTTGTAGGTTTAATGGAAGCGTTACTTACTTCAAGAGCTGTTCCTGTTCAAGTTCCCTGTAGAAAGCTCTCATCTTTATCTGATGATTTGTCTTGCCTTGAGTTAAGGAGATATCCTTGTAGAAGAGGCGGTGTCTCGATCATGAGCCATCCCAGATTGGTCCGTCTAGTGACTGCTTCTGTGCAGCCGCAGAGGGTGTCGGCTTTGGGGCACCAAGGCAACACTGCTCCTTCTAAAGGTTACTACTTGTTACTTTATGTTGTATTTGAGTTTAGGGAGTAATAATATCTAGTAACATGGTTGTACAATTGTTGATCTGAGCTGCCTTGTGCTAGGAGATATGATAAAAGAGTATTATGAATTAAAATTACAAAACTGTCTTAAAGCTATTGAACTTTATAGTTTGGTTTTTCTGAATTGCTAGAGATTCTTGATCTATGGAGAAATGTTGAAGCTGTATGCTTCGATGTGGATAGCACTGTATGTGTGGATGAAGGTATTGATGAACTTGCTGAGTTCTGTGGAGCTGGAAAGGCTGTTGCTGAATGGACTGCCAGGTTTACGGCAAATTTATGTACTAGAGCGCTCTAATGATATTCTCTTAGTATTTTTTACTGAGTATTTGGTTTCTTAGAGCAATGGGTGGATCTGTTCCATTTGAAGAAGCTCTAGCCGCAAGGCTTTCTTTGTTCAAGCCTTCTCTTTCCAAAGTTGATGAATATCTCGAAAAGACACCCCCAAGGTACTCATTTTGTTTACTTATCATATGTTGATAATTTGGCTCTTTTAGTGTTGATTCACTCTGCTTAAAGTCACATGTAAAGATGGAATTAAACATGTAAGAGCTCTTGTCCTGAAGTTGGACTTTGACCAAACAGAGGTTAACAACCAACTTGGCATCTTGCTATGTGTAACAAGACCATGTTCACGTTACTTTCTGAAAATGTTTCGTTACAGTGTGTTTCTTTGGTTTGTGTAGGCTATCCCCTGGCATTGAAGAGTTGGTCAAGAAGCTCAGAGACAATAAAATCGATGTCTATTTGATATCTGGAGGCTTTCGACAGATGATCAATGTACTCTCTGACTCTCTTGTAGACTACTAGAATAATGGTGATAAGGTATTGAATGAATATGTTTTCACTGTAGCCTGTAGCATCGATTCTTGGCATCCCTCGAGAGAATATATTCGCCAACAATCTTCTATTTGGAAATTCCGGCGAGTTTGTGGGCTTTGATGAGAAGGAACCTACTTCAAGAAGTGGAGGCAAAGCCAAGGCAGTGCAACATATACGAAAGGTTCGTCATACTTTCCCTACTTTTGCAAGCTCCATAGCTCTCTTCTTGAATATGTACCATGGTTCTTTTCAGGGTAGTAGCTACAAGACGATGGTCATGATTGGAGACGGAGCTACTGATCTCGAAGTAGGCTTTTTTTTCTTTTTAAATATAACAAAGAGATCGATCTCAAATGAGCAACTAACTAAACTAATTCACTTGCAGGCACGTATACCTGGTGGGGGGGACTTGTTCATATGCTACGCTGGAGTTCAGCTTCGTGAAGCTGTTGCAGCACAAGCAGACTGGCTTATCTTCAATTTTGAACCTCTCATTAACTCCTTGGACTAAAAGCCTCTTCTCTATACTGATTAGTTCCATTGAGGCTCAACTCATTATTCAACTCTCAAATTTTGTATTCTCTTTTTTTGAATGTGTGAAATTCCACTGAACCAATAGGTCCAATACATGTGTTTGCCAACTATAGCTGCTTCATCTGTTTATTCAAAGCTTCAGTGAACGTTATAACACAAAAAATGGTCTATGTGAAGAAAAAATGAAACAGAAGACTAACAAATCTTGGAAGTAGACACTCCTAGATGCCAAGTTAACGAACAAAGTTATAGCCACCACGTCCGAATCCACCACGACCAAACCCACCTCGACCAAATCCACCACGGCCACCACCATAGCCTCCCCTTCTTGCAAAACCACCTCCACCGCCTCCTGAATCAGCTGGGTTCACTCCAATTATTCTCCCATCAAGTTCCTGTTCAAGAAGGAAACTCTATAAATGTCAAGTCTCGTCAACCAAGCAAAGAATGAAAAAGAGAGAACAAGCGCATCAGTGTCTGAAGCACCAAGGCTCTACCGAACATCAATCTTTTTGTGAAAAGGAAAATGAGATAAGCAAAGATGGATAATACACAAACTAGTGTCCAAGAAACTTATGTAGCTGGAAAAACTGGTATCACCTGATCATTCATCTGTTGCATTGCCTTATTAGCAGCATCGATGGAATCATATGTTACGAAACCAAATCCCTTCGATACACCAGTTTCACGGTCCGAAACCACTACCACTGTAACGAACAAAGGTACATACTAGTCAGCAACTAGGAAGACAAAGCAATGGAGAAATGATTAAACTGCAAAATGATAGATAGCTACTACCATCAACGATTTTGCCAAATTTGCCAAAAACTTCTTTCAAGATATCTACATCAGTAGTTGGTGAGAGACCTGAGAAGAGGCAACCACATAACAGGATGAGATGCTTGGAATCTAACCTCCAACAAAAACAAACTATTCTAAAAAAAAGTTTTTGTGAGTCTCTAACCTCCAACAAAGAGTTTGGATGGAGTCAAAGAAAGATTGCCCTGTAACATAGCGTTCGCGGCCTGCATCGCTCTAGGCTGCCTGAATATGTTTCCAGCTTTACTAAACAACCCCATGTAATGCATCTTCTTCAATCTGCAAGCAAATTTTCCCAGAGAGACAAACATCAAAAGAGAACAACAAACCCCAGAATGTAGATAGATAGGCGAGCACAAGGTCAATATAGATCTGTGTTATTAACATTTTTGAGATCCGGATAGAATCACAAGGCAGTATCAACAATAATCAAGCCAAAGTTCACAACTTTCACAAGGCAGTATCAACAAGAATCAAGTCAAAGTTCACAACTTTAACTCACTAATCCATTTCCTAACGAATCCATAGTATTGCATGACTCAGGACAGAGAAACCAGACACATGTCGGCTCCAATTCAATTCCAAGACAACCAGAAAGAGAAAGATCTAGCTAGGATCCACAAAAAAAATTGAACTTTCAGTCGAAACAGGATTAAACAGAGGATGTTCGAGTCTTGAAAGCAAACGACTTTACACACCTTTTGAGTTTCTCTGTGGATGATGATAATCTCTGGAAGCGTCGCTCACCTCAACGTCTTTCAGTTCTAGCTTAACTGTGAGAAAAACCCTGACTTTTATTATTGTAAAGACTCCGATTCGCCACTGGACGATCAAGTCCGTTGATTTATAATTGCGTTAATCTCGACCGTTGAGTTAGCTGATCGGCGATGAAGTTGTAAATAGCCTTTATATTGAAGTTGTAATGTTTTCATGACATTTGACTTTTGTATTATTTATATATATACGGCTTTAGAATACAGAGATCAAACACACGAGCTTATGAATCAGTAACTAGTTGCAGCCGACCAATCTCACCATGCACGACCTCATTCACCAAATCCTTGAAGAGAAGCCTCTCTATGTCAAGCACTAAACCAGGTACTACGTCATCAAAGTCTGTCCATTTCTCAGATCGAGTCCTTACATCTTCATCCAATATACATTTCAAGAAGTCCTCTTCTTGTTCCTCCAACAACAGCAAGTTACCTGATCTTTTCTCAGCTTTCTTTTTCACTGTTTCTATCTCTGAACATACTTCTTTCAATAGCTGTTGCGCGCTTAACACCTTCCTCTTCATCCATGGATCTTTAATAGCTAACTTCTTCACGAGCGTTTCATTAACTGCATCGAACACAAGTTTCCGGTTGAGCTTCTCATAACCGCTGCTTCTTCCTTTAGTTTGTTCAAGAACGAGGAATAGCTCAGGGTTGATAGGGTGGCCTGAAGGGTGGAGCTGAAACGTCGTTAACTCTGAGCTTAGGTCTCTGAGGAGAAGACCTGAGGCTAACAGAATCTCGGATATGTATCTATGATCGGTGTTGGGATCATTGTTCTCGCATAGCGATGCAATGTAGTCTTGGCTGGTTTCGTCGTGGCTAGAGTTTAGTCTTTTCAGCTTTTGAACCAGGTGCTCAACGTTCTGAAGCTTCTTTCGGTTTATCTCCGGTGATAAGGTGGTTGTTGTTGTTGTCTCTGAGAAGCTGTAAGCTGGATTCCACTGCTCTTCCTCTTCGCAATGTTCATCACTCACAGTCTGCATTAAGTTAGAGACTACGGTTTTGGCTGCCTCTATTACAGTTGGACTCTTTCCATCACCTGCTTCAGTTGCTTGTTTGATTATCATGGTGGCTTCAGTTTTCTGCAAGATCCTCTGAGCCCTGGGTCTACTCCTACCACCAGGATTATTAGTAGTAGATTCTCCCGGTTGTCGGTTTGTTTGTTTTCTTGATTTGCTTGAATCAGATGGAGTGGTTGGTGGCCTGGAACGCTTTTCATGCTCATGCTTCTTCATCTGACGCAGTCTTGGACTTGTGCTTTCTTTGGAAAGCTGAGAAGACCGCACGTTTCTGCTACTAGATTTGCTATCAACAGAACTGATACTACCATCTTTTGCCGCCTTCTTACTAGTTGAGTTTCTTTTAACATGCACAGATTCTTTTTTTTCTCTATTAAGAACAGATAGACTGTGAATAGGAACCAGAGATGATGAAGGGATACCAGATCTCTCAACAAGTCTTGCAGGTTTTATAATCACTATAGGTCCTCTCATAGTGGATGGCATCACCTGATTCTTTAGACCTCTTGAGTTTGAGCATTGTGGCTGCTTTCTAGAACCAAAGACACTTTTTGTCTGCATTGCCTCTAATATCTCATTAAGAGCTCTGAGATCCTTTTTGGGATGATTAATCTCAACACCTTTCAACCTTTTCTCCATTGGCTGCGACAGAGGCTTGCAGGCTTGCTTGTGCTTAGTAAGGCTTCTTCTATCAGTTTGCTTCCATGGAGCTGGCTCAGTGGGGAATCTCAAACTTGATAAGGGTTTCATAACAAACTCAGAGCTTCTCCATCTTGGAGAAGAAGAAGAAGAAGCTGTGTCCTTCCGCAAGCTTCTTGGTGAGCCCAATGGAGAGCCAGGTAATGTTTCCAAACCCATTAGCTTTGCAACAACACTAGGAGGCCGTTTGTTCATGGTAGAGCTTCTACTAAGCTTGCTATCACCAGCTTTGAGATCAACGTGGTCTCTACTGTCCAACGAAAGCTTAGGAGACTCTTTCACCTTCTTCCCTGATTTAAACTTGTTGTGAGATGCATCTTTCATGTCAACCTCGTTGTAACAACGCTGAGATGTTGTCCTAAGTTTGGCTAGAGCCTTGCATGATTCGTTGAAATCAACAGGCGTGGAGTGCTTCAAACCATAAGGTCTTGGAGAATCCTCCTCTCTTCTCTTGTGTCTACAAACTTCAGAAAGCGCTTTGACTTCTCTATACATAGAGTCTCTAACAACATCTCTAAGATCAAGTCCCATATGTGCGGCAAACCCTTTTCCTCGGCTCATCACTGGATCACTCGTGGGAGACTCTGGAAAAATGACACGGTCATAGGGTGATATTTCAGGCTGAGTTTCTTCTCTGTTGAGCTCAGATGACAACAGGGAAGATGATGAACAGGACGATGAGAAAGAAACCCTTGAAGATTCTGTTAGTTTCTCGCTCGTAGCATTAATAATGTTGGTGTCCTGAAACTGAAACGAAGAGTCTCTTTCAAAGTTGATACTATTGACATGTGCATTACCTGCAACACATAAAGAATAAAAGAGTTTGAGGATCATATCATATTCTCTCTTTGTTCATAACAGATTCAAGAAACATGAAGAGTCTAAGGAGGTTAAGAGAAGTCAAATTCTACCAAGAAAACGCCACACAAACACACAAACTAGAGACCTTTTAGTCCTCACAAAAGAATGAGACCAGACCTTATAGTTCATGAAGAGACAGGAGCTTAAGAAGAGAAGAACATGAAAAAAAAAGACATACTAGTTTAGAACATATGGCCACGTACAGGTCACAACGACTAAGAGACACGATCTAAGAAAGCACAAGTATTAATTAATTAATATATTTGTTAGTGTTGTAATGATTACCTAAAGCAAGACTTTTACGAACATGGTTGTGGCGATCAAAGAGTTGGAAAATCCCATTCATACATCCAATCTTCTTCTGCAGATCAGAGTTTTCATCTGCCAATGTATGCAGAAGCTTTGCAGCCATGTGATTAGTTGAAAGAAGTTCAGTGGCAGAGAATCTTGAACTTGACAGTGTGTTATAGTCTTTTTTTTGTTATATCTCCATCAACAGCCAACCACCATGGAACCATAACGAGAGTGACGCATCTTCCATATTTTCATATATTTCCAAAAAAGTTTAGCTCTTTTTATCAAAATTTAGATTCCAAAAAACTGGCACAGACAAAGCTTAATGTGAACGCCATTGCAAAGAAGATTCAGAAAATGTACATTGAAGAATCTTACGAACACCAAGAAGATAAGACGGAAAGTATTTTAGATACTGAGGAACTGATAAAGCCAAGAAGAAGACGAAGAGGCAGAGGGAACAGAGGATTCTCTGCCAAATGCTACTCTGTTTATTTTACCTCTATGTTTCTGACCAGAGAACAATGTAAAACAGTTCTGATGAATAATAGGATTAGAAATGATTTGAGATTAGAGAGAGAGAAGAGAGGTGGGGGGTTATGGCAAGTGGATGTGGTTTGTTAAAACTCTGTTCTTCAGATGTCTCCCTCTGCATGTGACTTCTGTCTTCTCGTTGGGACTTGACATATCCACATTATTATCTTCTTCTTTTTCCTATAATGATTTTTTTTTTTTTAATCAAATAGAAATTATTGTGTTTGTTTATCTTTTCAATAATCAAATTGGTTTAGGTAGAATTAAATTTAAGATTTAAGTTATATAGAACAGAATCACATGCTAATAAACAAAGAAAATAGTTGTAAATGGAAAAGCATGCTTTAGTAGTTAGTTCACCAACTAGAAAGAGTTTGACTTTTCTTCTACGTTATATCCCCCACATTTAATTTTGTATCAGACAGTATTTCTAGCTCCACTGCCATTATGCATGATTAGCTTCTTTTGTTTCTTACTATTGAAAGAAAGAAAAAAATACGCATAGCCATTAATCGAAGATATCCTAGTCTTTGTTGAAAAATACAAGAGATTAACAGAAATATTAAGAGTTTGGTGAGCTAAAGTACATCTCTCAAGATAACATTACACTAGTGAAGTTTTTCTCCAGGAATATTGAAACACTTACTTGTTGTGAGCTCTCAAGAAGCAAATAAACAGTGAGGAGTTGGTCAAAAATCCCCTGAATTGATTTAGCTTTTATGTGCCTTGATGACCCTAGAGTAGAAACTCCATGATTCATGCGTCTCGGTTATTGCAGATTGGCCAATTGGATTCTCCTCCACAAACTTCTGAACGTTCTCCGCATCCACTAACCTTTCCATGTACTTCCTTAGCTCACCATCAGGTCCTGTTCTCAAGACAATGTATATGAATAATATGAATCTCCATTAATTCTTTCTGCTTGGTGTTACAAAACTTGGATGCTGTTAAGGTTTACAAAAGAGAAAGACTTACCCAATGCAGAATCTTCACGGTCAGTGTACTGGTAAGGGAAAGGAAAGATTCCAGTATGTGGCTGAACAATAACAACCAATGTTAGATGTTTTAAAAAAAATGTGAGATTACATATGCCTGGTTGTAAGTGTTTGAGAACTTACAGGATTACACAATGCCTTGTCGGGTGAATCGTCCACAAGCAAAGTGTTTGTCTCATCGTACTTTCGTTTTCCACAACTGAGACATGTACCAAAACGATTCCAGACTGTTCTCAGATCCTTAAGGAACAGAGGTTTAGTAGTATTCTCCAGAGTTTTGAAGTTTGTTGTAATGCATATACTTTGATCCTGTGTACATACAAAAGAAGAAGAAAAAAGAATTAGAACTAATATCCACACTTCCATCGTAAACTCCGTTTCTCGTAGATGTTGTAGAGAGATCACTTACGAAACTAAATAGTAGATTTTCCGCGTGATTTCCCATGACAATGTCTGTCATATAATCCAATCCACTGTAAGAGTAAAGTGTAAGAAAGAGTTAGTAGAGGGATTAATCTTATATGCACTTGAATATTGGATCAGGTAAAGATAGTTACATGCGTCTAGAAGACCATATCCCAACATCAAACTTTTCAAAGCAGAAGTCAAGAAAAGTAGCAACAAAAGGTCTCTTGAAAACTGTACAGAAGACCACACAAAAATAAAAATTACTCAAAGAGTCAAGAAGCATGTAAGAACTTACATAGAGAATGATTCTTTATTACCTGATCTGAAAGATATTTTACCATCTGGAACACATTCACCTGTGTTTCCTCGAGCAATATCTGCAAGGATTCCGTTCAAATCAAATACAACCAGCTTTCTGGTACTTTGACCTTTGCAGGAGCATCTAGGTCCATCTCCAGTTTCTTGTGTAGCTACCTCATTATCGGGTACTAAGACAGAACTTGACAAAGATGTATCAAGCTTTCCCCCGTCAAATTCTAGTTCTCCCTCATTCCTAGGTACAGAAACATCATCCTTCTCGGCATCCATATTGTCAGTTTTGTCATCTTCACAAGACTTTTTCTTCTTCTTCTTCTTCTTCTTCTTCTTTTGTTTGGGTTCACTAACTTCCTCACTTAGTTCACAAGACTCTTTCTTCTTTTTCTTCTTCCTCTTTTGTTTAGTTTCGCCAATTTCATCTTTTGTCTCTTCCTCGGCCACTAACTCTTGTCCAGCATTCTTATCACAATTTTCCAAAACTTCTTTGTTTGAGTGATCCAACATACACTCTACTATGGTGCCTGGTAAAGTATTTTCTGATGGATCACAGACCTCCATATCTGCAGTTTCCTGATCTGACAATGACGTTTTCTTCTTCTTTCTCTTCCGTTTTTTGCTCTTTACTTCGCATACACCTCCAGCAGTTTCCATGGACTCTTCTGGCCCACTTTCCATGGAGGTTGCTAGAGTATTTTCTAATGCATCGCATACCTCCATTGTTTTGGTTTTTCTTCTCTTCTTTTTCTTGGCTTTAGGATTCTGAATTTCGGACACAGTTTCATCAGCTTTGGCATCTGCTCCCTTTTGTTGATCCACTCTATCATCCTTGGATTTCAGACAACTGTTAACCGCAGTACCATTCAATTTTGATCCTTGAGCTTCAGAACTGTGCCTAGCATCGCATTCCATAGTAACCTCCGAATTGGTATCAACGCCACTCTCCGTCAGCGCATCTCTATCATTGCTTTTCTTTTTCTTTCTTCTTTTCTTCTTTCTCTCAGAAGAAGTCATATCAATAGCAACTGACTCTGAATCTTCAGGCTTTTCACATGAATCTTGACCTTGCTGGCACGAATCTTCTTGTATTCTAATGTTGGACAAAGGATTCTCAGGTGGATGTCTTTGATCTTCTTCGGTGGGTTTTTGTAAAACATCCAACGTCTTCTCTTCTCCACACAAAGCTTCCTCTTCCTTTTTCTTCTTCTTCTTTCTTCTTTTCGGTTTTTTCCTACTGGAACCATTCATATTTGCATCTGGTAGTGAACCTTCTTCTGTTGGGTCTATATGTAGTGTCACACCAGATTCTGGCATTGTTCCCAATAAAACAGTATCCATCATTCCTTTGCTTTTACTCAGATATTGCCTTCAAAAACAATCTGCAGATAGAAAACTGCCCAGGGAAACGTTACTTAAAGTTTAGTACAATTAGTTATGTTTCACACTAAAAAAAACATGTGAAGATAACAAAGAAAGCAATGTTAAACAATGATAACAGACAACCCAACCAAATACTTCACAAACCAGAGAAGCAAGTTAATCTACAAACACACACACATTCTAAAACCATTCTACTTTGAAAAACATGATGGGCAGTGTTCTTAATCCCTTATAACACCAAAAGCCAATGACTTTAGCAAAACCCGTTAACTATAAATATTAAATCAGATTCAATGAAGCCAAAGAGACATGACACAATAAATAAACAGAGACGCAAACACTACATTCAGAAGTTTTGGTAAATTATCAACCTTTGTTTCTCCAGAGTTGGTTCAGGGCACAGAGTGTCTCTGAGAAAGACGGACAAACGTTTGGCGCGGCGCGGCGGAACTCGAGAGGAAGGGGGAAAGAACCCTCGATGTGTATAATTTGCTCTGTTTCGGTTTAAATTTGTAAACGAACAAAGATTATATTATAAACCGAACCGGTTTACAAGAAAGTCTCCACATTGGCATATTCCTTGAATAAAACCATTTTTAATCTTTGGCTATTGAGCGAGTCGATTATGTTAATTACGTATTAGCCCCTTAAACTTTTTGTTCATCAGATTAGTAACCCATTTTCTTTTGTTCTTTACTGGAACTGTGAGAGGAAGCATTACATTGCTTTTGCAAGTTGAATAACACTAAGCAGAAGAAAAATTAAATAAAAACCTAATCCTCAACAAGTCGCCAACAAAAAAAACCTGACTTTGATTCTAAACTAAACACATCCTCTCTCTTCATCCTATCTTGCTGAATCTCTCATCTGCAAAATCAAATTGTTCAAAGGAACAGAGTTAGTTAGACACAAATAGTTTTTAGCTGCATTTGGCTTCACCTCTTGTTTTCTAATCACCTTTGTTTTTCTGTTAGCTATGATGACTCTCCAGGTCCGGTCTTATTAGTAGCTCCAACATCGATTGATACCGCATTTCTAGATTCTAAAGACGCTTCATCTGTCTCAGGAACTGATGAAGATGGTGGAGCTGTACTCACATTGCCCTGCACACAGATTTTTCAATAAGTAAATTGCATTAAGAAACGTTTTTGCGGATATATTATTAAAATTACCATATCGAGCTGAGGTGTCACTGCCTCTGTGTTTATGTTAACATCCAGAGGGTTGCTGATGAGACCAATACCACCACCCTCCATGCCCATTGATGGAGAATCTTTGGATTCAGTAGCATCAGTTTGATCCTTGCTCAAAGTTCTTGGTACCTTTAAACTGTGATCCTGGTCACCGTTGGACATAGCTGGCCTCTTTCTGTACAACAACAAACAAAATTGTTCACAAAACCATGCAACCACCAGACAAACAAAAAAAAACGAAAGTAAGAAACTGATATAAGCACTCGCCTACTCAAGCTTTGGTCGGTCGCCAGAACGGAGCTCTGCTTGGTTGAAAACAAAACGCCACGAAGCACTTTCCCATTTATCATTGTTTCTATACTGTAACCAACTGGGAACCTCTGCGTTACCTTGGCTTGAAACATCATTTTCCCCTGATCAAATTGGCCATTCTTCAAACCAAAACTCCCTCTTCCTACAAATAAAAGCAATCATCATAAACAGGCTATCTTTAAATGTTTCAATATAACACTGACTAGATTGCTTAAACACACCTTGATGATCCATACTGATTCCAACAAGAGATTTATCATACAAGGAACTTGCATGACTTTGTTCTTGGCATTTCAACTTCAGTTGCTTCTTTAGAGACATGCTCCCTACATTTTGATCAAGCCTTGCATCATATCCAAGTCCTATTTAACCAAAAAAGTTAAAAAAAAACCTATTAGGAAGTAAATGCCCAATTAGCAAAGTTGAAGATAAGATGGGTGATAACCTGTGTGTAAGTAGAACATATCATCCAATGCCTCGAGATTTTTATTGCAGCCACCAACAAAGACTAGAAACCCGGATCTGTGAGGATCTAAACAAGCCCCTGTAGAGGAGAATCTAGCAGATGGCCCTTCTCCTATGGTCAGAACCTTTGACCACACACACGTATCTACAAGTAAGAATGACAATGATATACTTTACAATGGTTAATCCGAAAGCATTTGGTAATTGGTATCAAATGATCGTCTCAGCTTACTAACCAAGATCAAGCACATAGAGATCATCGTAAAGATTCTGAGCATCCGTAAACCCTCCAAACACATATAAGTTCTTCCCTAGTGAAACAGTAACATGACCAGCTCGAGGTGTCAATAACTGCCCTGAAGTATTCAGCTCCTTCCATACGAATGTATCTGAAACCCAAAATTAAAAAACTTACAATCAACCTTCAGATAAAAGACATAGACACTAGTAAGATTAAAAAGAACATGAATTTAGGAACCTGTATCAAGGATATGAACATCAGAGAGATAATAGTCGTGTCCATCTTCACCACCTATAACAACGATCTTGTTCTTCCACGATGAGCAAGTGTGACTATCTCTCGCAGATGGTGGATTCCCAATAGTAGTAGCACGTTTCCACACATAAGTCTCTACACAAGCGCAAAGCCAATTCACTTACTTGCATCAAAGAAAATGTAGCACAACCTCTAAGGCAAGAAAAGGTATTGTTTGCACTTGTTACTAATCAATGCCTAAGAGATGATGCAATGTAATAGATTCACATACCAATTAAAGAAAGCCATGGCATAAAAAACATTATTACCTGTGTTTAGTACGTAGAGGTCATTATAATAGATTTCGTCATTAACATCAGAAGATTTGCCACAGCCACCAAATACAAAAAGCCTTTTACCAACGAGCGTGGCGGTATGACCTTCTCTTGGCGCAGGCGCCTCCCCTCTAACACTCTGACACTTCCAAGTATGTGAAGCTATTAACCACAAATGGAAACAAACAAACAAACAAGCAAACCCAATTCAGAATAACTTCTTAAAACTTGAAGTACCAAAAAGGAAGAAGCTTACAAGTGTCAAGAATGTACAAATCATTGAGAGATTTGATTCCATCAGTACCACCAAACACAACAAGGTTGTCGCAGACTGTTGTACAGCTGTGACTGTCCCTAGGAGGAGGAGGCGTGCCACTGATCATCGGCTGAGTCCATATCTGCTTTGCTGCAAACATAGTGAGAGAGCAAGTAAACAACAACAAAATCATTTTAATACAAAAAAAGCTTCCTCAAAAGGGTCAGACCGTAATCAATCAAGTAATAAGATACAATGTAATGGATTAAAAGGACAAAGCTTTCAACATAAAATGTGCCACAACATGCAGGGGTGAGCGAAACAACATAAGGTTCGGACATTCTTACGAACGGAACCAAACCTAAATCCGACAAGATGGGTGTGCGGAGAGAAACTAACCAGCGTCAAAGACGTGGACTTGATTGGTTTGGCGATTGTCCGTGCCGTAGCCACCGAAAACGTAGAGAAAGGTACCTCCTTTAACGGCGTTACAAGTGTGTCCCCACCTCTTACCGGGCCCGGAAGAAGAACCCACTTGTTGTCGGACCCTTTCCCACCTCATTCTCCGGAGAAAGTGCGGGAAAACGAAAGAGTTTTTGTTGTTTAGGAGAAAGGGAAGAGGAAATCCGAAATCAAAATATTTTCTTCTGGCGATTATACATTACAGAACAGATGATAAAAGGTGATTCCTTTTTGCTTTAGGTTATATCGGAAAAAAATAATTAAATAGAAATATTAGTGACAAAGCGCAAGCTTCTTTAGTTTTTTCTTATCATGTGTTTATGACGTGTCGACGAACTATTGGTTGGTTATAGTCTCCTATAATAGTCAAATATGGGTCCCCGAGGTTCAAGGATATACGTTACAAGGATCTAATTCTTTGTTATTTTTAAACAGTTTTAATGTGATTGGTTTTAAAATAAACCTATACATTATTTACGTAGGACTTATTCTTGGGTTCACTCCTTGTTCACGAGGTTCACCAACCAATAGGATTGTGTTATTTCATATTCGATATCTTTTAAAAAAGAAAACAAAATATTATCAAATTATATTATCTTTTTAAAATTAAAAGGTAAAAATAAATAAATAAAAAATAGTAGTAATTACAAAAACAAATATTTTTAGCGTCATCAGCAAAACATTAAACCCTAAATCCTAATCCCTAAACCCTAAATCCTAAACCTAAACACTTGGGTAAACCCTAAACTCTAGGATAAATCTTAAACTCTAGGATAAATCTTAAACTCTAAATCAAAATCAATAAACACTAAAACACTCAAGGGTTTAGGGTTTAGGATTTAGGGTTTAGAGTTTTAAGGTTTAGTGTTTTTATTTAGAGTTTAGGATTTACCCAAGGGTTTAGAGTTTACCTAAAGGTTTATGGTTTACCCAAGGGTTTAGGGTTTAGGATTTAGGATTTAGGGTTTAAGGATTAGGATTTAGGATTTAGGATTTAGTGTCTTGCTGACGACGTTAAATTTTTTTTTTTAATTCTTTTTTTCTGTAGCTGCTATTTTTTTCACTTTTTTATTTTAAAAACATAATATAATTTGATAATATTTTGTTTCTTTTTTTAAAAGATATCGAATTTGAAATAATGAAATATTATTGGCCGGTGAATTTAGAGGTTACTTAGGGATAATATTTGTGATTAGTTGTTGTTTTTTAAATGTTAGAAATTAGTAATAATATAATTGATTTGGTCAATATATATGAGTGTTATATCGATTTTCTACTAACTCTTGCTTAATCACAAAAATTTGTAACGCTCTCTAACCATCATCACTGCGAACGAATTCTAGCATCAATTGTGAGCTGATTTTTCTATTTGTGGATTCCATAATGTCTGATGGCTTATGCAGTAGCTTTAGAGATTCAAAATTTTTTTTTATGTATTTCACATGATATTGAAAATTACTTTCCTATATATATCATTCATTTTCAATTATTTTACTCCAATTAAAACACATAATTTTGAAGCTGAGATTTGCGGCCTACCAAAAGAGGATCAGTCTTACTGTTAGGTTCAGCAACACAAAAGACAAACCAAATTTGTCCGGGATATATTAATATTGTGAGCCACAGTAAAATCTTAAAGTTGCTAAATGTTATAAAGTGATGAATGTCCATAACCAGCCCGGTCCATAAACCGGCCCATAACAAGAGAGAGACGGCACAATCCCTAAAGAGAGAAGCGGCGGCCGAAACCCTAGAGAAAGGAGAGAGAGAGGCGGCCGATCTGGAGAGAGAGAAAGTCGGCCACGACTTTCCATTCTTCTAGTTTTCCTATTCCTTGTTGGTTTATGATTTGTTATCTTTCCATTTATGTATTTCCATTTATCTCTCATGTAATCCTTATATAAGGAACCTCTATGATTCATTAATAATAACACAGAAATATTCAGTCTCAAACCTTCTATTTACAACACGTTATCAGCACGATAGACTCCAAAACCCTGAGACAAAACCTAACCTAAAATCCGTCACACATAAACCCTAAATCAAGCGCAACGTAAAATCGATCTATCTCTCAAACCCGGAGGAACCAGACGACGAGCCACATATCAAATTGAGGCTCTTGACGAGACGAATGCATCAGCGCAAACCGTTCATCGATCCGATCTCAGACGCGCCCACACTCGCAGAAACAATACTCAGCACCGTCTTGGTCTTTTGGAACCCTAATTCGAACCAACAAGATTTTCTAGCCAAATTCATACCTTACTTGTTTGATGATATCTTGTTCAAATTATGGTGTTTCATGTAATCTAATAATCCTTGTTTTTATTTCATGAGCTAAGAGGAATTGGTGCAAAGATCTAATCCCGAAGAACCCTAAATTGTTCTTGTTTGCGTTTCGGCTTGCAAACTCCGATCAAGCTCAACTCCGATCAAGCTCAGCTTCAGACGTTCCCTGTCCGTGATCAACGTCCTCAGCCTCAGCTCAGCTTGCGTCCAGCTCAGACCACATCCGCGACCAGACGCTAAACCCTCCGATCCCGATCAGGCGCGTCTCGCCTCAGCACGCGACCGTTCCAGCTCGTCCCATCTCGTGTCCGTTCGAGGTTCTATTGGTGGTCCGGATTTCTACAATCTGCAAAACAAAGGTAATCCTAATTTTGAGAACATGAATCGAACCTGGTTGTTTTGTAAAGATTGAAACCCTAAAAGATAATCTCTAAAACTAAAAGCCATAGGTTAAATAGATCAATCCCCTATGAGTAAATCAAAGCTCTATAAGTTCGATCTAAAACCTAAGAACGAGATTGATCCATTGATCAATTAAAATCAGAACCTTAAAGGTTTTTGAATCTCAAATCAAATCCCCTTGATCAAAGATCAAAGTTTTCGAAATCCCCTAAAACCCTAATTTTAGAAAATCGGTTTTTAATTTTGATTTGAAACCTGAGTATTTGATTGATCGCCTAAGAGCTATGATTAGGATTATTTTAAAACTTGAATCTGAATCTTGTTTAAACTGAAACCCTAATCTCGAATTTTAAAATTCCTAAGGCCTTGAAACCCTTAATCTTGATTGATATTTCTAAAGGCTTTGAAACCTTAAATTTCTCATTACTTAAAGCTTGAAAGATTGATTTAAAGAATTTACATATTAAATGAGATTTAGGTTGCTAGATTACTTGATTCTAAAATCTAGCTGAAACATTACCAACCTTGAAATTGGTAAACATAAGTTGGAATGTAACTAAGCAATAAGATTGAATGCATTATCTTGTTTGCATTTTATGTGGCCGTGTGGCCTTGCTTGATAATATTGACTTGCATTTGTTTGAATCATGATTGATTAAAAGCCGTGTGGCTTAGTCAATATCTAAGTGGCCGTGTGGCCTAGTATCCAGATGGTTATATAAACCGGATTGCATGATGATCCGATCCTTAAGATCGTTGTATCTTATAATGGCCGAGAGGTATAAGCATCACAATGCAAAGCCGTATGGCCTAAGCATCAAAGATGGACTTATGAAATCATATGCACTGATTATTTAAATTGGTTGCAAGAATTCTAAATCAAGAATTGATTGATAATATGATTTCAGATGCCGAGATTTGAACCCATGGATTATGCCATTCTAAATCTCTCGGGAGATAATTATCTAGAATGGGAAATGAACACTTCAATTGCCCTGAAGTCTAGAGGACTCGGGAAATGTATCATTGAAAGAAATGATGAAATTGAAAGTGAAAAGTTAAGAGCCATAATTATTATGAGCCATCATCTCACTAAAGAACTGAGAAATCAGTATTTACATATCAAGAATCGTCGTGACCTTTAGACAGAATTAAAGTCCAGATACACTATGGTATTATTACCAAAGGTCAAATATGAATGGATGAGTCTCAGATTCCAAGACTTAGAGACTGGCCGAGTTTCACTTTGCCTTGTCCAGGGTCGTGTACCAACTGAGATTATGTGGAGAAGAGGTAACAGATAATGATTGTCTATTAAAGACATACTCCACATTCCATCCATAAGATTTGTTGTCAAAACATATCTACATAGAAAGAGGTTCTACCACTTACAATGACCTGATCTCTTGCCTAACGGTGATTGAGAATGACAAGGTACTAAAGAGGAGCAGTGAGATGAGATACCTTGATACAAATAAAATCGATATAGATCAGGATGAATCCAAGGGAGCCGTGTCCAATATAACTCAAGGAGTGGCCGGCATGTCTATTGACTAAGAGGGATCTCGACATTTTATTTTAAAGTCCTTGATTTGTGATTTGCTCTAACCTAATTGTCATTCACGATTTTATATATACAATGGAATTGGTTTTGAATTCATTATCTTGCCTGATCTTACTTGAACATATGAATGATTCTATTTTTGCCTAAAGGGCATAATATCCAAGTAAGAAATAGTGAAAGAGGTATAGTAAGCCTAGTAAATAAACTATGGCTAAGGCATTGCCTATAAGGCATTATACACACCCAATAATATGTGACCCATTGAGTTATAATAATATGGTTTCTAAATAGAAACAATGGGTAAACAAAAGGAATCAAGTTCCTTCAGATTTTGAAAGAAAAGTCGCCTAAGACCTTATAAGAAAATGGTCAAAACTACACCTTATGATCTCTACTGATTATAAACTATGCTATAAGATCAGTATGATAAGAGGCAAGAGAAGTGGTGACTATACTGATATATCCCACGAAATTTTACACTATATGGCATGATAGGATTAGCCATCCTAAAGTCTAAACTTGATGCAAAGATTGGAAAGACACAGAGTTATCCCGTAAAAAATCTCACGTTGTGAAACATGTACACAAAGGGAAACTCATTAGGCTTAATTGTCCCAACCACCACGGCCTTATAGTATGGTCATGAGGGGGAGAGAGGATAAACCCATGATCAATACTACAAGTTCGTGTACCACTATGGTCTAAAGACCATGTTACAAATGGCTCGGCCATAAAAGGCCATTCCTCGGCCGTAGAGGCCAGGTTTTAAAACAGCCAAACCATAAGGCCATTACTCGGCCAAAGAGACCATGTTATGAACAGGTTGGCCGCAAGGGCCATAACCGGCCAGAGAGGCCATTACCATAAAATGTTCGGCCATGTAAGCCATTACCTATAAGACTAAGATTCTAAAGTCTATAAGCTTGGAGACATTATGTTTTACATGTATAGAATGGTCATATGCATCAGGCCATATAAGTGAGCATAGATATTCCCATCTCAGATTGAATAACGGGTCATTAAACCAGACATACACCATCTTAAGAGATTTTGAATAAACCACCACATACATATATGTGCCGTCTAAGATGGAACCTCAGAAGAGGATTGGGAATATATAAGAATAAGATCTTCTCCACGAATTCAAAGGACCGTGAGCCAAAACATGGGTGATTAAAATAGTGGCCAGGTACGGATTGCATGAAACAAATGAATCTGAATATTAAAGGAGAAAGATTATAAGCTGGATAAAGAATGTTAAAAGTACGAATGGTTTTAACCATCATTGTCTTGGCAAAGATCCTCGGACTAGAGATTATAATTTAAGACGTCCAAAGAAAGATTATAAAGATAGCTAATTGAGATGCTAATCGAAATGCCAGACACTGACCCGAGAAATGACTAAACCAGCTTAGCACCAAATGAATGTCCTAGAAGAGACATAATCAAGTTGCTATAGAGTCTATACAAGATAGACCAAGTGTTCCATAAGATAAAGGAATCTCGGATAGAAAAAGAATGGTGCATAGAATACAGATCTGAGATTATAAGAGAAACCATACCAGACATTGAGAAAAGGCTGCGCAGCTACACATCTAAGGTACCAAACCATGTAGTCTTGGGACGCCAAGCTACTAGGTAATAAAGGTCCTGGATAATAAGATCTCAAATCCATTGGATCATGTCTGGAACATAATGGAACCACATGAAAGTGTCGACACACACATACATGAATGTATATAAAAGATGCATAAGAGAATAGCACTTGAACATAAAGAGATGAACGAGGATCATGAACCCACGAATGAGTACTCATACAATCATAAAAGATTATATTGAAAGATAAAACGTGGAGGTTCAAAGTATCTAAAAGAGAGATGAGCGTATTGGCCATATACATATACATAAACGCCATCTGATCAACTAGTGAAATAGATGGATCTTGTGAGGTAATGAAACCGTGAGAGAAGACACATGATCACGAGATCTAGAGTGTTCATGTCTTCCTAATAACAGCATTAGATTATAGCTTGTTACACAAGGTACTCACAGAGACCAAAGGAACATATTATAAGGAGATAAACTCCTATGTGGTGGATGCTGCTACAGATTTTCGAAATTGACAATGGTCTGGTCATAAGAAAGAAATTAGATACAAATGATGTAGTAAGCAGCATATGGATCACTGGATAAATTGAAAGAAAAACTTTGTTCCTAAGCTGATTCATGGACTGAAAAGCAGCTGCATATAGTATGTAAAAGAAAGTGATCACGCATGATCTTGGAGTTGTATAAAAGACAATCCAATAACAGTCCACATATATTTGAAATTCCTTGTGTTTGTACTAAACCTAAAAGAGGTTAGAAGACTGATACAGAACGTATCTGTAGGCGTCCGGTCCTTCGACTAAAGGCGTCCAACCCTCTGGCTAAAGGCGTCCAGCACTCTGGCTAAAAACGTCCGGCCCATCGGCTAAAAGGCGTCCGGCCCTTATCCCTTGATCACGGACTAGTAGTACAAAAGATCAACCATCAGGTTGTAATCCGACATCAGATCCCCTAAGTAAGGATCCGGCATAGCAGAATGGTCTACTGCCGTATAAACTCCACAAGGCTTTGTAGTGAGATTAAGAGGAGGTGTCTAATCTGTCGGATACCAAAGTATTGTAGTCCATAAAGCCCGTTGAAGTCCATGACCTAATATATATTTCAGTGTGTGATATAATCCATAGCAACAGAGGTCATGAGACACCATCAAGAGATGGATAAAGGACTACAATGTCCGAGAAAGATATGGTACTGCCTAAAGCAAGAAATATCGATGTCCACATGTGAGATACATGAGAGTGTTCGGCCACAGAGCCATAATAAGAGATTATAAACTCACAGCAATGATCATTGATCTTGAACACTCGTGAGACAAGTAGTGGACACGTATGGACGAGGTCTATGACTCGAACATAGATCGACCAGATTGATACATGGTCGATGGTAATTATAATGGCCAAAGTAAAGAGTTTGACAGTAGACAAACACGCCTAGAACATGGACACATGCAAACACGATTTGCAAAGACCAAATAGTAATCTCCGAGGACAATATGGTTCATATTGTTTAGCACACATGCTTTACCGGGACACTCGATGTCAAGAGACATGAGAAACGACCTAAGAGGTCGAAGTGGTCTAGATACGGCTTAGTAATGAACTTGGCCGATTACTCCCTTCCTACATATACAGGAAAGATCACGCACCAGATGCGTAGAATGTAAAAACCTACACTGAGGTTCACATCAGGGGGAGTAGTGCATGTTGTACTCTTTTTCCTTCATCATGGTTTTGTCCCACTGGGTTTTCCTGATAAGGTTTTAATGAGGCAACATGAAGCGTACTACAAATCCTGTATGGTTATGGCATCCAAGGGGGAGTGTTATAAAGTGATGAATGTCCATAACCAGCCCGGTCCATAAACCGGCCCATAACAAGAGAGAGACGGCCCAATCCCTAAAGAGAGAAGCGGCGGCCGAAACCCTAAAGAAAGGATAGAGAGAGGCGGCCGATCTGGAGAGAGAGAGAAAGTCGGCCATGACTTTCCATTCTTCTAGTTTTCCTATTCCTTGTTGGTTTATGATTTGTTATCTTTCCATTTATGTATTTCCATTTATCTCTCATGTAATCCTTATATAAGTAACCTCTATGATTCATTAATAATAACACAGAAATATTCAGTCTCAAACCTTCTATTTACAACACTAAATCATTTGAAGAAATATCTCCTCTGAGATGACCAGTACCAAGCAAGGTCGCCAGGGGTTCAGTATCGTATTGAATACACCTTTTATTAAACACAGAGGTTTTCTGCACTTGTAAATTCATACATCATCTAAAAGACTGAGAGCACGAAATTTGTTAAAGCTTTCAAACCTAGGAGGAACATCTTGATGCAGCTGCCAAGAGTTCATATTAAACGTGAGATCATCTACATGGTCTACAAAGGCGTAAACCCTACTACCACCACGGTGCTCAAGACCTTGGACTTCAAGGCGTTTGACAGTGTTCCTTCCGGGATGGAAGTAGAAAACGTAAACCGCTTGGACTGATAATAGTCATCCATCAAAACAATTTCGCCTGTAGCGGTCACTCCAACTGCGTAACCGCCAACTCTACTGATTTATTACCATCAGGAAGAGTGAATAATTGTTTTGACCAATCATGTTTCTCCACATCCTCTAGAACCCACATGGTCATACGGGAAAAACGTGACCAACTAATCCGACCTAATTTGCCCTTATAGTTAATCAATCTTGTAGCATAAACATGAGTAAATTCTATGTCCATAAACTTGAATTTCTCAGACCGAACATCAAAGCAAACTATATAGTAAGTTGCTCCTTGAACCAAGTAATATAGAACTCCATTGATGCATATCCCCTCGGACCAAGGATGATGGTCTAAGGGAGAGTTGATCTTCCTCCACTCAACTTCTCATGTTCCTAATGTAAAAACATTAAGAACATTGGACCGAGATAAATAGGTAGCATTGGATGACACTACCTTGAACACTTTGTCAATAGGATCATACCCTAAAATCTCTTACTGCCCGTCCTCACTCTAGGTAAGAACCCATACTGTACTGTGCTAGGGTTACATATCACATGCTCTGTATACTCAGCCTTCTCATCCCTGACCTCTTTTGACATACGACGTAAACAGAACAAACCAGAAGCATGACCACACAGTTCCAGCGGCATGTCTTTAGATAACTTCAACCGAACAAAGGTGGCTGATGACGACAACGACTTGTCATCAAGCTGAGTCGACGAAAAGAAGAGAAAATCATTATTGTTCCTAGAGCTTTTCACGGCGAAGAAGAGACTAGGACGAGTGGAAGACTTAGTTAGGAACAGCTCGGTAAAATCTGCACTGCAAAGTATGGACCTCCATTGCTCGACACGCAACGACACCTCGCTATTGACTTGACAGGCAATCTAGAGAATATCTCGTGAATAAGTTCAAGAGGGATTGAATTCATCATCATCAGACTCTGAGAGTGAGAGAGAGAGAGAGAGAGAGAGAGAGAGAGAGAGATAAGAGGGAGAGAGAGAGGTGAATGCAAATCATTGTAGGTAATCTTAACCTATTTAATATTAAAGCATGATTACTGGGGGTTCTTAAGGTGAAGTTCTTAGCGTAATATAAAAGATTTAAGAGCACCTCCAATGGGCAGAAATTCTAAAAATGAATATGTGTATGTATGTATTGTATATGCGTATGTAGTTGTAGGGTACACTAAATAGTGTAAAACCCCTATCCAAAGGTTCTAAAAGTTTTGTTTGTAGAACCTTTGGGTAGGGGTTCTACACTATTTAATGGACCCTACAACTACATACACATATACAATATATACATACACACATATTCATTTTTAGAATTCCAATGGGTAGAACCCCCATTGGAGGTGCTCTAATAGCCGTTTCTTAGTTTTTTTAGTTAAAAATTAAGAGACAGGTTCTTATATTCCGCTAAGAACTACACCCTAAGAAATTCTCAATAATCATGCTCTTAGTGTTCGAGACCTAGCTAGGGCTTTCATTACGAACCAAGCCAAATCGTGCATGGTTCAGTTGATTTAGTTCAATTTCGGTTTAAAGGCACAAGGAAAAATACCATATTATTTCAATTTCAATTTCGGTTTAAAGGCATAACTTAATCAATACTATTAAAATAGAAGGCTTTTTTTAAAGTACCCTCATGTTTTAACAATATTTACAAGACAGTGCCACTAGATTATTTTTAAGCTACGATTTTAATTAAATGTTTTTTTTTTGTTTTTTCCATAAATCGCAGATAACCATCTCCTAATTCTGTGTGATCTTTTTCTACTTCTTTAGTTAATTTACAAAGTGTAGTTATAATTTAAATACAACTATCCTATCCTTGCTATATGAATTAAGAGTTATTCTTGGGTTCACGCCTAGGGTGAACCTCTAGATTCACCAACCAATAGGATTTTATTATTTCAAATTCGATATCTTTTAAAAAAGGAAATAAAATATTGTCAAGTTATATTATGTTTTTAAAATAAAAAGTAAAAAAAAATTAGTAGTTACAGAAAAAAAATTAAAAAAATATATTTTTAACGTCGTCAGCAAAACACTAAACCCTAATTCCTAATCCCTAAACCCTAAATCCTAAACCCTAAACCCTTGGGTAAACCCTAAACCCTTGGGTAAACCCTAAACCCTTGGATAAATCCTAAACTCTAAATAAAAACACTAAACCCTAAAACGCTAAACCCTAAATCCTAAACCGTAAACCCTAAACCCTTGAGTGTTTTAGTGTTTAGTGATTTTGATTTAAAGTAAGATTTATCCTAGAGTTTAGAGTTTACCCAAGGGTTTAGGGTTTAAGGATTAGGATTTAGGGTTTAATGTTTTGCTGACGACGTTAAAAATATTTTTTTTGTAATTGCTATTATTTTTTATTTATTTCTTTTTATCTTTTAATTTTAAAAAAGATAATATAATTTGACAATATTTTGTTTCCTTTTTTAAAAGATATTAAATAAGAAATAACATAATTCTATTGGTTGGTGAACCTCTAGGTTCACCTTAGGGGGTGGATCCAAGAATAAGTTATGAATTAAGACTTTTTCTTGGGTTCACCCCCTAGGGTGAACCTTTAGGTTCACCAACCAATAGAAAGTTGTCATTTTAGATCTAGTGTCTTTTAATTAAGGAAACAAAATAACTTGCCAAATTATATTATGCTTTTAAAATAAAAAATAAAAAATTAAATAAATAAAAATAACAATAGTTCTAAAAAAAGATTATTTAAAAAATATATTTATTTTTAAGATTTAGAGTTTAGTGTTAAGATTTATAATTTAGAATTTATCCAAATGTTTAGTGTTTTTCCAAGGGTTTAGGGTTTACCTAAGGGTTTAGGGTTTACCCAAGGGTTTAGGGTTTACCCAAGGGTTTAAGGTTTTCCCAAGGGTTTAGGGTTTAGGATTAGAGTTTAGGGTTTAGTGTTTTGTTGACAACATGTTTAGTGTTTTTCCAAGGGTTTAGGGGTTTACCTAAGGATTTAGGGTTTACCCAAAGATTTAGGGTTTAGGATTTGAGTTTAGGGTTTAGTATTAGAGCTTAGGGTTTAGTGTTTTGTTGACAACATTTTTTTTTTTTGAATTCGTTTTTTATATATTATTTTTATTTATTTTTAAATTTTATTTTGAAAAAATAATATAATTTGCAAGTTATTTGGTTTCCTTAATTAAAAGATACTAGATTTAAAATGACAATTTTCTATTGGTTGGTGAACCCAAAGGTTCACCCCCTAGGGTGAACCCAAGAATAACTCATGAATTAATATACATCGAATGTTTAAAACCTTTGGTTAACTCGGTTTTTATAAATTTGTGCGCGCAGACCAACTGCGTATCTACGCTTTAGAGCAAAATGTACGGAAGGCAGAGAAAGATAATAATAATTACGTAGAGCTTTGATTCAAACATGGGAATACAAGGTCAAAGAATCAAATGAGGATTGAAAATGTTGGTCACACAAAACCTACGACAACATGTTCCTCGAGGTACAATATTTTATACACGAACTTCGTGTTTTAGTTTGTTTGCTTGGTTTTGATTAGATTATTTACTTTGGCTATAATTGATGATATTATCAGAATTATTTTCTCTGCAAGCTTCAACACTAACAATTACTTATTCAGATACAGACGAAACTATAAACTACCTATGGTCTGTTTTTTTTTAAATTCATGACTTATTTAATAATATTAAGTTAAAATTTTAACAGTTGGGTATAAAAAATAGCATCTTTTGAATAAACTTTTATATACAAAATTCCAATATTTTTATAAAATAACGAGATTGACAATAAAGATTTTGTTGTTGTAACTTAATACATCTCGAAAATCAGAAATAATATATTGTTGTAACTTAATATATCTCGAATAATCTATATCCCTAGAATATTCCTAATTATAAATGATTTTAATATGTTTACTATCCTATTAATTTTCGAGCGATAAGAAGTATATAAATATCGAATCAAACACAACAAATATAATCATTATAAACCTTCAAACTCTCCTATTAATTTTCGAGCGATAAGAAGTATATAAATATCGAATCAAACACAACAAATATAATCATTATAAACCTTCAAACTCTCTACCTTAATCTACACTTATGAATTCCGTTATCAAAATCAGCAACTTGAGTGATGTTAAGACTTTCAAATATGCACGGAGATTCCAGGTTATTGTGGTTCATACATGTAAGTCAAACAATCCCGAAAATGGTTATTCTCTTGAGATGGTCTTAACAGACGAAAATGTAAGCTATATTCACTACCTATCGTCTATTTTAACTATGTTTAATATATGAACTTCAGCGTCATTTTTACAGACGAAAATATAAGCTACATTCACTACCTATCGTCTATTTTAACTATGTTTAATATATGAACTTCCCTACCGTCGTTTAGATGGATTATGTTTCGTTTCTCTTTCTTGAATCTATTTAGTATCCTGATCTGCTTTTGTCAGGCTTTGCTTTTGTTCAATGTGCTTCATCTATGGCTATAAATAGATTTCTTTCATATGAGTATCGGTCTTTGCTCGGCTTATGAGTAAAGTATCTCTGTTTGGAAAAAAAATTAATGGATTTGGAGTTGCTTTTTTTGATCCAGGTGAGAATCAGAGGCTGGCATTCTTCGATGGGAACGGTCCGACAATGTGTCTCTCTTTAGATCTATCAGATTTTCCTCTATTTTGATCTCTGGCGAGTCAAGTTCTTCAGTCCAAAAGCATTTATTACGGGCAAAAGAGATGTTGCTCTGGGAGTACAGGGATATGGAGGATCGTGGCTTACGGAAGAGACGAAGACATCACCAGTGGTTCGATTTCAGGGAGGACTTCCCGTCGGTAGACCAAAACAGATTTGTTTGCCACGTAACAAGCTCTATTATTAGTGGTTCTCACGTGTTTTAAAAGCAATTCTGGCCTCTAGACTTAACAACTTTGTACTCTCTTTTTTTGACACATAGCAACTTTGTACTCATTTCCTGGATTTTGAGCTTTATAAAATGATATGTTGACAAAAAAATGTAAAATATGATCTACCTACAAGCGATCGAGCTATACTTTTCTCTTCAATCCTTTTTCACATTTACTCATGATTAACATTATTTATATTATAGTTTCTCATAAACCTTCTTCTCTATTAACTTTATAGAAACAATGTTTCTTTCCGCAGACTACAATGATATATAAACATACTTTTCAGAATTTTATACATGAGGTAACAGTGGTTTCCAACTTATTTGAATCTGTTGCTAGATGAAATGAGTAAGATGATAAATATGAACTATGAAGTAGTCTATACAACCAATCTTTCATAGATATATCTCTATCATTGTTAGCTTTCATATTATTACAACCAGCCCATATGGTTTAGCTTTGATCAGCCAACAAAATTAAATATATTCCCATATTAATATCAGGTGTAAATATGGAGACATGTTTGAAACTCCACGAATTTTGTTAGTATCTTAGAAAATATTACCATCCACAAAATATAGGAACTTCCATAATCTCCTACAGTTATAATATCCTATCAGTATTTTGTGCAGTTCAAGAAATGTATTCGTAAGCTATATATGTATTATAGATATTATCATACCTAACATTTTTTTTATGATATCAATGTTTCAAGAAAAGTTCAGTCATGTATTCTACAAAATCATTGTTTTAAAAATGACAACAGTAATAAATACTTATTTTGTTTCAAAATGGTACATATTTTGAGATTTTCACACATGTTAATAAAGCATATTAAATCTTAGTATTAAATGTATATTTTTTTGTGATTAACTATTTTACACAATTCTTAACCAATCAAAATTCAATTAATTTTTTTGAAGTTTACAATTTACCATTATTATTTAATAAAAATTGCACTGGAAAGAAAAAAAAAATATTTTTGAAACAAATTATAAACCGTCGATTATACAGAAGTTATTTGAAATTCACAAAAAAAAAGATTATACCAACAAATTTATGCTTCGGCATATAAATTGAAACCAAAATCGAACTGAAACGAAACAAGAAAAGAGAAACCAAACAAAAAATAACAAAACCAAAACTTAATCAATGCTCACAGATATTTGAATGGTTTATATTTCTCTCGAACATAAAAGCCAAAATAAGACCGAGAATCGAATGGGTACCCAAATCTCCAGAATACAGTTTATATACCTAAAACCATTGATATATTTAGATTTAAAATTATCACATATTCTAAATACTAATTATAAACCGATTTATCCAAAAAGCAAGTGACTCTTTTATACAACCATGCCTTTGCCTTATTTAAAATCTATATTTTTTAATTACTGAAGTTATTCCATGACATACCTTTTATTTCAATAAACTATATATTACTTGATTCCTTTTCCTTTTCAACGGAAATACTTAAACCCTTTCTAAGTTTACATAATTATAATTAATTATATTCTTCAAATATATGTCATCAAATAATTGTAAACGTTTCATACATTAGTAAAGAAACTATCTATAATATAGGCAACATCTATCTATATATATATATATATATATATATATAATTTTTTGTCTCACTCCTGTTGCGCCACACAGGCATCCACATAGGAAAGTTGAAGTCCCAGGCGTTGACACGTGTCCCGCACATACAAAACGCTACACTTAAGTCACCTTACGCAACGCATCATTTCATTTTTTTTTTATCAAACCATACTTCCATTATACTGAAACGAGTTTAAACTCCATTATAGGAGTATACAACAAGGCCATAGCAAGCCAAACAGACAAATAAACTGACTGAATAATAGAGAGATAGCTTAAGAAAACAACTTACAAAAGAAGGCCATAAAAACTGCATAACAACAATTTCATAGGCTTTTTGACAAATTGCATCCAGTGTAACCCAAAGGGTCACAATCACTGCCTCAAAGGCAGAAAAATGCACTAGCTGGGAGGAAAATCCTTGCAATACCAGCAATGCTTGTTCATCCAATTCGCTCCATACATGAGGAAATATTGGGAAAATAGACTGCTCCAGACAGGAAACACCCAAGAGAAAAGTACTCGTCTCAACCGGCTTCAACAGAAGGAATACCATAGATAGTGTTTCTTCGATCTGCCACCAAGAAGAAACACACACCAACATAGCACAAAGAGCCAGATTGAACACAAGAAACAAACTGCATACTGCAGTAGAGATTGGCACTGAGGCCATATAGATGCTACTAACGAGCACAAGAGTAGAATCTAAGGAGAAAGACTCCATCGGAACATCACAAATTAAGACCAGGATCCACATATCCAGTGCCTCCCATACAACCCGTGTTTCATACCATTCAACAGAATAATGAACCGAGAGTGAAGCGCAGAGGCAAACCTGGAAGAGAACATCAGGACATGATCGAAAAGGAGACCACACTGTGCGCCGGTGGTATAACAAACTGCATCCAGCAGTACATCGACGCCCAGAGACAAAAGATGAGACACCAACAGACAAGTGATGAGTGTCTCCGCCTCTCATCTTACTCGTCAAAATTGGCGAATGAGACTCCAGATCTTGGATTTTGGGAAACGCATGGGATGAAAGGCTGGCGGCGGCGTTGAGGAATTGAAACAGAGCGAGAACAGAGGAAGCGTCGGGAGGGTCTGGTGGGTCCGGCGGAATGGTGGGAGAAAGAGATTCAAACCAAAAAAAAGCTTACATGGTGGTGGGTCGGGAAGAGGCCTGAAACGCGACGGGGCAGGAGCAGTCATCATCAGGAGCATGGCGGAAGAGAAGATCTGCTTCAGGAGGAGGAAGGCTGAACGGCGGAGTTGAAGCGGATGAGATCCGTCAAAGCGGCGTGCATAGGAAAATGGGCCTGAAAGGTTTTACCTAGGGCGAACTTACGCAACGCATCATTTCATTAATACTATAATTTTTGTGTTTGTTGGGCTTATTGTTTTAGTGTTTTACCCATAAAACTTCGTTACACGGCGGCGCCTGTTCTGCTTCTCCGAACTCTGAAACTGCTCGAGTTATGGTTTTATAAATATGTCAGTACTTCTCCTCCTCAAATCATATGTTTCTCCTATTTTAGTATACATATTCACGGTGATATGTCTAAATCGATGATGTTTTGGTCCGATTTGAAGTCCGGTAAGTTTATCCCCATATCTTGATAATCGTGTTTTCAAATTATTCCGTCGATCATTTCCATGTTTGTTGATACTAAGATTTCTGAACATGGATGTCTCAGGCGACTATAACGCAGGCCACCATTAATGCTAACCGGCGTCCAACATTCCGACCTAGACTCACGGCCGGTTCGATGTGTTCAACAGCCGGTACTATGATAGGGTTCGTGTTTTACAAAAATGTTAATAAATCTGTAACTGTCGAATAAATACACATCAGCAATCACTATTATGTTGATAATCAGAGCCATTGTAGCTAAGCCTTTCATTGCAGTACCCTTAGATCTGTGAGAAATGCTCTGAGTAATGGTGAACAAAACAGATAGAAGAGTTCGAGGATCTGGGTCCAGCGAGTTGAGTAGTAACACAGAAAAAAGTTTGGGCGCTCACAGCCTGACAGAGCACACCAAACGTTCACGTTGACACGAGAGTCTCGAGCTCCGGTTCGTATTGCTTATCATTTTTATTTTTTTTTACGAAGAATTTTACTTTGAGTTCATCACGACTTATAACATTTCCGAACATACATTTTCATCAGGTGATCATACCGACATTGCATCACAATTATCTCACGTGAGGTCCCGATCATTAATTAAGAGGAAATCATATGGCACAAACATGATTCTTATCATGCCCACGAGCATGCGAGCTCAAAGAACTTGGAAAGAGATGCACTAAATGTTTTTACTATAAGGAGATTGAGAAGTTTTTGGAGTTGGTGTACCGTGGCTAGTATCCGCCGAAGCTTTACGTTCTTATTTATTTTCCGTTATCACTCACGTTTCATTACGTTCAGTTTCCTTTTAGTTTTTTTTTTTTTTGAATTTTCTGCTATCTCTCCTTATATAATCTAATGATTTCAACTCCCGTTTTAGTCTGAAAACTTTTATTTAAAAATAAAAACCATATACGAAAAACATGAGAGGGTTGAGAATTGACGTCGAACGTACATATATATCTTGCGAAGCACTTATATATAAATACAAGAGAAAAAGATAAAAATAGCACTAAATCAAGTTTTTGTTCTCAAAGTAGCACTCAAGGTCAAAAGTCACAAAAATAGCACTTAATGTTTTATCAAAAGTCACAAACTTAGGGTTTAGAGTTAAAGGGTGTGGTTTAGGATTTAGGGTTTAGGGTTTAGAGTTTAGGGTTTACGGTTTAGAGTTTAGGGTTTAGGGTTTAGGGTTTAGGGTTTAGGGTTTAGGATTTAAGGTTTAGGGTTTAGGGTTTAGAGTTGAGAAATGAGGTTTTGGGGATAAGATTTCAAATTTTGAAAAATAAAAAAATTAAAATTTTCAAAGGATAAACTTAGAAATGTGCTATTTTGGTCATTTTAGTTTTTGAGTGCTATTTTTGTGATATTAACTTAAAAATGTGCTATTTTGGAGATTTGCCCTAAATACAATTCAGAACCGAATAAACCACCTCATATAATAATGGCGTGATCACGTAACACATTGAAACTTGACCACGCGCCCGACGCGCCCGACGATTTTCTCTCGACAAAGCAAAAACGAGATCTCACTCGTTTTCTCTCCACCGGCGTCTCTCCCGACGTCGGTCGCCACCGCCGACCATGACGAAGAAGAAGAAGCCCAAAGACAAGCCACCCCGCATCAACCCCTCTGTTTCCACCGCCTCCTCCACCGGTCCTGCCGCCTCCGCCTCCGCGTCCATTCCCAGCTCCCCTCCATCGGTTAAGTCTACAGACCTCGCCGAATCAAAGCTACCTGGTCCTATTAATGCTCCAGCTAGCTCCTGCCCTGCAGATTTGCCAAGTTTCCCACCTCTCGTTGTTGATGAGTACGGAAAACCTAGCTCTCAAACCTCAGCTATAGAACTTCATGTACCTGAGAAAGGAACAAATGAGGCTACCTCTGAGCATCCTGGCTCTAGAGTGCACCCTCAATCCGTTGAACAGCCGGCTGATGTCGTACCCTGTTCACCTAAAACAAACCTGCAGCTTCACAACCAACAGGGAGCTAAGGTTCAAGCGTCTCTTTGGAAAGAGAAAGTCAGTCCAAACTCCGGAAGATTGGACCCTGAAGGATCGTCGTTTATACTGGACTCAGGAGAGGCTTGCGTCACGATACCAAATTCTGTGATTGAGCGTAACAAGAAGGCCTGGGATAGCTTCATAATCGGTTAGTTTTATGAAGAGGCACCGGCTCGAGGTGCTGTCCATGCTATTGTCAATGGTATATTGAGTAAACACAGACGCGATATCTCGGTCTCGAAGATGGAAGTAAATGCTTTCCTTTTCCGGGTTCCCTGTCCGAACGCTCGCCGCCGCATTCTTAAGCAATGCCTCTGGCAAGTAGACGGCCAAACAATGTTCGTCGCAAAGTGGTCACCAGGGATTACGCCTGAGAAGCCATCTTTGGCGTCTGTTCCTGTTTGGTTGGACTTTGTTGGGGTCCCTCTGCAGTTCTTCAACAGAGACGCCCTTAAGGAAATTGCAGGTCTTGTTGGTCACCCAATTTGCTTGCACCCCTCCACTGAAAACCTTACAAACCTGGAGGTAGCTAAGGTCTACACTGTCATAGACCCACGGAAGCCACTACCAGAAGCGGTGAACGCCCGTTTTGAGTCAGGGGAGGTGATTCGTATAACAGTATCTTGTCCCTGGTTGCCGTCTCTTTGTTCTCACTGTTCTCAAGTGGGTCATACGATCTCGAAATGCCCTGCTGCTCCGCCACGGTGTGAAATTTGCCGCTCAGTCAAACATGCTACTTCATCTTGCACTAGGACGAATGCAAATTTAGACCTCTCCAGGATAAATACTGACAAGCGCAAAGGTAAAGCTCCAATCAAGAGCCAACTACCAATCGTTGGTATTGGGAATAGTGACATTAGGCGTGTTGGGAATGCTCCTAAAACTGCTCCCAAAACCGCTTCCAAACCCAAGAAGGTGCCAACCAAGGAGTGGGTTCCTACTGATAGCAATAAACAAGACCTTCCTCGTACCAGTGGTCTCCCGGTGATTGCTCAAAGTTCCAAGGTTCCTACCGACACAGGCTCTACTCCAACCTTCAAGAAAAATATTTCTGGTTCTAGAAATGATATTGCTCTGGGGGATTTCATGGTGGACCTGCACTGTGGTGGTTTAGGAAGTCTAGCCAAGTCCCCTGCCGTATCCAGCTCTGATGAGGATGACCAGAGTTCAGAGGGCTTGTCTAACGAGGATGATGACCCGGATGATGAAGGAGATCAGTATATTCAGGTGATTTCTCGTTGCTCTCGTAAGAAGAATAAAGGAAATGCTAGGGTCAGGGGCCCTTTAAAGCTCTGATTTTTTTTTTTACCCTCTATGGATATTTTTTGCTGGAACGTTAGAGGGTTCAACGATAAAACTAAACGTCGCGGTTTTAGGAAGTGGTTACGATTAAATAAGCCAATCTTCGGTGGCCTGTTGGAGACTCATGTTGGTCCGCCTAAGGCTGCATCTCTCATCAACAGGGTTTTCCCCGGGTGGCATTTCGAATGTAATTATGAATTCTCGGATTTAGGTAAAATTTGGCTTCTGTGGCATCCTTCTGTTTCTGTTTCGGTGCTCCAGAAGTCTCTTCAATGCATCACGTGTTCGGTTAAGCTTCCTTTTGTCTCCACCGAGCTTGCTGTTACTTTTGTTTACGGCTCTAATGATAGGAAAATTCGTCGTGACCTGTGGTCAGACTTGTGTTTCCTCTCCTCTTCTCCTAGCATCACCCAACGTCCTTGGACTGTCCTAGGAGACTTCAATCAGATTCTGGACCCCTCAGATCATTCAAAAGCTGCGGTCATCTCTTCCTCTCGGGGTATGCGTGACTTCCTCAACTGTATTATCTCTACTGATTTGTCTGATCTCCCTTACTGTGGCAACGAATTTACTTGGTCCAACAACCAAGGTGAAAGTGTGATATCCAAAAAGCTGGACAGAATTCTCGTTAATGATGGTTGGTTGAGGCTATTTCCAAACTCACTTGGTGTCTTTGGGGATCCTGGCATCTACGACCACAGCCCCTGCTGTGTTTTTCTTGATACTACCAGACCCAAGGCAAAGGCCCCTTTCAAATTCTTCTCAATGCTTAATGATAACCCAGATTTTGCGCCTCTAATAGCTGAGTGCTGGTCTTCCCTGCCTTTCCATGGCACGATGATGCTTAGAGTTTCAAAGAAACTCAAGGAACTCAAGAGCATTATTAGAGCTTTCAGCCGAGAGAATTACTCGGGAATTGAAAAAAGAGTAACTGAAGCTTTTGAAGAGCTCTCTCAGTGTCAACAGATTGTTTTGTCTTCTCCAACGCCAACGGCGAGCTTAAATGAGAGAATTGCTCATGGCAAATGGGTCAACCTTGCTCGGGCGGAAGAGTCATTCTTTTTCCAGCGGTCTCGTGTAACATGGCTTGACAAAGGAGATGTTAACACTACCTTTTACCACCGCCAGGTCAGAACAAGACTATATCAGAATCAGGTTATTTTCTTGCAGGATGATTATGGTAATGTGGTTAATTCGAAGGAGGATATTATGAACCTGGTTGTGTCGTATTACGAGAATCTATTTGGCGGTGTCTCTCCTTCCACTGACTCTTCTCTGGAGGACTTATCTCAGTTAATCTCCTACAGATGCTCCCCTTCAGTTAAGGAATCGCTGGAAGCTCCGTTTACAAGCTTGGACATCCAATCAGCTTTTTTCTCTTTACCGAGGAACAAAGCGTCGGGTCCGGATGGCTATCCAGCAGAGTTTTTTACTCATCATTGGAAAGCAGTGGGGCCTGACTTGTTTATGGCTATCCAGGAATTCTTCTCCTCAGGGAAAATGTTACAGCAGTGGAATGCAACCATTCTAACTCTCATCCCCAAGAAGAAAAATGCAGTGCTTGTCTCTGACTTTAGACCAATTTCATGTTGCAACACGGTGTACAAAGTCATTTCCAAGCTACTTGCAAACCTGCTGAAACAAATACTTCCGTCAGTAATCTCGAATACTCAATCTGCATTTATTCCGGGAAGACTACTGGTGGAAAATGTTCTTATGGCCACCGAGCTTATTCAAGGTTACAACTGGAAAAATATTTCCAAGCGCTCTCTTCTCAAGGTTGATCTGAAGAAGGCATTTGATTCTCTTAATTGGGACTTTATTTTGATGCTTCTCAAGGCGCTTTGTTTCCCTGAATCTTTCATCAACTTGATTGCTCAGTGTATCACAACAACCAGGTTCTCAGTTTCGGTAAATGGCGAGCTAGGGGGATATTTTAAAGGTTCTCGCGGCCTGGTCAAGGTGACCCCCTCTCCCCATATCTCTTTGTCCTAGTTATGGAAGTGTTCGCACAGCTCCTGAACAAGAACTTTGTAAATGGTGACATTGGCTACCATCCATCAGCGAATGATCCGGCTATCTCTCATCTAGCATTTGCGGACGACATAATGGTTTTCTTTGATGGAGAACAGAGCTCTCTTCAGCAAATAGCAGCAACCTTTCAGAGCTTTGCTTCTTGGTCGGGCTTACATATGAACAGGGCCAAAACTGAACTGTATGTGGCGGGGTTGAGCCAGACGGAAACCGCAGATTTGGCAAGTCTTGGCTTCTCTCTGGGATCACTTCCTGTCCGCTATCTTGGTCTCCCTCTAATGCATCGAAAGCTCCGTATCTGCGACTACAGGCCACTTATGGACCAGCTTAAAAGGCGCTTCTCCTCCTGGACCTCCTGTGCTCTTTCCTTCGCAGGGAGACGCCAATTACTTAACACTGTCATTGCTGGTACCCTAAACTTCTGGTTTTCATCCTTTGTTCTTCCGAAGGGCTGTATTAAGGCTATTGAATCCCTATGTTCTCGGTTCCTCTGGAATGGAAACATCACTAGTAAAGCGGCAGCAAAGGTTTCTTGGAATGTGGTATGTCTCCCTCGTTCTGAAGGTGGTCTAGGACTTCGAAACCTCAGCATATGGAACAAAACTCTTTCCCTTAAGCTGGTCTGGCTTCTTCACAGTGAGTCTGAGTCACTTTGGGCCTCCTGGACTAAACACCACCGACTTAAAGGACTCAGCATTTGGAGCTTAGATGAAAAGAAGCAGGGGTCTTGGATCTGGAAATCTATTTTGAAGCTCAGGCCACTTGCTGAAAATTTCCTAAGGTGTGAAGTTGGCAATGGGGAGCAAGCTAGTTTCTGGTTTGATTTTTGGCTACCGATAGGCCCTCTGATTAACTTGCTGGGTTTTGACGGACCGCGGCAACTTGGTGTCCCCATTCATGCCAAAGTGGCAGATTGTTGCTCCAACACTGGTTGGATTCTGAGACCAGCAAGGTCTCCGCAGGCAGAGCAGCTCCATATCATCTTGTGCTCCGTCCAGCCTCCTTCACATTCATCAGTGCGAGACTGCTACAAGTGGTACGTTGATGACCTCTACTTAGACTCTTTCAACACTGCTAGAACTTGGGAATCTGTTAGAGATAGGTCCAGTACTGTTGATTGGGAATCAGTGGTTTGGTTTGGTGGCCACGTTCCAAGACATGCCTTCCACATGTGGGTTACTCACTTAGATAGGTTGCCAACAAGATCTCGCATTGCAGCTTGGGACCATAACGTTGAGAATTCTTGTCTCCTCTGCAACGGGCTGGACGAAAACAGAGACCATCTTTTCCTCCGCTGCAGGTTTAGTGAGCGTCTTTGGAAAATGATCATTCGAAGGCTTGGCTATCAACCCTTCTTATTCCACACTTGGACATCGCTTATAGAATGGCTTCGCATGAAGGATTCTACTTGCCCTCAGACTCTAGCTGGCTGCTCATGCAGTCATCTATCACCTGTGGCTTGAGAGAAACAACCGTTTGCACAATGCAGTCTTCTCGTCTACAGACCGCATCTTCAAGGACATAGATCGTCATATCAGAAACACGATCCAAGGAAGGGGAGGAAGAAGTTTCATTCTCTTATCTGCACTTGGCTGAGATTCTCTTAGCTATGTGTTAGTGCTGTTGAGTTTTTATAAACTCTCCTAGAAAATCCTGTGATGTTTTTTATCTTTTTTTGGCATCATTTGATTTAGTAGCTTTAACCTTTTGTACATGTACAAACAATGTTTCATTTTTATGATAATTCACATACTTATAAAAAAAAAAAATAATAATGGCGTGAGGCTTCTAAAAATTCAAAAGATTTAGGGCTGATATGTTGTGCCTCGATAGTTGAATTAATAGTTACTGTATTTGTGGTTTCATGCTTCTAAAATATATTATCTTTAAATATTAAAAAAAAATGGAAAATGACACAGTTTGTAAATATCATGTGAAGCTTCTACATTCTGTTATTCTATAATACTTTTGAAAATTATAATGCAGCCATTAATACGCATTTCAGCAGCTGGAATATTAGCTACTGTATAGGTTCTAACAGAACAATGCGTTCATCCCACCAGCCTATAAAGCATAACATTACATATAAAAACAAAACGACCACAAAAAAGAGGTTATAATCTATGCACGTAACCGCTGCGACAACTATAATTCACTTACTGCAGATATTTAACATTATGATCCCATAAATTTCACATTACATGAACACACCATAAATAATTAGTAGTTCTAAAAACCAAACCCTATAAAATTATAAGAATACTTACCCAAGATTACATACAAATGATTTAATTTTATCAATTGAACTGAAGAATTTTATAGGTTTAACTTTAGATAATTGTTATGCACATTTGTCCATCTGAAATAACGTTGGTCACATATTATTCCACTATTAATAGGCAGAGTAGCACATTTAAATTGCAACTAAACATAATACAGAAAACAAATAAAAAATATAAGACAAAAGTACCAAAAAGATACAATTGTTAAATATGACCCTTCTTCTCCCTAAATTAAATACCCTCCCTCAAAAAAGATAAAACCAGAAAAATTATTTAAAAAGAAAAATCTCATACAAAGTTCAAAAAAAAAAAAAAGAAAATCTCATACACATTTGATCAATACAATCTGGCTACAATACTGAGAATGCCCTCATATTATTTTAGGTTATTTTATTTGGGATATGGTATATTGGTATTCACAAAACTAATCATTCCACGTACTCCCATACCCACCTAAGCATACCTGAATCTCACTGGAAGAGCCTAAGCTTGATGGTCCAAGTTTGCCAGAAAATAAATTGGAAGCTCAGGTCTCGAACCTTGATTTGGTTGGTCAGACTGTTGTTCTCAAAGAAGTCGACAGGAGTTACATGAGAGTTACAGGTCGGGATCGACATCTGAGTCAAATCTAGAAAGGAGAGCTTTGATCGATTAAAGAGATATGAATGAGATTCGCGAATCTCTCTTAAGCTGACTCAACCGAATATGGATGTGCTTTCCATGGAGATAAAATCGTCGGAGGAATACAAAAATTAGCGACGGGAGACGCATCGGGATCGACTGGATTTTTGACCATCCGGTAAGTCGGGCCTCTATAGATATGACAACAAGTCCTCACTGAGTCGCTGATATTGTCATCGCAACAAAATCAGATAAGGAATAAGAAGCTTAGCTTAATTCAATCTCAGATGGAGACTAAAGATTGTTGGAGATATTTAGATTTGAAGTTCTGTTGAGACAAAACAGTGGCAATGGATTTGGTGCTAGGATGAGCTTGGAGGTTAACGAAGATGAGGAAAAGATTAGGTATGAAGAATAGATGAAGACGATTGCTCAAAAAAAAAAGAATATAGGAAGACAAAGGAGATTTTGTTTGATTCTTGGTGTCGAAAGAGAAAAAAAATAGGTTAGAGTTGGTCAGGTGACTGTTAGTGGGCTTTGGCTCTAGCTTTGTTACAGCAGCCCACTCCAAAGTCCACTTCTAGATACCTGCACAAAGACGAGTTTGTTAATTTTGTACGTAAAAATAGAAAAATAGGATGCAAGTCATACGAATTTACGAACTTTAAAAGATATATGTTTCTCTTTAAAAGATATTTAAAACATAAAGGTCGTACTTTCATAAAGCACATAAATCACATATATGTTTCTCTTTAAAAGATATTTAGAACGGGTTCACATTTCATCAAATCAAAGTTTAAGAAAATTTTAAATAAGTGAATATGTCAGTTTTCTTTTAAATCATTAAAATCAAACCAACAAAATATTAAGAAAAACCACAACAGATAATTGGAAAACATATAAACCAGATATAACAAAAAAAATATAAGAACAAAAAAAAGAAAAAAGTTTGTATTAATATAACAAAAAGATTTATTCAAATAAATGTGTTAAAAAAACTCATGAATTCCAAAACAAAATTAACCATAAATTCTATACTGATATAATCATAATTTTTTTTATATATTTGCATGGCCAGAAGTATAGATGTAATACAAAAAAATGACAAAATAAATAAAAGTATAAATAAATTAAGATAACCTAAAACAAAACTAATCAATAGATATATATGCAACACCAAAATAAGTTTAATTATAAAATTTAGTTAATAGCAACAAGATTGGATTGAGTTCCTAACATTAAACAATTTTAACACATAAAATAAAAAATATAACAACAATTATAAAAACAAAAATAATAAGAAAATTATTCCCGCGCGTAGTTCCATTAAAAATATATTTTTGAAATTTTGAAATTGCTTTTGGAGATGTTCTTAACACAAAACAATTGGTTTTGATTCGTACTCCATTATATGTTCATCTTTTAAATAATAATAACATAACTATTATATATAACTTTTATATAAACGTAAACAAATCATCTTTTAAAAAATGTATTCATCTTTCATATCTTTTTTCAATTTCAATATTTTGATGTTTTCATTGAATTACAAATAAAGATAATATACTATCATCAAATTCAACACACATTATATATCAAATAATTTAATAAAGTAGGTAAAATTTAACTAATATATAGTATCATAAAGTTAATTTTTTTTTGAACAACATAATCAATTACTGTAGCATAAGCAAAATATATATTATCACATATAATCTCTCCTCACCTAAAACTTTATAAAAGACAAAACTCATTATCATACACATCTCTTGCAAATGAAAACTTAAAACATAAAACACAAAATCATACAAAATAATAACCTAGATCACAAGTAAAGTATATCCCGCCCGTAGGACGGGCCAATCCTAGTATAATATAATACCCTACCTATCTACCTATAATACTCTAGACATGTTGCAATAAATTCTTTAAACATTTCAATTAGCTAGGTAAAATTATATCTCCACATTTTAAACTTTTCAATTCAGAATGAACAAATGTACATTTAAATGCAGAATGAACAAATTTCATCTATAGTTTATTCTAAATTAAAAATGTGTATAAATAATTGATTATTGTTCTACTATAAGTTTCATAATTTTGAAGTTAGCCAATTGTTTATTTAAATTTTGAAACCTGAAAATATTTTCTTTTGTTTGTTATATTATAATAATAAATAAAATATATTTTTTTAAATGTCTTCAGTACCCAACCCATAACCCAAAAATATATTGTATTATTCAATAGACTTTTAGTTTAAAGTTTCTAAAATATTCATATTTTAATTATATTCGAATATATTTTATTTCAGATATATATATTATATGATAAACTATCCTATATATTGAGAAAGTATTTATTGTTAAATCATCACATTCGTAACTGTGATTTATAGAAATGTGAATGATTCCTATTTCTCTAAATCCAAATAGCTAAAACCAAACTGAAAATCAAACGGTGTCAAAATATTTAAACATAATAAAATATTAATTTATATTTGTATATAATATAATTTATCATTAAAAATATTCAAACCCCCCCCCCCAATTACATGAATTACTTGGGTTTTCAGTTTTCTAGGTTTAACTCAGGTTTTTGGATATTTTTTTTGGAATTTTTGGCTTTAAATCCAAATTAAACCCAAACTATTTCTAATTTGGTTCATTTCGGTTTTATGAAAAAATAAAAACCTGACTCAAACTACACATCACCCGAATCGATCTGATGCGAAAAATGCATGGTTCTCCTAAACAGGTCCTAACATCCCAACCCCAATAACTTGAAAACTGAATAGCCCTAACTGACACGAACCTTAAACCCAAATGCCTATCACTATGAGAAATTAAAATAAATTACTCTCAGTTAAGTATGTCAGAACTCAAAAATTAGAATTCAGACCAAAAAATTGGTAATTGTTAAATCGAAAAATTTAACCAAAATGTTATCTCGCGCTTTAAAAGCGCGGGTCAAAATCTAATTAATATTAAACTTCAAGCAAACTACCATATTATTTCATAAAGTGATTTTCGTAATGCATATATGATCTACTAGTGCATTTCGAAGTAAAAATGGTTCTCCTCATTTTTAATTTGTAGATTAGAGATAAAAATTGTTGAAAACGGGTGATATTAATACTTGTAAATACATTAGATTAGAACAAGAAAGTAAAATAGAAACATAAAATATTGCTAAATTACTAAATTTTATCGATGATATTAATAGTCGTGTATATTTTTTATATGAACAAGAAAGAATTGTACGAAAAGACATCATCAACAACACCAACAACCATCTTCAGTTACACAAAAAAAAATTGGATAATATTTGGAAATTTTGAAGATTCCGGATCAAACTTACATGATTATTAGTGTTGTTGTAATATTTAAATTTGTGTAATAGTTATGTCTTCATGAAATTTTTAAAAAGCTTTTTTGTTAAGTTTCTTTTGTATATTTTTGTTATCTAAATCTGGTTTTAAATATTCTAAATCTTATTTTAAAGTTTTGTTTAATTTTATGTGTAAACTTAAATGTTGTAAACAAAACTTAAAATATTTATGAGATATAATTTTTATAAGGATTAAAACAATAAACAAAAAAAATATTTATGAATAATAAATGTGATGTGTAATTGTATGAACCAAAATGCAAATAAAAATATGAAACTTCAAATTTGAAATTTTGAGTAGTGAAACTTCAAATATAGAGTTTCACTGCTTTTTAAGTTCCTTTTTGGAGATAAAAAAATTTCATATTTGAAGTTGAGTTTGAAGTTTTGATTTTGGAAAAAAACTAATTTTAAACTTCAAATATAGAGTTTTGGAAAGTTCAAAATATAGTTTTTTTTTAGATGTTCTGGAGCAAAAAATTTCACCTCTATTTTTCCTCTATTTTAAAAATATTTATTATAGAAATGAGCCGGAGATGATCTCACATAAAGAAACTTCACGATTTATCGTCTTCCATCCGTTCACTCTTCTTCTCACTCACAAAGACACGAACCTGCACTTCTCATTTCTCAGTGTTTGTGTTTTTAAGTGACTATTTTTATAAGACATTGTTTTTTAACAATTGTATAAGACATTTTTTTATGAATGAGGGCATACTTTTTTAATTGCTTATGTATGGTATTGGTACTTGGCTCTGCCTGGAGGGATAGTCCCTAGTTTCCTAAGCGTTCTCCCTCTGTTCTGTTCATGCCAGTAATGGTACCGAGCAGTCACATTCGCATTCCTCCACGCTATAAGATCGAAAACGTTCATACAAGAGGCCCATCCACATGCTTGTGGATCAAACTTTGAGCTGATGAGCGGGTCCGAGAAGTTTAGATACTTGTAATAACGGTGAAAGGCTTCAAGACATGTCCCCACAGCGCCAATGACATCTCCATGAAGATCGAAAGAGAAGAGTGAAGTCAAATCTTTCTGAACAACAACGTCGTCGTCTAGGAAAACGATCTTCACTAGCTGCGGATAGATCTCGGGAATATAGAATCTTCTTTGTTATTTTTAAAACAGTGTTTATGTGATTGGTTTTTAAATTACCTATACATTAAAAAAGGGATAATATTCACGATTAGTTATTTTAAATCTTTTGAAAAATTAGAAATAAAATAATTGATTTGGTAAAATATGAGTGTTATATTGATTTTCTACCAACAAAGTTGCTAATCATTTGAAGAAAGATCAGGTCAAAAGTTTCAGTATCATATTGAATACACCTTGTATTAAAAACAGAGCTTTTAGACAACTGGGATTAGGATCAGGTTTTTCGCACCTGTAAAAATTCATACATCATCTAAAAGACTGAGAGCACGAAATTTGTTAAAGCTTTCAAAACCTAGGAATATCTTGAGGCAGCTGCCAAGATTTCATACTGAACGTGAGATCATCTACATGGTCTACAAAGGCGTAAACTCTACTACCACCACCATGGTGCTCAAAACCTTGGACTTCAAGGCGTCTGACAGTGTTCCTTCCGGGATGGAAGTAGAAAACATAAAACGGGTTGGAGTAGTGATTCATCAAAACAATTTCACCTGTAGCGGTCACTCCAACAACGGAAACAAAGCCAATCCAGCTGAATTTATCACCAGGAAGAGCGAATGGATGTTCCGACCAATCATGTTTCTCTGCATATTCTAGAACCAACATAGTCATACTTTCCAGACGTGGCCAACTAATCAGAGCTAATTTACCCTCATAGTAAATAAATCCTTTATCAAAAACATCTGCGGGGATAAACTTGAATTTCTCAGACCCAACATCAAAGCAAGCTATACAGATAGTTGTATGGTTTACTAGAGCCAAGTAATATAAAAACTCCATTAATGCATGTTCCCCGGGACCTAGGAACAGGATAATGGGCTAAGGGAGATTTGATCTTCCTCCACTTAATATCTCGTGAATAAGTTCAAGAGGGATTGAATTCATCATGATCAGACTCTGAGAGAGAAATAATAGGGTGACAGGTGAATACAAATCATTGTAGGTAATCCGTAATATCTCTATTATTAAAAGAGAAGTACCCATTAAAAAATACCCATAAGTTAACTAACTTATTTACATTTTCATGCCACTGAGAATTAAACTAAACTAACTATTTTAATGCTTGTCTTTTTCAGTTAAATTAATGAGTTTTCTTTAATCAAATTTAAACTTAATGTCATTAAATAAACCTACATATTTCAATGCTTGTCTTTTCCAGTTAAATCAATGAGTTTTCCTTAATCAAATTTAAACTTAATGTCATTAAATGAACCTAAAAATACATCATATTTAACGTAGCTTATTACGTACAAGTACGGCCCAATAATGAACTTGAATTTTATTTTTACGAAAACGTGAATCACTTGACTTATGTAATATTTAAAATATATTAACTACAATATAACAAATGCATATAACCTACCTATACTTTAGTTTGAAATGATCATGTTCAAGTTTTATATAGTCAACTTACATCATGCATCGATCGATGTACAATATTCAAACCACCTATAGTTTTCGTTTTCTTTATAGGATGTATCAACCAACCAATCATCCCATTGATTTTCTAAGCTTTATAAAAAAACAAATCAATAAATACAAACTCAAAATCTAATATCTTCTATTAATCAAAACATAATATCTTCAATGTCGTATCTTTAATGTACCTATTAAATATAGAAACTGTAACCATAATTACACTAATTATAAGAATAGATTTGATTCCAACCAATTGATCTATTACTTCGGTAATCGATTTGCTTGCAGAAGAGGAAACAATAAATTTAAAATTTATAAGAATATAAAGATATAGAGATTTCAACCAATTGCCTATATTTGCGTATGATTTCCGTATAATAAGCTTCAAATTGAACATTGAAAAAGATAGAGAGGTTTTTTTTTAATCTTTTACCGACACAAACTTAAACAAAACGAAGAGTTAAATGTAATTTTTTTGTTACACTTCCCGGAAAAAACGGTTACAACATGGATTTTCATAATATGGCCTTTTAACATATTAATGTTATGGACATTTAATAATTATCTTGACGAAAAACAAAGACTATAAATAATTTATTATTAATAAAATTATGAAATTATTTACAATTTGATGACTAATTCATCGCCTTTTTTATATGTTAAATTTTTCATAGAAGTTTAAAAATTATTTTATTTTCTTTAAACATTTATAATTAATTTATAATCTTTTATGCCATACTAAGTCATAATATAATATTTCTTCATATTTTACATTAATAACCATTGTTTTTATATATCGTCTACAATTCTGTAATTACGTCTATTATATGATATCGAATATTTATCGTAATTAGATGGTTTAAGATGCCAAAAAAATTATTTACTTGGTGAATATAATACATCAAATATTACAAATACATTATTTAGTTAAATAAATAACCAAAAACCGAAAATTCAAACCGCAGGGTCTAGTTAATATTAGTGTTCGAGACCTAGCTAGGGCTTTCATTACTAACCAAACCAAATCGTGCATATGATTCAGTTGATTTAGTTCGATTTCGGTTTACAGGCACAAACCGGTCGAACCTCGGTTCTTTGTTTTTCCTTTTTTTTTTGGTGTATCGGATCTTTGTAGCATTTCGATATCTTGTCTATTTGTTGTTTTCCGGAGGCTTTAAAACATGTTTCTCTCTGTAGCTACGCTTTAGTTATATATTCAGCAACTATAACAAACTTTTGAATGGAAAACCAATCTTGCCTAAAAAACTAAGGTCAGAGAGAGAGAGAGAGATGGCTCTTTTTCATTTCTTTTGAATATATATGGTGTTCAGCATTTAATTTAACTCAGTGTTTGTATTAAAATGATAAATTTATAAGTATTAGAGTAGCTGTTGGGTGCATGAAGATGACTACCAGCATAATGGCATTCACTGCTCCAACAGATACATGTTAACTTCTTGTTGTGTCAAATTCATGTTGAAATAGAACCAATGAAGGGGTCGAGACTCGAGAGTTAACTTGGGAAAGCATTAGCTCAAGAATAAAAATTTTCAAGGTATGACAAAGACTGTTGATTATTTGCAGGAAAAAAAAAATCATTAAATGCAGAGAACATTACTACAGCTTTGAAAACAAAATGAAATAATTTATCCATCCATCCTTGGAAGATAAACATACATATAACAAAAAGCTCACAAAATAAAATAAGTATCCCTGTAATCTATTAAACCAATAAGTACATCATGGACCTTCTAATGTGTGATTATAAATTGCTCTCCAGACCATAAGAAGAGAACAACAGTCTTCAGAGAAAATCTGAACCTGACAAACTTTCTGAGCTCTACAAAACATTCCAAAACAAAAAAGAATCTTCAAAGTGTATAAGAATCTTCTCAACTCTCTCAAAAAGTCTTTTTTCTTCTAAGCTGTGACACAATCTTGTAAATAAGGATGGCTAGAGTTCAAAAACTTCAACCAAAAAGGTTTATACCTACCAATACCAATCTTTAGCCAAGGCTTCATGTTGCCATTATAATGAATCACAGCCGCGGTTTCTATCAAACGGTTATCAATGTTGACATCGTAGCCTAACCCCAAGACATGCCATCTTCTGTCTAGCGGCTCGGTGAGACCATAGAAAGCCAACAGACCCGGAGGAAGAGTCCCTAGCTTCCAAAGCGTTCTCTCTCTGTTCTTCCCTTGCCAGTAATGGTACCTACCAGTCACGTTCGCTTTCCTCCACGCTATGAGATCGAAAACGTTCATACCAAAGGCCCATCCGCACGCTTGCGGATCGAACTTTGAGCTGATGAGAGGGTCAGAGAAGTTTAGGTACTTGTAATAACGGTGAAAGGCTTCAAGACACGTCTCCACGGCTCCGTTGACGTTTCCGTGAAGGTCTAAGGAGAAGAGTGGAGTCAAATCTTTCTGAACAACAACGTCGTCGTCTAGGAAAACGATCTTTTCCAGCTGAGGATAGATCTCGGGAATGTAGAATCTGAGATGGTTTAGTAATGACAAGTACTTCGGGTTCCTCGCTTTTGGCTCAGAGTTTGTTTCTTGGTCCCCGAAGTAGTAAGCTCTCGAGTCTGTATCCAGCAGCTGCTTAACAACGGGAGAGTAAGAAGCGTTCAGCCAAGAGAACTCTTCCACGCTTCTGATCTCTATCGCTGCGCCCTTGAAGTCATTACCAAGAAACCAAGCCTGCATAGCTTTGTAGCTAACTCGATTCGTCACTACGTGGAACACAAGCTGCTTCGGATGATCAGCGTTGGCCACAGTCGAGTTAACAGCAACAGAAGCAGCTATTACATTATCAGTAAAGATACAGAAGTGGTAGAGGTTGTTGTCAACGAGTCTCGGCGAGTTTCTGCTCTCATCCGCCGCTTCACGGCGCGATGACGCCTGCTCGGTTAACCAATCTGACGTGAGCTTGATCATCAAACAGTGGAGGCTCTTCGGTACCGCCTCGGCAACAGATTGACCAAACACTGTTGTCTGAACGGTTGCTGCGTTTGCGCGCTCTTCGAGGGCTTGGATGTGAGACTTCATAGTCATCATCGAGGTGGCTATGTCGTAATGCGCGTCCTGCGCCTTGTAGATGAGAGATGACAGGCCGGTGACGATCGGTTTCGCTTCGTCTAACGAAATGGGCTGGGCTCTCATCGCTGCTTTTGAGAGGAGAAGCTGACAGGTTCGGATCTTGGAGCTCAGCTCCCAAGCTAAGTGGAGATTGTTGTGCTCTTTGGCTATGAAAACATAGGCTTTGGCGAGCGTCATTTGCTCTGCTAGCTGCCTAGCGAACGAGGATGCGCTTGTTACCTCTTCCGTGAAGTTTAAACGAGGAGGTGATACGTTGTTGTTACTTGTGTCTCTTTCCTATCAAAGAAGAAAAGAAGATCAGAGTAACTTCTCCAAATACAAAAACATTTCTATGTAGACAGTATGATATAAGCTTTTGCACTCATAGACTAATAACAATGTCAATAAATAAACTACACTAAGATTTGGTCATGCTGTTGTGAAAACAGCTCAATTTGCATTGATTCCATACATACACAGACCAAACTAATAAGTACCAGGGCCGATACTGGGCTAAGCCGGATGAAACATTTCCCTCAAGCCTCAAAATTTTCGAAAAAATTAGCCCTCAAATTATTGAAATCTTTCTTAAATCGTCTATAACTCCAAAATCTTAGGGCGGCCATGCTAATAACCATTCTCAGCTTTAAAAATTAAAAACATGAGGCTACAATGACAGTGGATTCACCAATCTTTTTGTCAGCAAAAGAATAAAGATCCAAACTTTTTAATGAGCGGGTGATCATCAGAGCAATAAAAAACTCAAACTCTCAGCAATCAATAGAGTCAATACTACAATGCAATAAAGAGAGAAAAGACATATATACAAGGTTGAGCTGAGATGGATCTTGCTGTTGATGACGATGCTGAACCATGAAGAGAACCAATCCAGCGACAGAGAAAGAGCCAAGGAGAAGCCATATCCAACTCAGCAATCTCCTTCTAGCTACCCTCCGCCTCCTCATCTTTTTCCCCTACGAATCCTCCACGGTTCCTCTCACCAGATTCTTCTTACTGAAATCGATTTTATTACACTAAACCCAGATTCAAGCAGAGCCCAATGAATTCGTGCCGACAGAGGAAGAAGAATCTGTAAGAGACTGAAGAAGAAGTGAGTTTCGTGATTGTGATCTGCCTTTCGCTTTGCTGCTTTCGAATGATATTTCTTCGCTGTCCCCAGAAGAAATGTTAATTATTTTCCAGATCTGATTTAATTTAATTGGCTATTAAAATGGATGACCTGTCTTTTTAAATATTTTGTTTTACAAATCAGACCGGAACTAGATAAATTGTCTATTACCACCTTATCACTCAGACAGTCGGTGTGTTTAATAGCTTTTCTCTTAATTTTTGAAGCTATTTTTGTAAAAAGAAAGGGTATTGAGAAACTTACCCAAAAGTTTATAAGAACACAATATTAACTAAAGTAAAACAGAAAATAAGAAAAAACTATTTTATGTAAATTAAATTTAATATAAAACTGAAACAAAAACATTAAAAATTACAAAAAAAAATTATAATAACACAATCAAACCAAACCAAATTTAACTAAAGTAAATAGAAATTTTTAAAAATCAACATTAATAATGACTTTTGTCTTAGATTGGGGTATTGTTAATTCAAATAATAACAAACAATTAGTTTATTGGTTCGGTTTAATTCAGATAATCTTAAACCGAACTATTATTTTGATAATAGATTTTGGATGGATTTCAGTTTGTTTTGCCCACCCCTAGTTTCAACATCTCAACTTCTTCATTCGATCTCGTCGACGACACTCATAAGTTTCAACATCTCATCTTCTTCTTCGTTCTCGTTGAGGATAGTCTTCTTCCAGTTTCTACGACGTGATCTGTGCCCATGTTGACATTCTTTTGGTATCAATTTGTCAACCAATTGGTGGGAGCTACACTTATCTTGGACTTGTTAGGAAGTGTTTCGCTTGTTTTACACTCATGCTCTTATGGTTTTAATCGCTACCGAGTCTAGTTCTCATTTCTTCTATAAGCTAATCAACAGTTCAGTTCTCACAACTGTCAACCAGAGTTTTTCTGAAAAAAATTTGTGGTTTCTTCTGCAAAAATATAGATTTTAAGTTGGTCACTGAGTCCAGGGAAACACACTAATAAGAAGGAACAAAATTAGTGCGCTTCTTCTTGTTAGTGCGTTTCTTCTTATTAGTGTGAAACCAGATCTTAATCGTTTTTGCCACCAAGAAAAGCATCGCCTGCAAGTTTTAAACATAGAATTAGAAAACCAATGTGTTTTATATTCATTTTTTCTCAAACTATGATTCATAACAATCATGTATACACGAATGATCCCAAATACAAAATATATGTATGCCTTTAGCTAAGTTACACACCAAAGTTTAGATCCATTGATTAACAATCTAAACGAATCAATGATTTTTTTGCTGGAAAATACACGTAATGGGTTTTGCTGAAATGTCGCAAGACTTTAACTAGTTAGACTATCATCAGATTCATTCACTAATCGTTAAAGCATCATACACAACTTCTATCAGATTTCAATGATCTAATCCTGTGTAAGCCAAAAGATAGAGACGAATGGAAACGAATCTGAGATGTTGAAAAATATCAAGCACAAATCACTCCAGACAGTATACATACGGTTAAAGAATCAACATTGTCGTTTTTTACTTAAGCACCAAAATTCGACAATTTCAAATTCAGTTCAAAATCCATGAAATCATGCCACGAAGTGATAAACATCATAAGGATCAAGGCATTTCACTAAAACAAAAACAAATTAGAATTTCAACCCACAAGTATACATCACTCTGCGAGAATTGGTGAAACCCCCTTTTTAAAACTCTAGGATCAAAACTTGGAGTTGGGACTGAGAGGCCATACATGTGCTTCGCCGAAAACGGTTAGCATCGATGGATTGAGCTCGAAAAGCCGATGAAAATAGGCTAAAGAACCGCACAAAACCGTTCAGTATTGTGGGTTTTCGAAAACTTGAGATTGAGAGAGTTTTGGTGAAGAAAAAACGAGTTCAAGGTTCTTTTTGATCCCCAAAATTGGCGAATGGGAGGTATAAGGAGGGTTTTCCGGTTCAATTTGAGTGAAATCGAACCGGTTCACCGAGTCAAGGACCGGTTTACCTGTGTCAAAGAGCGCCTTATCCGCAAAACAAAGAGCGCGCGAACATAAACTAAAAGCGATATCTGAGATCTGAGGCATATGTATTCAAAGTCAAAACAGCAAATCAAATTCAAGGTCGAGATTTGTTCTGCGATGCGATGGCGAGCGGGCGTTCCTGTTTTAAACATATAATTACAAAACCAAAGTTTACATTCAAAACACGTGTTTTATATTCATTTTTTCTCAAACTATGATTCATAACAATAACAATATACACGGATGATCCCAAATACACGTAATGGGTTTTTCTGAAATGTCGCAAGACTTTAACAAGCTAGACTATCATCAGATTCATTCACTAATCGTTAAAGCATCACACACGACTTCTATCAGATTTCAATGATCTAATCCTATGTAAACCAAATGATCAGAAACGAATCCAGAGCCAAAAGATAGAGACGAATGTAAACGAACCTGAGATGTTGAAAAGAAGCTGAGATGTTGAAACTCTTGAGTGTCCTCAACGAGAACGAAGAAGAAACTGAGATGTTGAAACCCTTGAGTGTCGTCGACGAGATCGAAGGAAGAAGCTGAGATGTTGAAATTAGGGGTGGACAAAAAAAAACTGAAACCCATCCAAAATCTATTATCAAAATAATAGTTCGTTTAAGATTATACGTATTAAACCGAACCAATAAACTAACCGTTTGTTATTATTTGAATTAACATACCCCAATCTAAGACAAAAGTCACTATTATTTTTGGTTTTTAAAATTTTCTATTTACTTTAGTTAAATTTGGTTTGGTTTGTTTGTGTTATTATAAATTTTTTTGTAATTTTTATTGCTTTTATTTCAATTTTATATTTAATTTAATTTACATAAAATAGTTTTCTCTAATTTTCTGTTTTACTTTAGTTAATATTGTGTTCTTATAAACTTTTGGGTAATTTTCTCAAATAGTATTTCTTTTTACAAAAATAGCTTCAAAAATTAATATTAAATAGCTTTTGATCAAAAAAGAAAAAAAATCGTGTCTTTCTTTCCCAAAACATTGTCGTTTTGTAGGATGGAAGAAATGGGCCAGTGGTCCCATTACGTAGTTTTCTTTGCTCATAAACTCGCGACTCGAACTTTGGGGTTTTCTTCCCGAATAAGGAATCAAAATGGCCTACGTGGAGAAGGACGTAACACTTTGCTGACAAGTGGCGACATGATTCGAGTTACAACTACGAGAACAACTCAAGATAACAAAAAAATAATACTCCATCTGTTTCTGTTTCTGAACGTAAAATGTTTCAAAAAAAATTGATGTTTCAATATATAAGATATTTTTTAATTTTTATGTAACTTTTACTTTATTAAAAATTGTGTAACCAATCATATTTAATAATTTATTTTATTATTGGTTGAATACAATTATTTTATAATTTTAATGATACTTTCTATAAAAAATAATTTTTTAACATGTGTGTTTTTTTCTAAACATCTTATATTTAGGAATTATATCTAAGAACAGATGGATTCCATATTGTTAAACTATTCAGATAATGCATGGTAGGTATTATCAAAACGGAGCATCAAAGTTATCAAAAGAACAGATCTCAATTATTTTTAAAAATATTTAGCTTTTCGTTAGTAAATATTTTTTTTTGTATAATCCTGTGTTTGCATCATTGGATTGGTGATTGCACCTTTTCATCAAATCGCATATTCTTCTATATGCCTAACAAATTAATTAGGTATCATACCGCACCAATCAATTAAGCGACTTTTCAATGCAATCAGGGAAAAGGGTAATTAATCGCATAGAAAAGTTTTTTTTTATAAACCCTATCGGATCAACCGGTCGGTTTCGAAAGAACGCACTTGGTACTACAGAGTGGACTAATCCGAAAGTGTACCACACTATCTGTCCGAATTTGAAATATTTTCTTACTATTATCAGATGATGGATACATCATCTGTTACGGCCTACCATGTAAACTATTTAAGCCGAAGTCCAAACTCAGACTGGTCAAAACTGACCAAATGGTGATAATTTAGTTTTCAGGAGAATCGAACCTAAGACTAATGTGTATATACATCAAGATCCCAAGAGACTGCCATTAGACTATTCCATTAGTATCGAGCATATTATAAAATTATATAATTGTCACGAGCATGTCTCGGGGGCATTATTTCTATAGTATCGAGCATATTTTATTTAATTTTTGTTTCTTTCGCCTATGTACATTGAAGTTTGAACAAGAAATAATTAATGTCAACTGAAAAGGAGCCAACCTTGAAAGTTTATGATTTGATAAATTAAATAATACTCCACTGAGTATGGTTAGCTTATTGAATATTTTGTTATAATTTGTTTGGTGGCATTATTACCGTCACTTAGGACAGGGCATTTTATCCGTTAAATTTGATTCAATTCGTTATTCGTTTTGATTTGATTCGAAAATTTCGGATATCCGTAAATCTTCGAAGCAAAACAAATATTAAAAATCAATATCCGTTAAAATCGAAGCAAATCACAAATATTAAAATTTTGGAAAGCGAATATCCAATCTGATCCGGTAATATATAAATACATGTATATCTTGATTATATTTAAAGTTTTAAATGTATAAAATTATATAATTGTTATTCTAACATATGATTTGACTAATTCTATTCACATTATTACTTATATAAATACATAAAAGGAAATGAATAAATTTATGACAATTATAATTTTTTTCTTTAAGTTTTGTCTTATTATAATTGTTAACTAAGTTTAATTTTTTTTATAAAATATGCAGATTCACTATTTCTTTTAATTTTTATCTTATATATCATGCAAAAAAATATTTTACAAAACAAATTTGTATCAAAAATTTAAGATTATTTGCATTAATCAAAACATATGAGATATCTGTAAGTACTCGTAAATATCCGCAAATATCTATTTATTTTCCGGATATCCCTTTTTTTGAATATCCGTATTTTTCCGAAACAAAGCAAATCGAAAAATTAGACATTCGTAGCGTACGAAGCAAATCACAAATACCTTCAAAACCCCGGATAGCTGATCTGTGGGCATGCTGTGTCACTTCATATGGTCTTTTGTAATGTCAAGAGTCCGGCGCAAGAATGTGGCACAGCCATAGAATGCCAACTGCCCCGATCGGCAATGGGTTGTGACGACCCACCACAACATACTCTTGCATTATTTAGAATAATATGGACTTTTAGTTAAAAGAGTATCAGATAAGAAGTGGAGAATTAAAGGAGAAAAAGAAAATTAGATGGCCCGGTTGATTGTGTAGTGTACATAATCATAAAAATACAACTTGTTGAATATCCCTTATATATTAATTGAGGAACATTTGAAAAGATGTAACCTCAATTTTGTATTAATTAAAAGAGGCCCCAATGCATAGGTGGCACTCAATTAGGTAGTCAATTACATTCAATTGAAAAATAAGTAGGTCCACATTCGATTTTTATATGTTGTTAGATACATAAGTTGGTCAAACTATATGATATAATGATATGATATGATATTTTCTTTCCTTAAATAAAACCTACGGAATTACCATAAATGACTAATATATATATGACAATTAATGAGTTTAATAATAAAGATTTGATAACAATGTATATCTCCTCCATCATTTTTTGTTTAATTTTATATTATTAAAATAAATTAAACAATCAAATTAGCTATAAAAATAAAATTTAGATTTTTTCGTATATGTTATATTTTGAATTTTTAAAAACGACAATAAATGACTAAAACTATTAAAATTATTATGTTAAAAATTAATGATCAATGGTTTAACATTTTTATTATAAGAAGATACACATGATTTTAAAACCATATGAGTAAAAAATATCATTTAATAATAAAATAAATAAATATATATATATATATATATATATATATTAAACACTATATACCATAAGATTACATAAATATTTTAATATTAAAAATTTCAATGAATTTTCAAGAACATTTATAAATTATAAATTTATTAAAGATTTAGATTGAAAATTTTGTTATCGATGATTTAAATATTTTGTTATAAAACGATATGAACGATCATAGAACGTATGATTATAAATTCTTATTTAATAAATAACTATACAAAATATACTATTCCTAGAAAAATAGGTTGGTTCATCTTAACTTATATTACACTTTTTATTAAACTAACTATCGAATTGATAAATAACGTACCAAAAAATATTTTGCACTTTCCTTAAATAAAAGCTACGAAATTACCTAATATGATTAACATATATGTGAAAATTAATTATAATGAATAATAAATATTTGATAACAATTTTTGTATCTTAGTTCTTTTTTTAATTTTATATTATTAAAATATATTTAAAAATCACATTAAATATATAATAAAAACATTTATAATTTTTCTTATATGTTATATTATGAATTTTTCAAAACGTCTATAAATTATTAGAAATTTGAATATCCCCACTCTGAAAATTTTGTGATCAATAGATTATTTTTTTTGTCATAATAAGTTACAAATGATCATAAAATTGTATTAATATGAACTTTTATTTAATATTATAAGAAGATACACATTATTTTAAAACCATATGAGTAAAAAATATCATTTAATAATAAAACATATATATTTATATATATATATAGATTATACTATATACCATAAGATTACATAAATATTTTAATATTAAAACTTTCAATGAATTTTCAAAAACATTTATAAATTATAAACTTATTAAAGATTTCACATTGAAATTTTTGTTATCGATTATTTAAATATTCAGTTATAAAATGATATGAATGATCATAGAACTGTATGATTATAAATTCTCATTTAATAAATGACTATATAAAATATACTAATCTTAGAAAAATAGGTTGGTCCATCTTGACTTACATTATATTTTTTTATTAAACTAACTATCTAATTGATAAATAATCTACCAAATTTTTTTTTGCACTTTCCTTAATTAGAAGCTACGAAATTACCTAATATGATTAACGTATATATGAAAATTAATTATTATGAATAATAAATATTTGATTACAATTTTTTGTGTCTTAGTTCTTTTTTTTTAATTTTATATTATTGAAAGATATTAAAAAATCACATTAAATATATAATAAAAACATTTATATTTTTTTTTTATATGTTATATTTGAATTTTTAAAAATGTCTATATATTATTAGAAATTTGAATATTCCCACTCTGAAAATTTTGTGATCAATAGATTATTTTTTTGTTATAATAAATTACAAATGATCATAAAATATAACGCATATGAATTTTTATTTAATAAATATTCAAACTAAATAATATATATATATAAACACTAATGATTTAAAGCAACAAGATTGGCTGATCAATTTAGTCGTCCAGTTGAAATCTTTCAAAAGTATGTGAAAGACTAAAGTCAAAGTAAATATTGATTTAGAATAGTAGTTATATTTTACTAACCAAATACCGAAAAAAACCGAACCGAACCGAAACTAACCCGATATCCGGGTTGAACAGCCGTAATCCAAATGAAGCCAAACTATTGTTTCATTCTCCAAAATATAATAAAAATAATAACTTAATCCCGCGCAAGGCGCGGGTCTTATCCTAGTATTGAATGTATAGTCGTTCATTCGTAGAAGCAGCACTCGCAATACTTGGATTTTTGGACTACAATTAGATTTATCGTTCAGATTTTCTTTGCAATAAACTAAACATCTAAACCAGAAAAAATAACTCATTCGTTAAATTTATTCTTACAGTTTCCACTTAGGAGTTCTATTTCAAAATTGGGACTAAATTTTTTGTTATTTTGGGAATAAAACTTAAAATATAATAGTTCTATATATATTAAAAATCAAGTTTTATATATAAAAAAGTTTTAGTTTACATTTATTTTATCTTTTAAATAGAATCATGAATAAAAATGAACAATAAATGTATTAATCATTTTCATTTGAAATAATTTTATTCTGATTCTGTTTTAAAGTAAAAGTTATTATAAACTTTAAAATAATTTATTCTAAAATAGATTTTAGAGTAAAAGTTAAATGAAAATAAAAGAATAAAATATGGATATATTTTAATCATAAATTGCTATGATTTTGTAATCACTGTTCCTAGAGGTACTATTTTAGTGTTTGTAATTATTATTATCACTTTATATATAGAGAATATTAGAGAATTAGAAGACACTGGGAAAGGAAAATCATTCAACTTTTACAAATAGTATTGAACAAATCTCAGCTTTTACTTTTGTTTTATGCATGGTGCCGTCAAAAGATGTAATGATAATGCAATTCTTCCCCTCTTTAATCTTTGGAATGTTCAAAGAAGGTCCACTTGCTTTCTGTCGGTCGCATACCTCATTAGAGAAATGACATATTTAAGGTATACATAACTACATATATAAGTCCTTGAAACCACTTAAATTATCTATATTGTATGTATAATTAAATTATATATATTGTATGTATGATTATATCAACTTGCTCGATGCACTAGTCATAGGCACTTAGCTTATGAGCTACCAAAGCAGTAGTGTTAAAATACCGTAATTCTCAATTTCGGATAGTTTTTTGTTTTGTTTTGAAAAGAGGCTTAATTAGAACATGTCAGGATAGTTACAAGTCGACATTCTAATTTTACTGGTACATGTTTTGCCTGTTATCGAATTATGAATACTAAAAGTCTAATATATATAATACACTCGTTAAACTTATTATTACATTACCATAAATTTGTTCACTTCATATGAAACACACTTGAGCGTAAACATACAAAAGAGTAAAAACAATTAAAAACACTCATATGTCAATACAAGCTACATGCATGGTTCAGCATCGTCATTATCATTATTCATTATTATCATAATCACCAGCCTAACATATCCATCGACATGACATAACCATGATCATATTGAAATGATCGTGTAAGATTCATTCATGCAAAATAGTTATCAATATCTTCGATATTGTCTTGATGCTCATAGACATGCATCACCTCGACGTCGTCGTTCACGTCCTCCTCAAGAAACCTCGAAAGTTCTTTCATAAACTCAGTGTTGTCAACACAAGACTCTTCCAACATCATGAAATCTTCATCGTTCAGAAAATTTGAGAATCCGAGATTATCCTCATTATCACAGTACATTAAACTATCATTAACGGATGCATCAGAGAATGTGGACGGAGACGATGTAGCGTTACCGTTAACAGTCATCTGGCATAGAAGATCTGAGGTTGGTGTGAAAGAAGAGCTAGTTGACTTATCTGATTCGGAGTTAACGGTGACACTTGTAGTAGTAGCAGTGTGACTTGTAGTAGTAGTAGTAAGTGGGCCACCACTTCCGATAATCTCAGACAGAACGCTTTGATTGATTCTCTTTCCGAACCTATTAGCTACTCTGTTTAAGAACTTAGCCGATGATAATACCGGCTTCTTGTTGCTATTCTTCACCTTCTCATTATCAAGATCATCTTCACTCGTTATAATTGTCTGAATAACGTTTTGCTTCTCTGGAATCTCTGGGAAGTTTTCTGATTTGTCGGAAATCAAGCTCTTGTGTGTAACCGGATCGACACCTTTCTTTATCAAACGTTTTTTGATATGAGTGTTCCAGTGGTTCTTGATTTCGTTATCGGTTCTTCCCGGTAATCCACGAGCTATTGCAGCCCATCTGATTAAACACCATAAGATTACACGATATTATTAGTCATGATGATAACACAGTATATAAGAATATAACATACAAATTGTTCTAAAAAGTATACATATATATAACGTATAAACCAAGATATTTTCTTTTAGTTCAATTTTCTTCGCTGGAAAAGTTGAAATATGTTTTGTGGAAAACACATATTTTACTTATTTTTTTGCTCATATTATTTGTAAATTATAAACATGGAGTGTAATCATGTTTTGTAATTATACAGGCAAATGTACAAGCAAAGATTTTACTCCCCTTATTTAGAATTTTAGAAAGTATTAAATAAAAGAACTAAAATGTGTTAAAATACAGCCATTTAAGTTATACCCCAGGCGAAAATGGACAAAATATTGGGACAATATACAAAAAGAAAAAGTTGAGAGAGATAGGGAGACTAACTTGTTGCCATGAAGGGCATGAAGAGAGATGATAGAACATTCTTCATCTTCAGTGAACTCTCCTCTTTTGATGTCAGGTCGTAGATAATTAGCCCATCTCAGTCTGCAGCTTTTGCCACATCTTTTGAGTCCTAAATCATTATAAAATTATTTTATATTAAAAATCATTGATCAATAATAGCCAGAAAGGCCAAACATTGAATATTCAAATAAGGCGGAATAAAAAAAATACCAGCTTTTTCGGGGAGAGTTCGCCATCCACCTTCACCGTGACGGTTGACGTAGGAGACAAGCTTCTGATCTTCCTCGGGAGTCCATGCTCCTTTCTTTAAGCCTAGTTCAGCTTTGCAACACGGTGTCCGCACCATTCTTGATTCTTGATGGGGTTGTTCTCAAGTGAAACAGAGAACAAAGAGAAAAAAAAAATGAAAACCTGAGAGTTGAACAAAGTGTGAAACGGGACGTGTGATCATAAAGATTGAGCACATGATCTTTTGATTAAAGAGTTCAGACATCGGTAGATTCTTCTTATTGACATCTTGCTAGCTCGTTTGTGATACTAAGAAGAACACAAAGAGCGAGAAAGAGAAAGATATCTCTACTTGCTCTGTTTTCTTACCACAAAGTAGAGAGAGAGAGAAGCTTTAGTTTATTTTTTCTAAGAGTTGTTTGGTACACTTGCGAAGTGAGCAACTTTGAGGACGAGGCAGCATCTTTATTTATGCGTGCTTGTAGCTGTACGTGTGGCTACTGCCAACGACGTCGATATGTATGTGATTGCCACATGGCTCGTTTTGATTCCTTACTCAAGATTTTCTTTTGTATTTATCAAAAATCATGCCAACTTTTTAAGTGGAATTTCGAGATGGACGTCTGATTTTTCCATAAGATTAAATAATTAATTTTCAGTTATCTTTTCTTTTTAGGTGCACAACAAATAATAGTACTAAGACGGCTATTATATAATATTTATCACATGCAGAAGACCGCCATTTGTGATATCATATGTGTCCTCCTTTTTAATTAGAGTCCATGCCAATATCAATTTTTCTAGGTGAATTATTTGTTAATCGAAATTCGGATTGCTTATAGTTTATTAATAGTCTGTTCTCTATGCCAATATCAATTTTTCTTCAAAATTATACAAAACATCTTTGTCAAATACAATACAGCGCCGCAGCATTTGGAACACCAATTAAATTATAGTATGTTGAATATTCTTTCAGATTTTTTGAAGATATTTGTGTTGACTAAATAGGTCGGTCCAAGTACTAAACAATACATTTTTACCCAATATGAAAATTTAAAATTTAGTCGAAAAATCAACCCTACCAATAGAAGAAAATGAACTTTCAAAAATGAAAAACAAAGAAAATAATAAATTTTTACATAGAAATTGAAAATATGGTAAACTTCACAACAAATAAGATAATTTATACATATCAAAACCTTTATGGAAATATCGGAACCATAGGACTTCGGAAATAATATGGTCAATTTTGAAATATTACATATCGAAAACATGGTCTTTGTCAGAATGTGTTCAATCGTAGTAAAAGATGGAGTGCGGACTTTTCTAAGTAGACTGAAAACTTCACATTTTTTGTTAAATTCCAAAAATAATTTATTAGACATTAGACGACAAGTTATTAAAGAAACAATAGGCGTGCGAACACACATAATTGAAAATTCGAGGAAGGTGAGTAATTTATACGGAAGTGGTCGTATTTGAATTCGATAAACTAAGCAACAACTTGGTCACTCAAACACTGGACTTGGACAATATCGAAATCGATCATACCAAGAAAAATTATAGGGACCGAAGAAGAAAGATAATAGCTTTAAGATTTCGTACAATTAGCTTCCACTCTTTTATTTCGACTAGTCAACACTTAACTTTGGGTTTTTGTCTTCCAGCGACTTTAGATGAGCGATTTATCAAGTTAAGAACGGCGACTAACTTATCCATGAGCAATCCTAAAAGACTTGGTCTAGCGTTACCAATCTGGTTAATTTCCATTAATCATAGGCGACATTCTGTTTTTAATCTGTTCACATTTTTATTTGTTTTGATGAACCAGATTATAAAACATCTTTTTTGATACATTACTCTTCGTTCTAAAAGAAGACAACTAAAATCATAATTTTCTCTTTTATGTCGATTCTTGTCTAGACTTTAAAAATCACAATTTTAGTTTACTATAAGTAAAATGAACTTTGTAAATGGAACATGTTTTGTAAAATAACTTAATTTTCAATTAATTTTATAGAGATTTTGTGTTAAACATTTTGATATGACCCAACTTTGTGTACTCATTTCAACAAAACAAAGATAATACTTGTTCCCATTATATTTCTTTTGACAACCAAAATCACAAATTTCTTTCACGTGGATTCTTGTCCAGTCAGATTTTCTTTTTATTAATGGTATCTATGTAATTAAACTATGTGAGAATCAATCCCCTATATATTAATTGAGAAACATTTGAAAAGATGTAACTTCAATTTTGTATTAATTAAAATAGGCCCCAATGCATAGGTGGCACTCAATTAGGTAGTCAATTACATTCAATTGAAAAATAAGTAGGTCCACATTTGATTTTTATATGTTGTTAGATACATAAGTTGGTCAAACTATATGATATAATGATATGATATGCTATTTTCTTTCCTTAAATAAAACCTACGGAATTACCATAAATGACTAATATATATATGACAATTAATGATTTTAATAATAAAGATTTGATAACAATTTATATCTCCTCCATCATTTTTTGTTTAATTTTATATTATTAAAATAAATTAAACAATCAAATTAGCTATAGAAGTAAAATTTAGATTTTTTCGTATATGTTATATTTTGAATTTTTAAAAACGACAATAAATGACTAAAACTATTAAAATTATTATGTTAAAAATTAATGATCAATGGTTTAACATTTTTAGTATAAGAAGATACACATGATTTTAAAACCATATGAGTAAAAAATATCATTTAATAATAAATAAATAAATATATATATATATATATATTAAACACTATATACCATAAGATTACATAAATATTTTAATATTAAAACTTTCAATGAATTTTCAAGAACATTTATAAATTATAAACTTATTAAAGATTTCAGATTGAAAATTTTGTTATCAATGATTTAAATATTTTGTTATAAAATGATATGAATGATCATAGAACCGTATGATTATAAATTCTTATTTAATAAATAACTATATAAAATATACTATTCTTAGAAAAATAGGTTGGTCCATCTTAACTTATATTACACTTTTTATTAAACTAACTATCGAATTGATAAATAATATACCAAAAAATGTTTTGCACTTTCCTTAAATAAAAGCTACAAAATTACCTAATATGATTAACATATATGTGAAAATTAATTATTATGAATAATAAATATTTGATAACAATTTTTGTATCTTAGTTCTTTTTAAAAATTTTATATTATTAAAAGATATTAAAAATCACATTAAATATATAATAAAAAACATTTATATTTTTTTTATATGTTATATTTTGAATTTTTCAAAACGTCTATAAATTATTAGAAATTTGAAGATCTCCACTATTAAAATTTTGTGATCAATAGATTATTTTTTTGTCATAATAAGTTACAAATGATCATAAAATTGTATTAATATGAACTTTTATTTAATATTATAAGAAGATACACATGATTTTAAAACCATATGAGTAAAAAATATCATTTAATAATAAAACATATATATATATATATAGATTAAACTATATACCATAAGATTACATAAATATTTTAATATTAAAACTTTCAATGAATTTTCAAAAACATTTATAAATTATAAACTTATTAAAGATTTCACATTGAAAATTTTGTTATCGATGATTTAAATATTCAGTTATAAAATGATATGAATGATCATAGAATTGTATGATTATAAATTCTCATTTAATAAATGACTATATAAAATATACTATTCTTAAAAAAATAGGTTGGTCCATCTTAGCTTACATTATATTTTTTATTAAACCAAATATCGAATATTAGAATTGATAAATAATCTACCAAATTTTGTTTTTGCACTTTCCTTAATTAGAAGCTACGAAATTACCTAATATGATTAACGTATATATGAAAATTAATTATTATGAATAATAAATATTTGATAACAATTTTGGTATCTTAGTTCTTTTTTTAAATTTTATATTATTAAAAGATATTAAAAAATCACATTAAATATATAATAAAAACATTTATATTTTTTCTTATATGTTATATTTTGAATATTTCAAAACGTCTATATATTATTAGAAATTTGAAGATTCTCACTCTGAAAATTTTGTGATTAATAGATTTTTTTTTTTGTTATAATAAGTTACAAGTGATCATAAAATATAACGCATATGAATTTTTATTTAATAAATATTCAAACTAAATAATATATATATATATATATATATATATATAAATACTAATGATTTAAAGCAACAAGATTGACTGATCAATTTAGTTGTCTAGTTGAAATCTTTCAAAAGTATGTGAAAGATTAAAGTCAAAGTAAATATGGATTTAGAATAGTAGTTATATTTTACTAACCAAAATACTGAAAAAACCGAACCGAACCGAAACCAATCCGATATCTGGATTGAACACCTCTAATCCAAATGAAGCCAAACTATTGTTTCATTCTCCAAAATATAATAAAAATAATAACTTAATTCCGCGCAAGGCGCGGGTCTTATCCTAGTACAATACTAAAAGGGGAATAAGGATTCCCCTCATGCTTCCACGTACTCAATTATAATCAACCAATCAAAAAAGTGTTTTTTGACACGTCAGCAAATTATGGGTCCCATTTGGGAAAAAAATGTTTTATCATGGGCTGCGTCACTTGAGAATACCCAATTGGTATGTGTGTTTAATGAATGTAACAAATGGATTGTGTGAGACTAATTGAAGAAGTCGTTTATGTTTACGACGTCGTAGAAGTTAACCTAGGTTTTCTGCATCGCTTCAGACAGATCTGGAAACTCACCTTTCTCTTTTATCTTTTCGTTATCTGATTATCTCCGGCGAACTCTTCATTTTCCCGTATTTAATCACTTCAACATAAATGGTCACGATTATTTACATCTCTGTGAACCCTACTTATATAGCTTTCGGTCTTTATTCCCATCTCCTAATCTCCAGTGAGATAAGCTCTAATTCTATCTGGTCTCTTTAAAAGCAATAAAGATCTAACATTTTTTCATTTTCTCGGAAAAGAAAAACAATCTTTCTGAAATGGATCGCTGAAGGAGGGATCGCATCGATCGTAGCGGGATGTTCGACCCACCCGCTTGATCTAACCAAGGTCTGAATGCAGCTCCAAGGGGAATCAGCCTCGATTCAGACAAATCTCCGACCAGCTCTTGCTTTCCAGACTTCCTCCGCCGTTCACGCGCCTTCGCCTCCTCCGCGCGTGGGTATAATCACCATCGGATCTCGCATTATCAGACAAGAAGGCACGTGCACTCTCTTCTCCGGCATCTCCGCCACCTCCGCCACCGTTCTCCGCCAGACTCTCTACTCGACGACTCGTATGGGTCTATACGACATCCTGAAAACCAAATGGACCGACCTGGAAACCAAAACCATACCGACGGTGGCGCCGAAACCTCCGGTGATGAACCCGGCGGATGTTTCCATGGTGCGCATGCAAGCCGACGGAGGCTCCCGGTGGTCGACCGGAGGAACTACAAGAGCGTTTTGGCCGCGATCGCGCAGATGGTTCGCGGCGAAGGCGTCACGTCGCTGTGGAGACGTTCGTCGATGATGATAAACAGAGCACGCGAGCGTCGCAGCTGGCTACGTACGACTCGGTGAAAGAGACGATTTTGGAGAGAGGGTTGATGAGAGACGGGCTCGGGACTCACGTGACGTCAAGCTTTGCGGCGGGGTTTGTTATGTTAACCTTTGGGACTCCTCTACCTGCAGCCAAATTAGGATTAACATTAGAAGGCACCCGTGACTCCACACCATACATAAAGTCAAAGTAAAACATAAGAATCATTAACCTGGCCAATTGCTTTCTCCCCATTAACCTCCAAGACCTGACCACGATTTCTTTCCTAGACTCCGATTTGCTTGTGATTTTTTTTACGTTTGGTTTTAATTTTTTTTTTTTGTCGTTTTCTTGATGAGTAGGTGGAAGCATCGGAAAACCAAGCTGGCGGAACAGTAGATGCCTCTCTATGATCTTCCTTCGAAGATCCTTTGTTGACTCTTTAATGTTGATTTAAAGGTAGGCTTCACTTTCGTTTGGTAATACGCTTTTTTTGTTTTTTGAGTGTTTGAATTATAAGCTAACTTTAAGATTTGTCTATGATTTTGCATTAGTGGTGCTTATGCGCAGATTACTCTTTTTCCGGAACCTATTGTAAGTTATATTTTCTTATGTTCATTTAGTTGGAGCGGAGTATAGGATGATCATATTCTTCGAAAATCTGATATATTAATTTTTTTTTATTTTCCAGCAAGACGAGAATGCAATTGAGAAAGAGGCACCTCTTCCTCCGCCCCCCCAGGTTCCAAGTGCATTCCTTCTGCAAAACCTTGACTGCTTCGGACACAAGTACACATGGTGGATTTTCTGTGCTTAGCCGACATGCTGATGAATGTCTCCCGCCTCTGGTTGGTGCTTTAGTTATATATTGAAAACCAATATTCCTGAATTTTGTTCCAAAATATGCTTTAATTCAATGTTTCCCTTTGTTTCTTCTTTCAGGATATGTCACGTCAGTCTCCTACTCAGGAGTTAGTAGCAAAAAAATTGCATGCAAATGAGTGGCGTTTTAGACATATTTTCCGAGATAATGGGAATTTGTATGAGTTGCATTTGTATGAGTGGAGGCGGGGAAAACGGCGCCGTATAAGGGAGCAGTTGATTGCGTGTTGAAGACGGAGAGAGCTGAAGGGATCATGGCTTTATACAAGGGGTTTTTGCCGACGGTGTCGAGACAAGCACCGTTCACGATGATTATGCCGGTGGTGTTAATATGTTCTCATTCTATGTTTTCTATTTTGAGTGTAAATTCAAGTAGATAGATTTCTCATCTGGGTAACGCATCATGTTTGAAAGTTCAGATCTTTGAATCCAATTTAATAATCTGCCGACAAAACTTTGTCTCCCCTATATACTTCATATAGTAGACCGGATCAGTGCATCTCTTATCAAGTCAAGGCTTTATTGAACTGTCACAGATTTCAACCAATCATCGACAATGTCTTCCTCTGCTGCTACCGTTGCTCAACAAACTGTTTCCTCCTCAACCTTTGACGATCTCAGCCTTGGTCCGACTTCACAGGTGGTTGCTGGCCGGATCCTCTGCTTTTGGGATTGAAGGAACATGAAGAAAAATGGTGAATTTGTGGGTATCACCATCCTCTGGCTAGATGAAAAGGTTTCAACATTCCTCTTTTAACCTTTAAAGATTATCAAAAAAATTTAAGCAAATTTACAAACTAACAGATAATAAAGCCTTACTTGGATTCAATGAAAGGATCCTGTGTTTGCATATCGGGAAAACAAGGCTCTGTTTTACTTCAATCAAAGACGTATATTCAGATAATAACACTGCGTTCACTTAGAACAGTTTAAGACCTTATCTCTCCACGTTTGATTGCAAGTTTGATAAAAGAGATTCATCAAAAGTTTGTAGTTTTCTTTGCAGTGTAACATGTTCATTAATTATATTTTTGTGTGGTGGTCTGAAAATGGTGTTATTCTCATTAACATATTGTTTTGGTCTGTCGGTTTTATTTTAGGTGTAAAACCTCGACTGATGAAGGCTAAGATCGAGGTGCTGAGATTTACTCCGGTGAATCAACCGGAGTTCCAGTGAGTTATCACATATTTTATTGAATGAACACATACATCTATGAATCCTTGAATAAAATAAGTTATGATTTTGTTGGGTTTCCTCATATAGAAGAAAGATTAGGGTTAACATGCTTTTTGGAAACCTGAAAATAATATGTTTTTTAAACTAGATGTGGAAGGCATGGACCTTCAAAGAACTACTTCTAGAGAACTAGGAAACTCGTTGCAGGTTGTGATATTTCCTTTATTTTAAGTATAGTAGAAGGTTCATGGATATATGATATATCTATATCCTTCATAGGTAGTGGTAAATACAGTCGTACACAAATAAATTTAAACATTGTAATTTGCAGAATTGTAAGTGTTTTATATGAAAACTAACAATTTCTAACATGCATATTAAGATTTTATTGGTTGATTGAAAATTATTTCTAATAAAAGACTTTTTCTGCAATAGCCTGTCCCAAAAGAAGTTATAATAGCTATTTTTGCCCCTAACTGTACGCATTCAATTTAAAATCACGTACTTGCAAGTTTTGCATTTTTAGGCCCGAAATAGCCATGACCTTCATTATTCTCTTGACTATTAAATCACAAACTTAGACTACTAAGCTGCAAAAAAATAAAGCCTCAAAGAAAATCTAACATACAAATTTACTACAACTCAATACCCCACCATAAATCCTTAAAAATTACTAATATTCACATGCAAAAGACCAATTCAGAACACACCATCTCCTCATCCTTAATATAAAGCAACAACATCCTCGCAGCGTGCGTACGTGAACACAACATCATGTACACAAAATTAGCCAATACAGCAACAACGTTCCTGGCAGAAGAAGTGAGGCAAATGCGAGAATAATAATAATGCAGTTCGTAGGTTTGCAACTCATATTGTAGGGCATGATCAAACCGTAGGAGTTAGAATTCTTAAACCGTTTTTGTATATAAATTATTTTCAGGAACACACAAAACGTCTATGCAATGTGTTTAATCAGATTTAAGTTAAGACTTCTTCAGAATTTTTGATTAAAAACCTAATTCCATACCTCAGACAGTGATAATTTTTGTATATATCTACCATTTATAATTTTTAGAAAGCTTTTAAGTTGGGTTTGAAGTCCTCACTAATACATGTTTTCGAGAAGTCATTCAAGACCATATTTGAGCAAGTATCTCAGCCTTGCATAAAGGGATGACCGAGCACACAAACACTACCCAACAAACAGAAAAAACTAGAACATCAAATAATAGTATTAATATTCAAAATTATTTCCAAAAATTCTGATTAATTAAATAATTAAAATAAGAAACTGTAAAATTAATATTACATCAACAACGGTAAGAAAGTAAACCTTCTATAAATTTACAACTAATAATATTTCAAATCATGATGCAAAATTTTCTTTCTATCACAAACAAACTTAAAAAAAAAAAACAGAAATTAAATAGCAACAATAAATGTTAAGTTTAAATTTTGGTTAAAAACGTTGACAAAATTATTTTGGTTAAAACAATAAATTGAAGACAACACATAAAGAACTGGTATACAAATCGGTGGTACTTTCTTTTAAAGACAAGTACAAAAATGAAACTTAATAATTTTAAAACCAATCAAAATTTATACAGTTGTAATTATAAGCTTTACAATTGTTTTACATAAAAATAACCAATATAAAGAATATATATATATATATATATATCTTAATTTATAATTTAGTTAACTTTTTATTAATCTTACTAATATCCTACATAAAACTCCAATAAAACACAACAAATTATTTCAAATAGTTTTAAATTTGCATTTATATTTATAGTTCTATAACAAGTTTCAGTGTATATCATATTTGTTCGTTTTTAAAATAAATATAAATATAAAAGTTAATGAATGTAAGCCGAATATAAGAAATATGAATCGAACATTTTGCTCTGACCCAACTCTGTCTACTGATTCAACATAACAAAGATAAGACTCGTTCCTTCTTTTTCTTCTGATTAAAGAATGCAAAACATGGCAAAGGCCTTTACTTGGTGGAGTCTTGGACCATATCTCATGCGTTTGTTATTTCGGCACTGAAGACATTTTTAGTAAAAAAAAAAAAAAGGGTCATCTTTGAGAATTAAGAGTGTTTCACAGTTCCTTACTGAGAATTTATTTCGCATGCATTATTGCCCCATCTAGCTTCAAAACCCGTATTAGTTTTTAGCCCATTAAGGCCCATGAGATATATTCAACACATATTAGGCCCATTAGGTTTTGATTCGCTGCTTATCGTCCTTATATTTAAGCGCGGCTAACTCCAATCTAGGGTTTACGCACGCCACTGAGGAGAGGAGAGTTCATCGCAGAGAAGAGAGAAAAATGCCGGCGGCTAAGCAGAGGACCCCGAAAGTAAGCCGAAACCCCGATCTGATCAGGGGTGTCGGCAAATACTCTCGCTCGCAAATGTACCACAAGAGAGGTTTGTGGGCAATCAAGGCCAAAAACGGCGGCGTTTTCCCCCGTCACGACGCTAAGTCCAAGGTCGAAGCTCCCGTTGAGAAGGCCGCCAAGTTCTATCCAGCTGAAGACGTTAAGAAGCCTCTCGCCAACAGACGCAAGCCTAAGCCCACCAAACTCAAGTAAAATCCATTTTCTTTGATTAGTGTTTTAATTGAATTTCAATCTATAGCAGATTTGAGCTTGTAGGTTACGTAACATAATAGTTTTGAATCATTTGTTGGAATCAGCAGTTTTTTTTTTTTTTTTTGTGTTTGGAGGATTTGCTGAAACGTTAGATTCATAAGAGATTTGCATATTTATTACAGCTAGATAAGTTATGTTCTGTCTGCTATTGTGTGTGTGTTGCAGAGCCAGCATTACTCCAGGAACTGTGTTGATCATCCTTGCTGGTAGATTCAAGGGCAAGAGAGTTGTCTTTCTCAAGCAACTCACTTCTGGTTTGCTTTTGGTTACTGGTTAGTTCTCGTCTCTTCACACCTTGTAATAGTGTTCGGTTGTTCAATTTGGAAGGTGTGTTCATACGTTTTCATGTGTTTGTTTCAGGACCATTCAAGATCAACGGTGTCCCTTTGAGACGTGTTAACCAGTCGTACGTGATTGGCACCTCCACAAAGGTTGACATTTCTGGAGTCAGCATTGAGAAATTCGATGACAAGTACTTCGGAAAGGTTGCTGAGAAGAAGACCAAGAAAGGAGAAGGCGAGTTCTTTGAAGCTGACAAAAAGGTTAGCAACACACAAAGCAACTTGTTACAAGCTTTCTTCTTTGTATCATTACTGAATCTTTTGGGTTCTTATTTATTATCATTAGGAGAAGAAAGAGATCCCACAAGAGAAGAAAGAAGACCAGAAAACCGTTGACGCAGCTCTGATCAAATCCATTGAAGCAGTCCCAGAGCTCAAGATCTACCTCGGCGCCAGGTTCTCTTTGTCACAAGGAATGAAACCCCATGAGCTCGTCTTCTAGATTTCATCTTATCGTTTTGTTTCCCTTCATGTTTCAAGAACACCTGTTTTCCCCTGAGTTTTTATCCCTGGATCTTAGAAAATACACTATCTTCTCTGATTTATATATCGACGTTCTACCATATCATCAATGAACTTAGAGAATCTGCATAATCATGAATTAATTTTAAACCAAAACGATTGTTACGTTTACTTGTGTAGCAAACTACGACATGACGATTGTTATGTTTATTTGTGTAGCCAAACATGACGACGTCCTAAGAAACGAAACGAACGTATGAATAGAAATGTGAGTCCATCCGCAACCGTGATACCCGGTTAAGAGGCCAATCCTTAATAAATCACTAACAAATCATTCAAACAAACCAACTTAGAAATGATCGTGCATAATCACTTGTCACTGACAAGTCATTAAAAAGTTTGGATAATTATACAATAAAGGAGTTATGATTTGGTTCGAAACAAACATGACAATCCTAAGAAAACAAAAGATAATTAACAGAAACTAATTAACAAAGGCATAATAAAAAGACACAACTTAAAACATAGTGTGATCAGGCACGGTCACTTTCGGTAGCGGCGAGATTGTTACGACGAGCACGGCAACCGCATGAACAGACGGTCATGAGGAGTACGAGGAGACATATGTTGAAAACCAGAAGATGCCTCCACTTCTCTCTTATGTTGGCTAACACACCCGCTCTGCATGCGTTGCAGTTAAAACATAACTCCGTTTGCACGTTACTCCACGCACCGCAATCACCGTTGTCCGTCGCAACCGTCGTTGCATTTTTCGCCGGCGGCATCCAGAACGTCGCGTTTCTGAACTGGAAGTTGCAATCCGACGGTGGCTTACAACAACCTGACTGCTCAAGACAAAACAAGAAATATAAAATTATCTCATAAAATATAACCGATAAATACTCTTTCAAAAAATCGTTAAAAACCGATTTTTTAGAAAAAAATTGTTTCGATTATAACTGATCTGCCGGTTATATAGAACATTCGTTATATACTTATAAAATTCTAGGCAAGGAATGAAAATACCTGGATTGGAGACAAGTTCTTGTGATAAAACGCATCAGCGATCTGACTAACACGACCATCACTCAAATCATCACAAACGCTAGCCTCAGCGAGACAAGACCTTATACCAACCCATCTCTTCCCACCAACAAAACCGTTTAGCCAAGTCGAGAAGTCCACCGTATGGTACTCTCTATACACTCGACCAGAGACCACATGACCGGCTCCTTTGTTGGTCACAAAGAAGAGAAATATCGAGAAAACCAGTAACGCAACAATGCCCGCAATCAGTATGATCAAGTAGGAGACCATTGCGACATTCTCCTTGAAGCAAGATCCTATCACTCCTATTAAAGACACCAAGAAGAGGATGATCCCGGTCGTGAGGAGTGGTGCACGAATGGCTGATTCACAATCGGTCACGTCTTGATGAACGAACATGTAAATGGAGTAACCGATGGCTGATGCGCCCACTAACATCACCAACGTGTTGGCTACACCCACAACGAAGTTGCTTACTCGAAACATTTTTGTGATTTTAGTTTTTGTTTTTCTCTCTAGTGAATGTGATTCGAATTTGATAATTATGTTTTGAAACGTTTTCGTGTGTGTTTTTAAGAGTGTGGGTTGTTTGGGTGAAAGAGTGAACGGTTGATTTTTGAGTAGTGGGGGATACTAGTGGAGATTATGGTGTGGATTGTTGACGGATTCTGTAGCAGTTTCTGGTTTTTTTTTCTTCAGAAAATCTATTTTAAGCCATTAAGATTTTGAGAAATAGATTTCCTTTTTTTTTGTAACAAGAGATCTAGGGAAACTCGATTTTCAACATTTTTTTCAATTTTCTAGCTTTTAACAATATATTTCCTTTGTATATTTGAGTATTAATAGCAATTTTATATAACCCTCTTGGTAGTCTATAAGAATAACTATTTTAGTGATAACCTCTAATATTTTATAAAATTGAAATAAATTATATAGTTATCTCAAATATATATTTATCACAAAATAATAATAATAATAATTTGAATTTAAATTCAGTAATAAAATAATGTACTTCTTATTAGAATCATTAATCATATTAGAAAAACAAAAACAAAAATTTAAAATCACCACTCATGTTTTCCAACAAACTAAAATAATCTACTTAAAAATTAAAAATTAAAATAAAAATAAAAACCACTTGTTTAGTGTTTAAATACTGGTTTATGTCACTAGAGTTGGAGAATGTGTGTGGAAAGGTGTGGAAAGGTGTTAAGAATATCCTTCAATTTAAGGAATAGTTAGTAGCTACATTAGATTTCAAAATTATGTCAGAATTATCACGTCACTAACAGTAAACTCTTCAAATGTTGCTGGAAAAATGAAAACATTTTGCTTTTGTTTAGCGGACTAAATGCTTATAGAAAAAAATAATATGTTTATTATCAAACTATTTTTGACATGAAACTTCGATAAATACCATGCAGTTACATTGGGATGTAGGAACTGCAAGTGAATTGATTACACTAGGGGTTTAGCCAAACGCGGAGCTGGGTACGTTGTCGATGCATTGTGTTGTTTTGTGTATGTAATTGTATTGTTTGTTTTTTGACAAAAGTTTATTTGGTCATGTTGTCTATAATTGTCTACGAATGGATGATCGAAAGTTACACATGTTGATTAGATAGATCTAACAATGACCATAGTATTCATTTGTATTGTTATTTTCTTTTATCTTATATTGGTATAGATTTGATTGACCTTTAGTGTGATTTACAGTTTAATGATAAAAAATAACCGAACTTATGTAATTGTTAATTTACGGTCCAAATAGTGTAAGGAAAAGGGTTTAAATTTTAATTTTTAAAATTTTAAATGTATATGTACAGTAAATAAAATAGTTTTCTTAGTTTACACGGATTTTATTGTGAAGCTTCTCAAATGAAAGTATATTTTTTTTTGTAAAATTAAAGTAATAAGTGGAGATATTTATATATTTATATTGTTATAGAATTATTTAATGTAGAGGTTTAGCGGTTTTTTAATAAAAATAGTTTTGTGGTTTAAAAAAAAAAATTCAATCGCAGACCAAAAAAAGAAATTGGTATAGCTTTATGTTTCGATAAAGTGATAAAGTAAACTGGGTTTAAATTTTTTGGGTTTGAAATTTTGTGGGTCTTGGAACATAAGATTTTTCAGCTTCTAACTCAACCGTTAGGTTGTTTTTTTTCCGTTATCGGAAGAGCTTCTAAATTTTTAGTTATTAGTTCAACAAATTGATCGTCTACCAGATCTAAGCTGGAGAGCCCGCCGAAGGCATCTAGGGGCGTAGTTTCTGCTCAAGCGCGGGGAATATGTATAGGTGATGTAGTATTTTGTTATAGTCTTTGCTTTACCAAGATTTGTATTCTAATACGATTGAGGTGGTGTACTGAAGTATGGTTATTTAGGTGTTTCGTATGTGAAATGTTTTTAAATCTCTTTTAAACCTGTGAGCTTATTAGGATGCCAACATTTTTAATAATTTTACCGTAAGCAAGATCAATAAAACATATATTAATTATGTACTCGATCAACTCTATCATCTTTAAGGATAATTGACTGCTGGATTTTGGTTTTTGTTAAAGGTTTATATCTTTCATGTGTGTTAACAGGTTGTTTTTATTTCTCTCACCCGTTAATTTTAAAGTGTTCAAGTCATAGAATTCATAGTATAATATATTTAAAATGTTTCGAGTCATAGAATTCATAGTATAATATATGAACCAAGAGACACAATTTACATCACTGTTTGTGTCGAAAATAATAATAACTAGATCTCGATCCGCGCAACCGCGCATTTTTTGTTTTCATTTATTTTTATAAAAAATATTTTGTTTTCAATTCTAAATTGGTATATATTATATTATATATGTGTCTATTAATTTTTAAAACATAATAAGTTTACTTTATATTTTTTCATTGAATAGATTGTTTCAAACTTTCACATGTATTTGTATCTTCTCTACATATATATTTTTGGATTATTATTTCATTATTAAAATCGTAACTATATATAACATTAGTAAAATATTGTTTTATTGTCATATTCAAAGATATTGTAACATTTCACAAATTTAGAAAGTTTTTAAAAAATTAAACTTTTCGCTTCATAAATTTATATTCTCAAGTAAATAATTAAACATTTAGTTTTTGTTTAATTTTTAAAATAAACTATATAGTTTAAACTTTGTTTTCATTGGTTTAAGGTAGTAAAGATTAATCATTATTAGATAATATGATTTTTGTTATTTAAAAAAAAATCTTTATAATTTTAAAAGTTAACATAGACAAATATTTAAATATTTAGCATATAGATGTATAATATTATAACATTAAATGATATTCCCTCTGTTTCATATTAAGTGTCGTTTTGGATCTGTGCACACGGATTAAGAAAACAATTAATTTTTCACATTTCCTATATAAAAACATAATTATCAATACACCTAACCATATTTCAACCAATAGAAAAATAAATTACAGAATAAAACTAATAAATTTTGCATTGAAAATCGAAAACGACACTTATTTTGTAACGAAAAAAATTCTCTACAACGACACTTATTCAGAAACGGAAGGAATATCTATTTAATTTATACTATCTATAAATCTAATAGATCATCTATTGTTTAAATTCAATTATTGATAGCCCAATAAAAATTTCTATTAGATCCAAAATTTAAATGATAAGATTATATATTAAATGTAACACGACTTTCTATGAATAAGTCCATTAGGTCAATTTTTTTAAAAATCACACATGAATCAAGGTTATGACTTCTGTTTTAATATATAAAGATTAAGGTTCCACAAAACAAAAAAAAAGGAAAGAACCTTGCAGCCGGTAGGGTTCGCACTAATTTGATCAAAAGGTGTAACAGGCTTTCCAATGAAAAATGTGATTTCCAAATCAGACAGATTCTTAAGATCTGAAGCAAATGGGGTGGCATAGTAGTATGTGCAAAACCTGAAACAATTAGAAGAAAGGGTCAGACTTGCATTGAAATTTGCAAACTGGTATTAACATCAATGTCTTTCTCGAGAAGAAACCATCAGTCGACTATAAATAAATATTGTCGTATTTGTTAGAATGTATGGCTCTCAAAGGAATAACATGGTATTCTCAATCTACGCTTATTAAAAAGTTAGATTGACCATTTCCAAGATCATACATACACCTTGGTAGTGGTACCAGTAAACCCAGCACAAACCTTCAACATATTTTAATACCTACAAGGGAAAGTAGGTCAACAGACCTGATGACAGTTTCATTTTCTTCTAAAACTGTCACATGAGTCATTTCAAGAAAGTAGTTCAAATCTCGCTATAAACCTCCTTAAAAGATAAAAGAGATGTGTAGATATTTGAGGGTCAAAAATCGTCAGAATGAGACTTTATGGGATGTCAAGAGTTATAAATGCGCACCAAAACACATTTAGCACATGACTGACGAAACCTTTACTCCATTTTATACGTATAACAAATCATCAGAAGAGTGACAGAGAAGTCGATTGACATAAACTCACCAAGTCTTGTATGATTTGCTCAGTTTCCTCTGAAATGGACGTACTAAATTTCTCAGCATAATACCTCTCCTTGTAGCCGGGCTCTCCCAGCTTAATATACACAAAAGAAAGATCAATTTGAGGTGTATCTCTTAAACAATTCCCACCGTAAATAAAGAGACCAAAATCTCTCCAGCTTACAGGCTCATACTGAGAGAAGGTTGCAACAATCTTACCTTATTGTCTATCGGTCCAGGTGGTATTTCAGATGGGCCTCTTCTTGATATTTGTTTCATTTCTTCATTGTTCTCCATTAACTGATACCAAAATTAGCACACCGTTAGTCAGAGCATATGCAGTTTGAACAACAATAATAACCCATTGATTAGAAAGGGAGTTACAGAGAGCTAGCGGACCCGGGGCTAGAGGGTTAGTGACGAGCCTAAGAGATTGAAAAATTGGTTCAGATAGCTTTGTGCTGCATGCACGAGGAGCCAGCTCTGAGGCCCACAATGGCGGCCGTTGTTATGTTCTGAGGGGAGCATACCGATAGAGAAGCACACAATTCTTAGCTGCATCCTCTCTTTTAATTGGTTCACCCTCACAGAGATTCTATGTATCTAGAGCTTGATCAGTCTCGATAACTTTGAACTCCACACTCCTCATTCCTGCTCTCACAGATGGCAATAAAAAATTATGATACTGACATAAATAAAAAGCATAAACTCCAAAAGACGGAGATTGACAATGGATGATATGAAAGATAACTAAAGATTCTATCTAACTTACATTTGAGGTAAGCATCAAAGAGGTTTCCGGTGACTCCTTCGACGGTGTCATCAACAGGCAAGATAGGCACACGCTTTCAATACTTGACGTCAGGGCATTGGTGTACAGAGATGACATCACCCAGTCTAACCTTCAAGTTGGACCTTACGACCTTGTTCATTCTGATTCATCAGCAAGCAAAATGAAGACAGTGTCCTTCCTTTTCTTACCCTGCAAAGCGAGAAGTAGATCATTTTTAATGACATGACAAGTAGACCCTAACTCAATGCATATACAAATATAATAACAAAAAAAAGAAGATTCAGGTTGGTTTGACATGGTGATTGCCGAAATTAACCAGAGAGAGAGAACAGGAAGGTAAAGAGATGGGAGGAGAACTCATTAGGTTTGCAGATTTACGGCCAAGATGAAGTGTGGAAGAACGCTAACAACTATTGAAGCCCTAATGACTTAATAATAATCGAACCAAACTTAGAAAACCCAAATCAGACCAAACCAAACTAATTAACCTATTCGACCAAAATAAATAAACCAGAAATTAAGTGGGTCCCACGTGGACAGTAAGCAAAAATTGATCTATTATAATATATAGACTAGATTTTGATCCGCGCTTTCAAAGCGCGGGATCGTTTCTTTTTTAAATTTTATTTAAATTAATAAATATTTGTCTAATCTATAATTTAATAGATTTTTTTATTTGTTTATAGTCAATTTTTATAATATTGTCTTTTTTATTTTTTTAATTATTATTAAAATAAAAATGTATGTCCTATATTATTCTACGTAGATCATGTTGGTTTGTTCGAAGGTGTGGGTTTGAAAGAAAACCGGTGTTACCTATTTATAATATTGATCGGATTCAAAGCGAGGTGTTAGGTTTTAGGAGAAACTTGGGGAGAAAGTTGAGAGTCTTCTCTTTAAAATCGAATCTCTCTATATTTTAATATTAGTTTTTGGAAAATTCAGTTACCATGTCAAACAATTAAAATATTTTTCTGTGTGTTCCTCAAGTTAGGGGATTATCTTTTTATTTGATTTGATTCCGTAAATCTCTGAGTACGAAATTGGATTTAAGACGACTTATTGGGCTTAAAAAACGAAAATGTAAGTAGCAAATTGGTTGGAATTTTTATTTTTGAAAAACATTTAAAACAATTGAAAAATAATTGAAAAAGGGAATGAAATGTTTTGTAATTAATAAGAAAATTTAGGGGCATATTCATATGAAGTATTCTGCTTTAATAGTATAGATTACCAATTACAGAGTTAAATCACTCTTTTGAGTAAAATAGACATCATGACATGTACAACAAATGTACTGAATCAGATAAGAACGTTTAAATTAATAATTCACTATAGACTCATGTGCTGATAGTTTTATGTTTTTATACTTTTGATTTGAGGATGTTAGATATAGTAAAAGAATATAGATTCACTACAAGAAAACATCGGTATTCTGACGGACATTCCGACGGAAAATGAAATCCTCGGAATTTCCTCGGAATATACCGACGGAATTCCGAGGAAACATCAATCCGTCGGAATATTCCGAGGAAATTCCGACGAACTAGTGATCGATCGATGCGTTTTTGGACATATACCCATCGATCGATCACATTGTTACGCTTTGGTCCATCATAGTGATCGATCGATGCGTTTTTGGACATAAATACATCGATCGATCCGTTTATAAAAAAACATTCGAGATTTTGAAACCCCAAACACTAGTTCCTCAGAATTTCCTCGGAATATTCCGAGGAAATTCCGAGGAACACTTGATATCCTTGATCGATCGATGGGATAATCTCATCGATCGATCACATTGTTACGCTTTGGTCCATCATAGTGATCGATCGATGCGTTTTTGGACATAAATACATCGATCGATCCGTTTATAAAAAAACATTCGAGATTTTGAAACCCCAAACACTAGTTCCTCAGAATTTCCTCGGAATATTCCGAGGAAATTCTGAGGAACACTTGATATCCTTGATCGATCGATGGGATAATCTCATCGATCGATCACATTGTTACGCTTTGGTCCATCTTAGTGATCGATCGATGCGTTTTTGGGCATAAATACATCGATCGATCCGTTTATAAAAAAACATTCGAGATTTTGAAACCCTAAACACTAGTTCCTCAGAATTTCCTCGGAATATTCCGAGGAAATTATGAGGAAGAAAAGGGTTTCCTCAGAATTCCCTCGGAATATTCCGAGGAAATTCCGAGGAAATAGGGTTTTTAAACCGAAAACAACGTTTTGCGGTTTGAATAACACCTATATAACCCTTATTAAGTGTCTTACGTTCATTATGAAGTCAAAAATTTGTTCATTACCCTATAATAAACACTTTTCCGATTGTATGAACGAAATCCCCACAACATAAGAGAAACACTTATACACTTTAATGAACGGTAAAGGGAATACTTACAATTCGTTTTGAAATTTGTTATTTCATGGTTTATGCTCATCTATACAAAGAATCTTCAATGGTATGCATTACAATTGTATAAGAAATGAAATACGGCAAAAAAAATTGATGTTTTGAAACCCCAAACACTAGTTCCTCGGTATTTCCTCGGAATATTCCGAGGAAATTCCGAGGAACAATATAAATTAATAGAAATACATGCACATGATATTCTTTTTCCTCGAATTAATGAAAATATTCCGAGGAAATTCCGACGGATATTTAAGTGGCCGTCGGAATTTCCTCGGAATATTTTCATTTAACCGGGCAAACAAGCCGCCAAATATTTCGCGAAAATTGAAATTGAAAATACTGAGGGAATTCCGACGGAAAATATCCGTCAGACCCAAGGTTTTATAAACTCGAACCGCATTTTCTTCCCCATTTCTCTCTTCTTCCCCATTTCTCTCTTCTTCCTCTCCGGCGATCTCTCTCTCCTTCCGGCGTTCTCCACCTTCTCTCGCGACGATCTCTCCGGCGAATCCTTTCCATTCCTTTACAAATCATGTAAGGACCTTATCCCACTCTCTTAGGTCCTATTTGTTAAGTTTTTAAGTAGATTTGATGATTTTAGAAGTTTTTTGATAGATTTTTGTTAGGGTGATTGGGTAGGATTGTGATTTGTTGTGTAATAGGTTTAAAATTGTGATTTGGTTGTGTTGAATTGATTTAGAATTTTTTTTATAAATTGTTTATTATTTTTGTATTTACAAAACGTTTATATAAATTCGATTTTACAAAACGTTTTTGTATATAAATTCGATTTTTGGATTTATAAAAGATGATTTCATATTTATAAAAATATTTATATTTATTAAAACTAATTTTGTATTTATAAAACATTTTTTTGATTTATAAACACTATTTTTTTATTTTTGTATTTATAAAAACTATTTTTAAATATACAAAACGTTCTTTGTATATAAATTCGTTTTTTGGATTTATAAAAGATGATTTCATATTTTAAAATTAATTTTGTATTTATAAAACATTTTTTGATTTATAAACACTATTTTATTATTTTTTGTATTTATAAATACTATTTTGTATTTATAAAAAGATGATTTCATATCTATAAAAATATTTATATTTATTAAAACTAATTTTGTATTTATAAAACATTTTTTTTATTTATAAACACTATTTTATTATTTTTGTATTTATAAAAACTATTTTGTATTTATAAAAAGATGATTTCATATTTATAAAAATATTTATATTTATTAAAACTAATTTTGTATTTATAAAACATTTTTTTATTTATAAAACTATTTCATTATTTTTTGTATTTTAAATATGTTTTCTATTTCAATTTTAATTTTATATTTTTGAATTTCAATTTAAAAAAATAAATTTATAATTTTTTTTTTGAATTTTGGAAATATTCCGAGGAAGTGTATCCCTCGGAATATTCCGACGACATATTCCTCGGAATATTCCGAGGAATTTCCGACGAAAAAAGTCCTCGGAATATTCCGAGGAAATGAATTTCCTCGGAATTCCGTCGGAAATTTCCGAGGGATTTCCGAGGAAAGATGAATTTCCGAGGAGTTATTTCCGAGGATTTTTTTCGTCGGTATGTCGTCGGAATAGCGTTATTCCGACGACATACCGACGATTTTTTCCCTCAGTATGCCGCTGTTTTCTTGTAGTGATTGTTGTTAATCTTAAAAGTGTCATGTTAGGAGGTATGGTCACTTGTTATCGCTTTGTATAAATACTAGGATAAGAGGGTGAGTTTATTTGTATATATTATCGATAGTTTCTTTTATATATTTGATCATTTTATTTATATATATAAAATATTTTTTTTTGTTATTATATAATTTCTTTCCGATGGATCAGATAAATTTTTATTAAAAATAATGGAACAAAACTATAATTAATACATAATGGGTTGATCGGATTGGACATTAAACAAATTATGACATAAAAATTTTATTTTTTCTATCGAACACATTATTTAAAAAAATGAACAGTATTGTTTTCACAGTTGAATTATTTTGACTTTTATCTTCCATATGGTTTTGAAAGCTTTCAAATCAACCATCGAATTGATATATACATGCCATTTTAATGTTTTTAGTCGTATACTTAAGGAAACTTACATTTTTGTAATTTAAAGTCGTTTTAAAAAATTCAAAATATAACATATAAGAAAAAATCTAACATATAAGAAAAATATAACATATAAGGTGTCATCATTTTTGTATTTTAAAGTCGTTTAAAAAAATATAACATATAAGGTTTTCTCATTTTTGTAATTTAAAGTCTTTTTAAAAAATTCAAAATATAACATATAAGAAAAAATCTAGTTTTTTAATTATATGGTTAATGTGATTGTTTATTTTTTTTTTAATAATATAAAATTAAACAAAAATGAAAAAGGATGCAAAAATTGTTATCAAATCTTTATTATTCATAATCATTAATTGTCATATATATGTAAATCATATTAGGTAATTCTGTAGTTTTTATTTAAGAAAAAAATACAAACTTTTTATATTTTAGGTTAATATAATGTTCTCTAGTGGACATTAAACAAATTATGACATAAAACTTTATTTTTTCCATCGAACACATTCTTGAAAAAAGTGAACAGTATTGTTTACACAGTTAAATTATTTTGACTTTTATCTTCCATATGGTTTTGAAAGCTTTCAAATCAACCATCGAATTGATACATGTCATTTTAATGTTTTTAGTCGTATATTTAAGGAAAACTTACATTTTTGTAATTTAAAGTCGTTTTAAAAAAATTTAAAATATAACATATAAGAAAATTCTAACATATAAGAAAAATATAACATATAAGGTGTCCTCATTTTTGTATTTTAAAGTCGTTTAAAAAAAAAATATATATAACATATAAGGTTTCTTCATTTTTGTAATTTAAAGTCATTTTAAGAAATTCAAAATATAACATATAAGAAAAAATCTAATTTTTTATTATATGGTTAATGTGATTGTTTAATTTTTTTTAATAATATAAATTTAAACAAAAATGAAGAAGGATGCAAAAATTGTTATCAAATCTTTATTATTCATAATCATTAATTGTCATATATATGTAAATCATATTAGGTAATTCCGTAGCTTTTATTTAAGGAAATAATACACAGTTCCTATATTTTAAGTTAATATAATGTTCTCTAGTGTTATATAATTATGGAATAATGTGACACCATTAGATTAAACTATACTTTATATTAGATGCTTTAGAATTCTTTGAAATGAAATTTAGAAGGCATTTAGAGTGCCCTCTAGGATTTGAATTTTTTTTTTAATTAATACAAAATGAAAGTTCTAATTTTTCAAATGCTTCTCAATTAGTATATAGGGGATAATCATAATCAGATCCAAAACGTAATGATCATCGCATCATATAGATCGTCTAGAACTCAAAATCTATATGAAGCAATTACGATGAAAATAAATGAAAACCTCAGAACATCACTACAACATTTACTCTTGGAATAATAGTCATGATTTATTGTTCATATATTATTATGTTGATATACTATGAATGTGTTTTTGTATTGGATCTTTTTTAGTTTAAAATTAAAAACATGCCAAGGTAAAATTCAAATAGGACTAAAATTAAAAACATGCCAAGGTAAAATTCAAATAAGAATCTAAATTAGATTATATTGCTACAAACATTGCGTAAAGTTTCTGATAAATTGAAACTACAATCATGCTCCAAGAAGAGCACAAGAATCTGCTGAAGTTCATACAAAGAATCCAATACAGCTTCAATAGCAAAAGGAATCATTCACCTAAACAAGAGAATACCAACTAGATTAGATCTTTTTAAGCTTCGACTTCAACTTGCTTAGGAACATGTTCAGCTGGAACCAACAACCCAAGACCCATTTTACTCTCACCACCCTTCTCCTTATACAACGGATTCGACGTAACGATCCGCACACCAGAGTCCTTGCGGATCTCCAAAACCTCAGGCAACCCATCCGAACACCCCTTGGACATTCCCACATCAATCCTAATAGCTTTATCATCACAAACACCGTTGATCCCACCATCTTGTATCGTATGCCCCATGACCATCCTCTTAACACCAGGAATAGTCGAAAGCGCATGCTCAAGCGCCGAACAATCGCATTTATGAGGCGTTTCATCAGAAAACTTCCTCAACCACACCACAGAGTTCCCTCCTCTACAATACACAGGCGCATACCTCCCTCCTCCTCCTCCAATCCAACCCCTAACCTCCTCGTTGATCCTCTCGAGCCCATACTCTATATGCTCAGCTAAAAGACCTCCATGAACGAACACGGAGTCTCCAACAACAGCAACCGTCTGATTCTTGGACAAGAACCTCTTCGCAACGGGACCTTCAGGTCTCAACGCAGCGATCCTAGCTCTAATCCCTTCGAAGCATTCAGGTTTAGCACGTGGGAAGCACGTGGGGATCCCTTCGTAAGGATCTTTAACATTCTCAAGACCTTGGCACAAGCTCTTCATCTCGTTCCCTAAGCAATACCAATCTAACCAAACCTGAACTTCCTCTAATCCTTTCTTGGTAACATACCTAAAGTCACCTTCTACGTTCATGATCTCGTGGTTCCCGTTCATAGTCACGATCTTACCTCCTGACCTCTCGGCCTCTCGCTTCAGCCTCTCGAGGAAGTAGAGAATCTTCATCTCATCTCCGCCGCGATCGAGCACGTCGCCGACCTGAACCACCATGGCGGATCCGCCTGTCCATCGATCAGACGAATCGATCAATCCGGCGAGTCTGAACGCTTCCTTGGATTTCTCGAGATCGCCGTGGAGATCGCCGATTGCGACGAGGCGGTCAGGTTTCTCGAAACGCGTTTGCGGGATCTCGTGCGGTGGAGTGGGATCGTGCGGCGGGAAGATGCCGGAGAAGGAGTAGTCGACGAAGGTGTCGACGAAGGAGGAGATGAGATTTGGGATGTTTTTGCAGATTCCGTTGGGGTTTGTTTCTCTGCTTGACATTTCTCGATGTGGGTGGTTCGAGTAGGCGAGGAAGCAATAATGGTGAAATACAATGCGTTTTATTTTGTTAGTTTTGGAGTGCATATATTATGACCTGGAATTGAAAGAACCAAATCAAATTACAATATCCGAACTGAACCGAACAATCATGGTGGTGTACCAAGACTAACCTTTCGATCTATGTGTTGGTTATTATATACGTAGAACAATGCGCTTTAGTTTGTCAATTAAAAGGTAATTTATTCCATAATAAATTAGGTCAAATTTCCAAAATAGCACATTTCTAAATTTATGTCACAAAAATAACTCTCAAAAACTAAAATGACCAAAATAGCATTTTATCTTTTGAAAAATTTAAATTTTTTTTATTTTTCAAAATTTGAAATCTTATCTCAAAACCCCACTCCCCAATTCTAAACCCTAAAACCTAAACTCTAAACCCTAAACTCTAAACCATAAACCCTAAATCCTAAATCATAAATCTCACCCCTTAACTCTAAACTCTAAATCCTAAACCCCACCCCTAAACTTTAAACCTTAAACTCTAAATCATAAACCTTAAATCCTAAAACTCACCCATTAATTCTAAATCCTAATGTCTAAATTAATTTACCATTGGGATATAAGTGTATATTTATCTCTTTTGATAAAACATTAAATGTTATTTTGGTCATTTTTATTCTTAGAGATTATATTTGTGACAAAAACGTTTTTAGTGCAATCTTAGTCATTTTCTCAATAAATTATTTAAATTATGAATACTTTATAGATTATCCTGAGACAAAACTAAATAGATTGATTAATATGGTCAATAAAACGTAATATTCTGACTTTTTAGGTATTAGGCAAACAAAGGTCTGAAATTCGAACAAATATGTTAATTTTTTACATTCTAGAAAATAAAAAGTTTAGTGTAATAATCTACGCCAACATGTGTGTTTTGGGCCTTTTGGCGATCATTAAAAAAAATTGCTTATCATTTCGGGTTGGGCTTTGGATCCCCCAAGTTGTATGGGCTTGTTCTTGTCTGGTTTAATCAAGAACTCGTCAGATATTAAAATACTCAAATCTGACGGTTACAATATACAGCACACACAATCATTTTGTATCGGTTACAGGTCAAATTGAATTGTAGAATTATTTATATTGGTTGAGATAAACCTAGGTTTTTAAAACCAAATCTAGGCAATTAAACCATTTTCTTATTCGGTAAAACCCCTATTCGAAACTACGCCAGGCGCTAGGCGCTAGTCACGCGCTTGTTCTGACAGCCTGGAAAATGATCGCTCTTGAGAATCGTCTTCTTCCCGAGTACAGATCCGTCTCTAAGCTTCATCACCTGCTCTGGCTCTTTCGGTATAGACGCCATCTCTCTCATCCAACACACACTTCTCACCTCCGACTCTTCGTTTCACTCTTAAAACGACAAATATCCAACGCCAATGCGAATAGGATCGCAGGAATATTCTCGAAGACAGCGAATGAGAAGGAAAAATCTTAAAGAGATTGGGCTTTAGATAGATGATGAAGAAATGGATAAGGTCGCGAGGAATAGAACGAATCGAATATAAGAGAGAGATAGAGAGATAGAGAGGTGCTCACACGCTAAATTGTTCAGCTTTAATTAACTTCCAGGGAGAACTTATATGTAAATACATCATAGATTGGTAGGAGTATTTATTGCATAATAAATTTATGCAAATAGTGTTTGCCCAAAAAAAAAAAAAATTTATGCAAATAGTAATCAGAATTAATTATAGAACTTTTATTCCGTAGAAAGTCATAACGAGAAAACCACCGAGAAGGTTCCCTTTTTTTATTTGTGGGTTGTGATTAGATAAAACCAATCTTTTGTATAGTCTTCATGTTCTATTTGTCAGGTTTATGTACGTTTTTGTCAAATGTTGGATTTTGGAAATGGGCAGACTCTCTAATAAAAGAAACATTATTCGGTAAATCAAATTGCTAGATGCTGATATATGATGCTAACTGTAATCAGTTAATGATAATCATAGTCTAAAACTCTAGTTTAAACTAATCCATTTATGTCAAATAGTTCTACACTAATCAGATAAATAATATTAACTTTCATGGTAATCACGAGACATGTATGCACCCACCCTAAACACCATGTTCGTTCTTAGTTTAATAATATGTAAGTCGTTAATTACAGCTTTCAGAATTTACAAGCTGCGCTATACTAACTACATAAATCTTGTTCAAGTGTTGCAGGCCTAAATAATCTCAACATTTACCTAGTCAAAACCAAAAAAAAACTTAAATACAATATACTGTACTATTCACTAAATAATTTTTCTTTTCCCCAAGCAAGACAAGATTCACCGTGTCCCTGTTGAAAGTGTGTCTGGTTGAACAAAAGTAGAAGCTGTGTCAGTATTATTGCAACATTTTAATATTATTTTAACACCGTCAACGATCTATTGTTGTTACTTGTTAATTTCCAATTATGCAGGTTGTTATATTAATTTATTCTTAGTTTTTATACCATTGGTCGTGTTAAAAAAAGTGAAAAAGACCATCATGCGTTTAAATGTTTTAAGACGTTTTCTTCTACATCTGTTCGTTACTTGTGAGGTTCAATGAAACTCATTCATCTACCCCACAGGCCGCAGACGTCGAAAATCTATGGCTACAAATCTAATTTGCCAGATATTTAAATGCAGTTGTTTTGTTTCATAAGTCACAATCGTAGATTCATAGAAATATCGTCTGTAGATATGTCGCGACTTGCTAAAGTGTTAAAGTATATATAACACTTGTTTAAAATAAAATTGAATTTTATGTTATGCTTATCTGCCTGTAAATATTTGGATAAGTCACGATTTGCCAAAGAATAAAATGAAATAAACAAGGAGGAGCATGGGAGATCGTGTTAATGCGGGCCATATCATTCATACTCTAGTAAATTGATGGGAATTTTAAATGTTTAGATGATGTTGTGTTTACCTGCCCTACTACTATGAGATTGGATCCAAATTCGAAATGTTGAAACATAATAAAGAAGATAAACGAGTGGTGTGACCTTAAATTTTCTTGCTTATGTGACAAATTATTTTCTGAATTCTCTTAGCGAGATTTAATTTAAGTTTCAAAAATAACCTAATAACATTGAAAATTAGCTCAACTTTGAATAGAAAAATGAAAACTATGCCAACCCCAGATTAAAATTTAGTCTTGAATAAACATGTATAATTTTCCCTAAAAATGAATAAACACTCAAGTATTGAAATTCCTTTATTAAAAAGGTATTAAAATTGACCGTTTTTAAGTACAAATTTCAGTTTTTTTTTTCTTCCAAAAAATGTTACACTTTATAAAAGAAAAGGTTAAAATCCCTTGCATGTGGGTCATAGATTCCATTACTTATTTTCCTTTTCTCTTAAACATCAGAACCCACTAATACAAAATTCAATTCCTTTTGAATTTTTTTACACTATAAAAGAAAGGTTAAAAATCTTTACATGTGGTTTTATAGAATTCCATTATACTTATTTTTCTTTTATTTTTAACACCAGAATCCATTAAATAGGTTTGAAGCGGTTACCTAACTTGGCATTAAGCTCTTGTTTCCCCTTTTAATCCGAGCGGTCCATTATTAATCAATCTTCAGATAAATGTAATAAGATAACGAAAATGACATTAAGCGCGTTTGCGTTTGAATAATGGCGTGCAAGCAAAGCGAAAAAAAAAAACTTATATCTAAAAGGAATCTGAAGGGAAAATAAAATAAAATAAAAGAAAAAGAAAAACGACGAGGAACAGAGAGAGACGAAAAGGAAGGAGAAGAATCAGAGAAAGAGAAAGGGGTCCATTAAAAGCCATTGCAGCATTTCTCGACAGGCGTTTACTCGACATTAGAGAGAGAGAGAGAGAGAGAGAGAACAACAAAACAAAAGAGAAAGCTTCGAGATGGATTCAAAGCCAGAGATTCTTCGTTAGAGAGATTAAAAAGGGATTATGAGTTGTAGGAGAGTGCTGAAGTCGATACAGGCCTTGGCGGCTCATACTTTACTCTTCTGTTTCACCCTCTTCTTGGCTCTTAAGCTCGATCACACCCTCTCCTCCTCATGGTGGTCAGCCTCTCTCTCTCTCTGTAATCGCTCTCTGTTGTCTTAAATTGGGTGCATGAATCATCTTTGGGTTGGTTCTGTTTTCATTTTTTGAGGTCACACACGATTGAAAGTTTGGACCTTTTGAAGCGAGAGATTGTCTCTCTGATTGTTATCTCTACGGAAAGTATCAGTTTTTTTGCTTGTCTAGTTTCTTTGATAGGATCGAAAGTCAATTGCTTTCCTCTAAAACCAGTTTCAGATTCCTTTGTCTCTCTATTGTCTCGCTGTTAATAGTAGTAACTTAGAAAACAAAGGAGAAGCACTCACTCACGTTAGCTGTTGCAGCTTTTGGAAACTCATTTATGTATATATGTATTTTCTATTTAATACGCATCCTCTAAAGGTACTGCCTTTACCAATTGATTATGTGTAGAGTTTCAGATTTTCACTATGGCTTTGCCAGTTACATCTCACTTTCCTTAATTGGTACAAACTTGATCAAATTGTTTTTTTGTTTATATGGTTTTATGTAGGATGGTATTTTTGCCTCTGTGGGCTTTTCATGCAGTTGTTGCAAGAGGAAGGTTCTCCCTTCCTGCTCCTGTTGCTCCCCGTAACCGTCATGTATGTCCTCTTTTTTTAGCAAACTATTACTCAAAGTCCTTCCTATGATATTTCCAGTAAATTCTAATGATAATACTACGAATATGTCTATGATCCCTTTTTTGTTTTGTACAGTGGGCTCCATGTCATGCTGTTGTTGCCACACCGTTGCTTGTAGCATTCGAGTTGCTGCTCTGTATATACCTCGAGAGTTCTTATGGTAAATAAAAGCTTTACCTTCACATGTCAGTGTCACACTCACACCCGGGGTTTGTTTGTTTGCTAGTGTAGTATTTAAATCCTCTGGTGATCTACTTTATTTGGCATGTGAACTGATTGATAATAAAATGTGATGGCTCTGATTCTCAAAGTTTCATCTTGGGGAACATCACAAAAGAGTTATTCATCGGATTGTGACGTCTTGTATCCTACATGACAGGTAGCTGGCCACCAGCTGTGAGCTTGAAAGTTGCATCTCTACCGTTATTGGCATTTGAAGTAACCATACTCATAGACAATCTGAGGTATCGAAACCTTAAATGTTTAAATTACTACCAAACTGAATCATATAAATTTGAAGTTCTGAATTACTGCAAGCTTTGTCTTCAGAATGTGTCGAGCATTGATGCCAGGAGATGACGACAGCACAAGTGATGAAGCAATATGGGAGGCACTTCCTGTAAGTCCACCTGTGTTTCTTGAATTATTTTAAAGCTCTTGATGTTCAGCTGCTTTAGTCTTTGCAATTTGTTTAAGTATTGTGGTAACATCTATCTGTTACACATGAATGAGAAATGGTCTCTAGTTTTCCAATAACACAACTTAGTCTCGAGATTATCGTTTATGAAATGAGACAGGAGAGAACCTTTTGATCAATATCTGTTATCGTCCAGTTTCCACAAAACGGGCTTAGGGTTTTTTTTTCTTTTAATTTTTCGTTGATGGGTAGGAGAAACTAATTAGCACTCAAAGTGAACATTTTATATGCTTTTTTCCTGTTGTCTGCAGCATTTGTGGGTTGCTATTTCCATGGTGTTCACGTTGGCTGCTACCTTCTTCACACTCCTAAAGCTATCTGGTAATATTGCGTCTCTCGAATGCCTGCCTAAATAGTTAGTCTTACTTGATCTCTGTCTACTGAAACCCTATCTTCCACATAACTTGTTATTGTGTTCCTTCCTTCTTATCAGTTCCTCCTTGTTTTATTTCGAATACAGGTGATATAGCTGCTCTCAGCTGGTGGGATTTATTTATAAATATTGGGTATGCTTTGTATTTCTTTGTATAAGTAGTTTTGTGGGTGGTGGAAATAATCAGGAAGGTGATATATGTGAAAATGATTTGCCTGCAGAATCGCCGAGTGCTTTGCTTTTCTTGTTTGTACAAAATGGTCCAACCCAGTGATCCATAGAAGCTCGCGCGCCAGAGAAACGGCTTCGTCTTCAACCTCTATAAGATATCTCGACTGGAACAGTGGCCTGGTAGTTCCCCCAGAAGATGATAGACACCAAGATAGGTTCTGTAGCCTACAAGATATCGGTGGTCACATGTTGAAGATTCCTGTCATTGTATTTCAAGTTGTCCTTTGCATGCATCTAGAGGTATACACCATCACATGTTTCTGTTGTCTTTCCATATAATTGTCTTTGGACATTACTAAAAACAAAAGCTGATGGTTTGGATTTTCAGGGGACTCCTGAGAGAGCTAAGGATATATCTATCTCAGTCTTGTTTTCTCCACTGTTCTTACTGCAAGGCCTTGGTATTCTCTTTGCTGCGTCTAAGCTAATAGAGAAGATCGTCGTCTTACTGCGTGGGGAAGCTGGACCAGGATTCTATTTTAGATTTTCATCTAGAGCGCATGATTGCTTGGGCTTCTTGCACCATGGTTCCAGGTGACAAACTGTTTTTTTCTCAGAAGGGTGGTTTAATCTATAAAATATTTATATATTAACAAAGTTATACTTGCTCAGGCTATTAGGTTGGTGGTCTATTGATGAAGGGAACAGGGAGGAACAAGCTCGTCTTTACATTGATGGAGAATCTGGGTTAGTTAGTATAATCCAACTTTCTATATGGTCTAACCAAAATTGCTGGTAAGCCTACTGAAGATTCATGATAATATGTTTTGAGCAGTTACAACACCTTCAGTGGTCATCCGCCTGAGATAGTCAAGAAAATGCCAAAGGAAGATCTTGCTGAAGAGGTAACTTTAGTTTCCTTTTGCTGTCGATTCTTTTCTTTTCTAGTTGCACTACTGCTTAGTTTTGGTTACATTGGATCTAATTTGATGCCCTCTAGGTGTGGAGACTTCAAGCCGCGCTTGGTGAACAAACCGAAATCACAAAATTCAGCCAGCAAGAATATGAAAGACTGCAAAATGTAAAATTTTCCTTCCTCCATGCTCCTGTGTATCCATTTTAGTATCTTTTTTGGTGTTTCCTATATTGATTTCTCTTTCCTCTTTGGCTTAACTCTGTTCCAAATCTGTCTTTACTCCAGGAGAAAGTGCTGTGTAGGGTTTGCTTTGAAAGAGAAATCAGTTTGGTACTGCTTCCATGTAGGCACCGTGTTCTCTGCAGGTAAGATACTTCAACAAGTTTGCATTTATCACTGGATTCGATTCGTCTGGCAAGTACTAAATAAAGAAAGTAGGAGTATATGAGGTCATATCCATACAATTAGATCTCATAAAGTCCATACTTAATGTGGAGTGTAGAAGTTTGAAAAGCCTATCTGGCCATAACCGGTTCATAATATATTGTCTCTGTGCCATTTGTTTTCGTTGCAGACTCTGTTCAGACAAGTGTAAAAAGTGTCCAGCATGTCGTATAACCATCGAAGAACGGCTACCTGTATACGACGTTTGACCGTGTCTAATGTTCGAGAGAGTAGGATTTGAGGTTGATTGCTCCAAACACTCATCCTTTTTTTTTTACCATCTTTGTTCCCAAACCTTTGATGTGTGTTTTGCTGAATCTTTTTATTGGTCTGAATCAGCATCAAGTATAAAAATATAGGTCTATACATGTGTCGTTTTTGTAGAATACCTCATACATACTCTCTTACATTACTTCAGTTGTAACATACAACGTTTGTATAATATCAGTCTCTCCCCTTTTTGTATTGTGTAACACTTCAGTCCACGACTTGAATTACTTCGTTATGGAAAGTGACACTTGACATATAGAGTCTACACACTGTTCTAAGCAAATCTCATGAACAAAAAACATTACAAACAAGACACTATAAAACCACTATTTTTTCGTTTTGGCAGTTTCCATTTTCTTCTTCAGCTTCATCCCCTTCTTACGAACCGGCTGAGTCTTTGCCGGCTCCACGAGCAGCAACCGCGACATCACATAAGCCAAAAGCTCTTCACGGTGAGAGAAGGTAAAATCCAAATGAGCATACTCAAACTCACTGTAAGAAACATCAGCAACGCCTGATTCTATCATCACCCTGTAATGTTTCCTAACCATCGAAGGCCTAATCACTCTATCTTTCTTCCCGGCCACCAAGTCCACAGGGACATCTATCAACCCGTAAAACTCTCCAAGATCAAGCGGCTCAGGAGAGCCATAAACCTCCATGTTAGCTCCCACGCTACCGTAATCAAACATTCTGAACTTCCTGGTACGTTTTATCTGAGTAAGATGGAGAGCCACACGGAAAGACACAGCAGGCATATCGTCCATGTTGTAGTGAGGCAAACCAATGACTCCAACCCAGTTAGAGCTATCTCCACCGACTACGTAACCCATCAGCGTCTGGACCAGTCCACCAACGGCTGGATAGTTGTGGAAGTCTCTAGCTAGCTTGTTGAAAAGCATCCTGAAGAATCTTGTGGGGATGTAGAAAGCTGGAAAGATTCTGGACAGGACCGGACCTAAGAGGAGGAACGAGTGCTCTATCAACGTGAAGAACAGGTTTGAGTCTTCGTGGAACCCGGCGGGTGAAAGAAGGATCAGTCTAGAGAGTCTGTGCGGTTTCTCTTCGATTCTACGGGTGATTACATACATCAGAACAGCAGCACAGCCTAGACTGTGGGAGAGAAGGCAGAGCTTGTAAGGCTGCTCTACCTCTTCTACGTTAGGTTGGTAGAGTCTCAGTTCTGAAGTTTTGATCTCGTGGATCTTCGCTATGATTGCTGGGATGTCTTCTCTTGCATGCTCGTTGATGGAGTAGCTCCAGAAACTGCATTTTGTTCAAGATCTCCATCAATAAAGAACTGTACAAGAAACCAAAGAAGTTACATCTTTCTGTATAACTCACTCTTTTGAGGAAATGTTTTTGTTCACATGATCTCTTGAAACTAAACCGCGGAAGTTCCCTAGGTAAACATCATAGCCTGACAAGCAAAAACAGTGTGAAAATATGGTTCTAGAGAAATTGTTTAAAATACCATAAGTTGGATATCACTTTTCAAAATGTACTCGGTCAAAAATAACATAACATTTGGATTTTATGGTTTAGTATTATTGTTTAGGTTTATAAACTTCTATAAATAACTTTTAGATATATATATATATATATATATAAATAATTTATGAGAGTTAATTTAGTCTTTTCCATCACAAACGTAAAATATTTATAAAATAGTTATCAATTGAAGGTAAATTTTAAAAGTGATATTAAATCTGTGGCAAAATTAGAATTCATATGAATCTCTCTACTACACATATATCACAAAGGGTACCTTGATCATACGCAGCAAAAGCTGGAGATCCAACAACTCCATTTGATACCCATCTGGAAGATAGAAGGACCATGTGAGATAAGAGAGGCAACAAAAAGTTTATCAGAGACTGTGAAACTAACCCCATTGAAGAATCCAAAGCACCATGCTGCAAGTAAACGGCCTTCCTTGCATCTCGTCTGGAAAAAGCCATAAGAGGAAGTTACTGATTACATCATAAAGGAACTTACTATAGATTCTATATATATATATATACACCTTGGTATCCTTTCTAAGAGAAGACCATATCCATCAGATGTAACAACACGAATAGCTTCATATGGATACCCAAGCTCTGTTATGACATCTTGACAAGTCCTAGTATCTGTATTGTATAAGCTCGTTATGGTTCTTTCTGTAAGGGATGAATCAGTGTCTCCTAGAGTGTAAGTCTGCACCAGTTCATCATCCGAAAAATCATCATCGTAGTCTCCTTTAGAAGAGAACCATGATGAGATTATCCCAACGGCTTCTGATGGAGAAAGTAGAAGATGTGCTGCCTTGTGAAAGAAGTCAAATACTGCTTCTATAAAAATCTCAGTACCAAGCTGAAGATCCTGCAAAAACAGAACATATGATTAGGCATGCGGGTTTGGACATGTAGTTCCACATAAGTATATAACTCTTACCGAATTAACCCGAAATAAATTTTGTTCGGTTAGTTCGGTATTTGAGAATCCTACCGAATTTGTTAAATTTTGGATAAATTCGGTTATTTTGGTTTAGTTTGTTCTGAAATTTGGTTTGTTCAGTTCGGTTTTTTGGTATAGTAATTATATTTTTTTTCCCTAAGAAAACTGAAGTAACCGATTGCTCCCAACCAAAAACCGAACTCTTAGAAAAGAACTATCGAACCGAACCGAACTAACGTAAATTTTGGTCGGGTTCAAATCCCATCCCTACATATGAGAGTGTGTAAGAAAGATTCAAGAACACGAGGGGAGTGATACGCAGTATGTTTCAGCAACACAAACCTCAATGACTCCACGTCTTCTGTCAGTAGTTCGGATAGGGACATGGTGCTCTTTCCCTGGGATAGGTCTAGAAGAACGTCTGTACCTTCTTCTTGGGCTCATAGGAGAATCTTGTCTGCAAAAAAGGCGTAAAAGATAAAACGGTACCCATAGAAGTATCCTGACGGGTACCAAAACCAACCAGACTATGAACGTTATCCAATCTGTCCAATGCCTTTCGTAGTATTCAGGAAGACTAGCCCAAGAGCGCAGGGAGGTTTGAGATAAAGGTGATGGAGGCGTTGAGATACCATCACTATCTTCTTCTTCATCGTCTTCTAGAGAGGAATACTCCAAGCTGGAAGTATCAGAATCTAGAGAGAGCTCGTGAATAAAGCGGTTGAAAGAAGAGACTCCACTGCAAGTAAGGAAGTATTATATTAATGTTATCAAGGCATAACAAGAAAGGTTAAAAGAGATTTATGTATACTTAAGCATCCAGCGTGGTAAACGAGGTCCACGTGGAGTAGGTCTTAGTTCCCATCCGTGAAGACCTTCAAGAACACTGGCCTTTCCAGGAATAAGAGTGAGGAGAAGGGCAGAAACTCCGTTTATGAATCTTGCAAAGTTGTTCAAAGACTCATAAGTCAAAGTTTTCACTGACCTGCACCAAAACCCAAAACATTAGCCAAAACCATAGTTTGATAGACATAAGCTTTAAAGACAACATAAGCTTCCTCCTACAATGAACACCAAAAGCAAAGAGACAAGCTCTAAGATAAACTAATATAAAGAAAACTTACCACCAATACAAAAACAATAACTGTAACTATTATAAAACCGAGTAATAATTATACTGTAAAGATGTTATTAAACTGTGATCATTATAAAACCGAGTAATAATTATACTGTAAAGATGTTATTGATCATCAGTAACTATTAATTAGCCACTAAATCTCTCAAAAATAATGTAAAAATTAGAAGCTGGAGGATATAGTCTTTAGCTCAAAAAAAAAGTCTTTAGCTCAACTACAAAAACCACTCCCTCAATTTATTTGAAATCAGAGATCACAAAAAAATCACTAAACATGCAGTGATGAATCCAAGAATCGAGCAGAGAGGAGGAACTCACTCTTTTGTGACAGCGAGAGCATCGTCAACGAACCTCTGCATGGTTTTGTCACCCTGAAGAACACAAAAACGAGTGTTTTTTCTTGCTGGTATAAACAGACTCGAGCCGCACGCAATGGGAAGATTAAAAAATGTGAGATCGGATAAATAAATGAAGGGCACGTCGGCGATTCTTACCGTCCACAAGAAGGTTGGTAGTAAAACGTTATTTAGAGAGACGTGACAGATAGTGACACGTGGATGTAGGTTAGTGGATCGGTTTTGCATGCAGATCTGGAGACATGACACGCAAGTCTGTAGTGGCGGAGAAGTTACGCCCATTTGTACTTTGTCTCTGACAATTTAAGTGTCGTGACTTTTAAGCTTGTGGTTTGAAATTTTCGTATGTTTTTATATCTACAAAGTTTCACAAAGTGCTTAGCATTTGAGTAACACGATAAAGTTGTTAGATTCAGCTTAATCCGGATTTAACTTGATTTAGTAACGTGGAAGGTTCTGATTATGAAAAAAAACTACCTATTCCACGTGTTTCCTTTGGCTTTTTCGTAACACTAAAGAAAGTAAAATAGCACTAAAATTACAATTTTTTTGTTAATGTCAAAGTTTTCTAAACTCGCAATAAAGGTAAAGATAGAAAATGTATCAAGAACAACAACATAGATGAATCCATGAGATGAACACATTAGCTAGTTTTCAAGTTTCTTTTATCTTCCCAGGTTCCACAGAATCTGAAGCTGCTTCTTTAAGGACACTTTCTCTGGATGTATGAAGCGCCATGTTCCTCGTACCTTCATGTGTTACCCGAGAAACTAAATATCAGCTTCTTTTTTGGGAGTCTGTGATCAATGGAAAGAAGCAACGAAAGGCAGAAACTTACTCTGATTTGGAGAACCACATCTGTTGAAACGAGCCTAATGATGCTAATATACTCCCTCCTATCCACACACTGGACACACACATATATATATATATATAACATAACAAGGTATTTAATTACTCAAGATCCAAAATCTTAATGGTCAGTAAAGGAACAATCAATGAGTTGTGAACTCTTAGAAGTGAAACTATATATCAAACCTGAATCTTCTTTCTGTTGTGTTACCACTCGCCAACACTTTGACCCGAGCAGAGTGAGGAGACTCCTGAAATGAAAGATAACAGATGGATGATAAACGCTTTTCTTTAGGACATCTTAAAAAATCAAGGAAAGTTTGCAAGCGAGAGAGGACAATACTTCTATTAAGTCCTTTTCGAGACGTTCTTTCAACTGCTGCATTGATGATGTGCCACCAGCAAGCTGAAGAAAAAAGTATGAATATCTACTATACAAGTTAGGGATCTTAAGAGTTGAAATTGATTGATACGTTACCAGTATGCTACTATACAACTCTCTCCGGATATCCACATCACATTTGTTGATGCTCTCCATGACCTGTTCAAGTTTATAAAATGGAGAGTGGAGTTAGAGTCAGTAAAGAGACGAAACCGTTTGCAGTGACTAGAGTAGAGACTACGCATTTACCATGTGTGGCAACCCACGAACAGAAGGAATCATCTCTGCATACTTCTCCGTTCCAGGAATTGTCTTGGAGGTTTCAATAAACACAGAGAGTCACTCAATAAAATCTCTGACAAAACTATTTCAGACTCAAAACAGCTCAAGAGAAGATACAATCCATAGCTTAAGCGGTGCTGAGTTTTGGTACCTGAACTATGGACGGGTTGAACATCGCATCAGGAATTTTGAACTTATCAGCACCAATCTCGAGTGTCCTGCAGTATACCAACCACAGATCTTATACTTGGAAAGCAACAGCAACTGCAGCATAAACATCTGAGGCACACCAAAAAAATCGCAATAGATATATAAAAAGGAGCTTACTGGCCATCAGGAAGCTCGTAGGATGTAGTTGGGATGTTTGAATATGACTTGTCTGCAGATAAAAGCAACACGTCAGGAAAACTAAGGCTACAAGATCAATGAACATTTAAAGATAAAAATACCTAACATTTCAACTCTTAAAACACTCTAGATTCTGAAGAAAAAACAATTTCTCAAACCAATGGAAGACAAAAGAGCATAACATACATACCGTCATAGGGAGTATCAGGAACCCGGCAAATAGAATCCTTGATATCACCCACTATCATTCTCTGTTGAGAAAAAAAAAACGCCGAGTTATTAAACAACAGAGATTTTCAAACAGGTGTAGTTATCAACTACAGACCTGGCAGAAGAGCTTGTAGCTTTCCGTGGTATCAGGAAGACCTACATCTTCAACCTGCAAGCATCCAAAGAGAGGAGATAAGATACTACACACTCCAACGACCTCTAAACAATTTGCTAGTGCTACTATCTAAACTGAAATTGAGACAAATGCTAAAATTTCTCTGTCACATTCCCCACTAAGAATATCACATCTACTATGTCAAGAACACACAATTAATTTTCAAAACCCTTTCTTGTTATGTGTCTCAATAAATAAAGGATACTCAAATAGTAGTTTCATCAACTGATCTATCTACACACCTGGAATTCCCCTGGGCGTACTTCCTTTCTCTTGAAAGAGTATCTAGGCCTTATCTGCAAAAGATATAACCAGCAAAATTCAGATAAATTGGCTCAAAAGAATAGCAGTGTAAAAATTAGTTTAACTTACTTTAATTCCTTTAGACTCCAAGCTTTTCAGTAAGCAGTCAGTGAGAAATTCCCCTCCAACTGGATTCGACACAACAGCCTGCAAGATGGTCAACAATCGGAGAGTAAAGAAAGATGGAAACACATTGGAAATAAAGATAGAAAACTTTCTCTTGCAGGAGAAAATCTAAACCCAAAGAAACAGCATCACAAAGCTTGAGTTCTAGTCAAGTCTAGTAATACATATACCTTCTGAAGGACATAGCCTTCATGCACAGGTGAAATAGTAGTTGATCCTCCACCGCTGGAACACAATATAGTATGGATAAAAGTACCATCAGTGCCTCCTCAGATTAATCACAACAAACAGAAACAAGATGACAAAAGTGGAAGCTTCCACATACTAGAGAAAAGTTTCAATAATTTTGTAGTACAAAAGTCTTACCAGTCAACAACCAATGAAGTAGCACGCCCAGTAGCAAAAGAGGTCAGAACCTAGCACCAAAAAAACTATAGTTAGACATCTGAATTCAAAAGAGCGAGCAGGAGACCAATGACACAAGGTAAGAGGGAATATACAGGATTCTTAGCCATAAACAATGCTGGAACTTTGTATTTTTCAAACATTAGCTCTGCCGCCCTGTCAGTCATACATTTGAGAAAATCAGTAACACACTCCAAGATGAATCAATATAGAAAAAAAAGGATATATATAAACAGATAAATCCTGACTTCTCTCTCTGCTGTTGAGTGTTTAAAGGAGGCTCAGCTAGCAGCATGGGATGCTCCTTAGGATCAATCATCAGACAACTCCTTCACACATAAAAGAACATATTAGAGATGACATCAAACAACAACCAAGAAAAAGTCTAAAGCTTTATACCGTTACCTGAAAGCATGCTCCCATATGTTGTCCACCAAATCCCAATCAGAAACTATACCATCTTTGATTGGTGACAAGATCTGGTGAGTCAGAAAATACAACTTGCAGTTCATTAACAAACTTCACACTTTCAATACTAATCAAAAGAGGATAAAAAGGCTAATAACCTCCATATGATCCCGGCGGTAATTCAAGGCTTGAGATCCCACACAGAGCTTGCGTTTACCCTTCTCCTTTTCAGACTTTGAATCCTCAGAATTCGAATTTGTCTTTGCAGAATCAACATCCACATCCATTGCCTCTACTCCATCTACTGCCCCAACAACCTTATGAACACATGAGAAGAACCTTAAGTTAGTAACTCACATTGTCTGAAGATACAAGAGACCAAACCGCGATTCTACACTAACACCAAGCTCCGGCTACATCAAATGATAGAATCAAAACAATAAGAAGCACGAAAGATCGAAAAAAGAGTGAGCTTTACGGAAGGGAAGACGGCCTTGGGAGCATCTTCGCCGGCGTAGCCAGCCTTGCAAGTGTGCGAACCCAAGTCAACCACTATAGCTGACACTTCATCTGTGGAACAAACCCACCACCGAAAGATTCAGACTTTGTAACGAGAGGAAAAAAAAGAAAGCAAATCAAGGGTTTGAAGAGAAACCCACCTCCGCCGTACATGGCTGCCGGAGAGCTCGTCGGAGGGTTTGAACACGGGACGGTGCTGAGTGCAATCTCGGTGTCAGACGAAACGGAGCACGAGTGTTGTCTAGACTATAGAAAAGCTCGAATCCTCTCACTGAAGAACGAACCTTCGATAAATTGTATTTACTACAAAAACTATTGATTTTATTAAAAATTATTATCATTAAAAAGTGTATTCAATTTGAGAAAATTACCCTAGGAGACACATTCAAGACCATTTTAAAGCAAACAGTAATTGGCAACAAATTTGGAAGAGAGAGAAAGGAGAGAGAAAGGAGATCTGAGATCGGATCCGGCGTACGGCCGGCGCGTGAGCGTCCGTGCCGGCGTCGGAACCTTTTTCCTTCCATCAAAGAGGTTTTTTTTTGCTTCTTTTCCGTCGCCTATCACCGAACGCCTTGTCGGAGCTCTGGATTGGAGCCATCTTCCAAAGGTGGTTCTCCGCTTGGAGGGAAGACACGCTCGCGTCGAGGCCCATGGCGTGAGAAGATAAGCTTGCATGTTCAAGTGGTGATTCCGGGAGATGGAGGCTATCACAGATCCGTCGACGCCGGCTTTTCTCCGAGAGGAGGAGGCTTCCTCAGCTTCGCCGTCGCCGGTTCAAGTTCCCGGGAAGGGGAGGTATTCTCTGCTCCATCTTCGCCGGTTTTAGCTCCGGAAGGTAGAGGCTCACATAGCTCTACGCTGTCGGTTTTGGTTCCAGAGGGTAGAGGCTCACTAGCTCTACGCTGTCGGTTTTGGACCCGTAGTTTTTTGGGGTTTGGTTACTAGTTTGGCTTTGGTGGAAACTGCGTGGTGGCTCTTGTCGTCAGGGTGGTTGTTTGGGTCAGAATGGATGAGATCTCGGTACAAGGTGAAGCTCTCCATCATCGGTGATGACGATAAGAGAAGGAAAGCTGAGGTCTTGAGTCTCGGGCTTAAAATGCCCAGTAGACGGTGTGTGATGATTGGGATGAGCTCTCGGTTAGTCCGATGACGCTCTCCGTGACAAGTTCGGCGGTGTTGAGCCGTTCAGCGGAACCGCCGGGATGAGACAAGAAGAGGATAAGCCCACACGTGCCGCTGGATCTGGGCAGTGTCGGTGATGGGCCTTTCGGCTTTAAGCCCATTTTTTAGTCTGTTGTTGGTTTAGCTAATCGGGTCGTGGACCTTTGCTTGACGGAAAAAAAAAGGATATTGGGATGGACCCGTCTTTATTTAATAAACAAAAGCTTGACGGAAAAAAAAGACACATTCAAGACCTATGCAGTTTCTTTGTAAACTAATAAATTGTATTATTAAGCTAATACAATGTCTTTTGACCCGGCAGTTTCTTTGTAAACTAGACTACACGCTCTGGACTGTGTTTGGAGCCGATCCCCTTAGGTTAGGCCCTCAAGAGTTTGGGACTATAATTGGCCTTAATTGTAGAGATCTCATGACCACAAATATCTCGACCAAGACTACCCTGACCACAACTCGACTGACCACCGCTCACCTGTTTACAACTTTCCTAACCAAGTCTCCGCTGACCGCTGACCACGACTTGCCTAACCACAACTCTTCTAGCCACAAGTCACCTGACCACAACTCACCTGTCAAGTCTGTTCACAACTCTCCTACTGACCAAGTCTTCATTGACCACAACAACTGAGAAGTCATCTCATCCCTAGGTTTTTTCTGTGGGAGGCACCTTTTGTTGTACTACTAATGTGCCCTTTCGGCTACTTCTTCTCATGTATTCTAATGCCACCAATTTAGACTGAGTTGTTCTTTTGGTAGTTAACTAATCTATTGCTCTCTGTTTGTTTACTTTGCTCTACTTTTTGATATCCAAAAACTTAATATCACTCACAATAACTAACCAAAAACATCAAGAAAAACCTTAGGGTATTTTGTGGACGAGCCTTTATGTTAGTCTAACCACGAGATCATATCCACATGAATCCAGCAATAACAAACAAATATTATCCATCCACCGCTACACTTCCACGAACACATCTACGGTAGAACACAATGTTTTATTTTTGACCTCGAGAAGAGCATCTCCACCTATTAATAAATAAATATTTTTTTCTTCATCTTCTTCGTTAAGACGAAGAGTAGCTCTCTTAACTGCACAATCTACCAAACACTATCAACAGTCGTTAGATCTTATGCTTATAAACATAATCAACGCCCCAAAACAATTAACTTTTTCTGATATACCTATCTTTTAATTTAAACCTTTATCATTAATTGCAACTGAACACAAACTTGATTACAACTCAATTACCTCACGAACTAACTTTTCATTACGAAAAAGCATGGTTAATTATGTCTAGAAAAAAAATAGCTGGCAAGAAAAAGTGTGTCAAGTTGACAAAGTGTCTCTCAGCGAAAACTAAAGAGAGAGTGTGTCCTTTTATGTAACTCTCTCATTCAATTTCATGATATTACGCACATATTAAATACATCATAGTATATTAATGACAAAATTTTCATGTTTATTACTCCCTCTGTTCCCGAAAATAAGATTTTCTATAGTATGCACGCTTATTAAGAATTTAATAAATGTTTATAATTTAATTTATTTTTTACTTTATTATACACTTTCCAATAACTTTTCACCAATGAAATTTAATCAATTCAAATATTCTCAATTAATGTTCCTCAAAAGTATAAAAAAATACCTTAACAATATAGAAAATCTATCTTTGTGGAACAAGAAAAAAATCTAAAACATCTTACTTTCAGGAACGGAGGTAGTAATTTTTATGAAAATATGAAAAAAAATCTATTAATTTGAAACGATGAGAATATATTTTGATTAAATTTTGATATTAAAATTTAGTTAAAACTAAGCTAATTAATCGGTTTTTTTCCTGCTGATTTAAAATTTTCTCAAAGGGATTATGAATTGAACACATAACATATTAATGAATCAAACGGCCTGCAGTTTTTCCTATGTGATGAAACAAACAATCCCTCTCCTTTTGAGCTACTCCATAGATTAGTCTTTTGGAGTGTTGACAAAGGTTCCACTGTCGCTAACCCCTTCAAACAACAACATCCTTATTCCCTTTAACCCGGTTCGAAATGTATTATCCAACTGCAAGAACCAGAAAACAATCAGGCTTCTTTTTATCTTTTCTTCTACAAAACTTGATAGTGTGTTAGGTTCTGTACCTGTTCATGTTCTTCTTTACTGAACTGGCTAAGATTATAATTGGCTGTATCCATCTTCTTTGGAGGCCGTCTGATCCCTGATATGAAACATAAAACAATTTGTATGTATGTCCCCAAAGTGGAGTAAAAGTTGAAAACTTTATATACCTATTCTTAGACGAGGAAAATCGCAGTTCCCTTTTAGGCCATCGATGATGCTTCTCATCCTGCAAGTAAATGACTTTCATCAAATGCTGTTTTGTCAAAACACAGCTTCTATCACTACAAGAAAGAGTAGCTGATTCCGAGAAAAACTTCCGACAATTCAAGTTATGGGTAAGTTAGCGACGGCGTACCGACGTAAAACCGAGGAAAAGAAACTCCAGTGGGTAATTTATCGGAGATTTCCGACAAAGCCAATCTATAGGAACGTTGTCGGAATTAATGGCCAGGGTTTCGTCGGAAATTAATGTCGACGTGATTACACTCTGTATTTTATAGGAAATTTCCGACGAAAATGTAAGCTTGAAATGTCTTCGGAATCATTTGTCGGTGTTTTGTCAGAAACTAATATGGACTTCATTATTGTCGGTATTGTATGAGTGATTTCCGATGATTAATTAGAGTCGGAATGTCCTTGAAATAAATAGTTGGATTTTTGTAGAAAATTTACGTGGAGTGTGCTTCGTCGGTTAATTGTAGCAAAGCATAACCGACATGTGCTTCACATAAGCAGTTGGTAATAAATAATTTATTTTTTAACAACATTTGGTAATAAATAACTATATACAAGTGGGTAGATAATAAATACTTCTAGGTGAAAATATTTATTTTGAGCAAACAAAGTCATAGTTTGCCTTGTGCTTTCTTTCTTGTTACAATCGTGTAACGAAACAAAGAATCTGAAAAAAGTGAGAGACAAAAATCAGATAAAATTTGAGAGGAAGATTTTTCTTTGTTCAAATGTCTAGTCACAATATATACAGAGCTCGTGAATGGATGTATAATCGTGTAGATGAAGTCACCGGTGAAATCAAGAAGGAGTGCAAGGAAGGGCTCACCGGATTTATGCAATTTGCTACAAATCAAGAAATCTCTCGTGAACAAAGTAAAATGAGTTGTCCTTGTAGCAAATGTGATAACGAGAAATTCATTAATATTGAGACTGTATGGAAGCATTTGTTTTGGAAAGGATTCACACCCGGGTATTATATATGGTTTTCACATGGAGAGGATTTTGGAACATTGCCTAGTACTAGTCATGTTAATATAGGCGAGTGTCGAAATGAAAGAGTAGAAAATATGGTTTTAGAAGAAGAAAATACAATGAATATGGAAGAAGATAGTGGTGGTAACATAGTTAGAGATGTGTTTCGTGAAACCATTGATGGGACTAATATTGCTGAGGAACCAAATGAAGAAGCAAAGCGGTTTTATGATATTCTACAAGCCGCTAGGAATCCGATCTATGAAGGAAGCAAAGATGGTTTATCAGCTCTATCAGCTGCAACTAGGTTGATGAGTATTAAAACAGAATGGAATTTGGCTGAGGATTGTGTTGATGCAATTGCAGATTTTGCTAAAGATTATATGCCTGCAGATAATCTAGCACCGGGATCATTTTACGAAATTCAAAAATTGGTCTCGGGACTACGGTTAACATACGAAATGATAGACGTATGCAGAGACAATTGCATGATTTTTTGGGGAGATGACTGCAATTTGGAAGCATGCAAGTGGTGTGGAAAGCAAAGATTTAAGGAAACGTCTGGGAGAAAAAAATTCCTTACCAGAGAATGTGGTATTTGCCAATCACCGATAGGTTAAAAAGGCTCTACCAATCTGAACAAACTGCAGCGTCAATGAGATGGCACGCTGAACATGAATTCACTGGAGAAATTTCACATCCATCTGATGCAGAAGCATGGAAGCATTTTCGAAATGTTTATTCTGATTTTGCGGCTGAAGCACGAAATGTGTATCTTGGGTTATGCACAGACGGGTTCAACCCTTTTGGGAAGTCAGGTCGGAAGTATTCACTCTGGCCAGTTATTGTGACCCCATATAATCTACCACCAGCTCTCTGCAAGAAACAAGAATTTTTATTTCTGACCATACTAGTTCCTGGACCAAATCACCCTCGTCGGTCTCTTGATGTGTTCCTACAACCTTTGATCGAAGAGCTGAAAATGTTATGGTTCGAAGGGGTACTCACATATGATGTCTCACTAAAAAATAATTTCAAAATGCAAGCCGTTTTGATGTGGACAATTAATGATTTTCCAGCTTATGGAATGTTATCGGGTTGGACCGCACATGGGAGACTATCATGTCCGTACTGTCAAGATAATACAGATGCATTTCAGCTAAAGCATGGTCAGAAGTCATGTTGGTTTGATTGTCATCGTCGGTTCTTGCCTCCGAATCACCCTTACCGGCGTAATAGAAGGCTTTTTAGAAAAAACAGAGTTGTGCATGATGATCCCATTTCAAGCTATGATGGAGAGGATATACTCAGGCAGTTCAGAGATTTTGATGTAGATAGCACAACAGATTGTGGGGGAAATGGTCATGAAAGGATTGATGGTTATGGTCAGTACCATAATTGGCATAAGAGAAGTATATTTTGGGATTTGCCATATTGGAAAAATCATCTTCTTAGGCATAATCTTGATGTTATGCATATTGAGAAGAATTTTTTTGACAATATCTTCAACACTGTCTTGAATGTGGAAGGAAAAACAAAAGATAATCAAAAATCACGTTTGGATTTGGCTGATATATGTTCGCGTGAGGAGTTACATTTGATGGACAATGGCAAAGCTCCAGTTCCCATATTCCGGTTAGATGCAAGCGCAAGGAATGAATTCTTTCAATGGATAGTTGATGATGTTAGGTTCTCCGATGGATATGCTTCAAATCTAGCTAATTGAATCGATGACCACGCCGGTAGATTATATGGGATGAAAAGTCATGATTGTCATGTATTCATGCAACGTTTGTTTCCATTCGCGTTTGCTGAACTCTTACCAAAAAATGTTCACGAGTCAATTTGCGGGTTAGTTTTATTATGATTTCTTCTACTTAAAGTAGCTATATTTAGTATTTGAATATATGGACTCATATGATATTTATGCAGGTATTGGGTCTTTCTTCAGAGATCTCTGTTCAAGGTCTCACACTATCGAAGGATTACATATACTTGATCAAAACATTCCTGTTCTCGTATGTAATTTGGAAAAAGTATTTCCACCTTCATTTTTTGATGTGATGGAGCATCTAGTTATCCATTTACCTCGTCAAGCAATCCTTGGAGGACCTGTTCAATATCGATGGATGTATCAATGTGAAAAATCCATGTACTATCTGAAGAAAATGATAAAAAATCTGAGTAAGGTGGAAGGATCTATTGTTGCCCAATGCATAAACCAAGAAATTTCATATTTTTCATCATATTATTTTTCTCCACATGCTCAAATCAAGTTAAGAAAACATGGGAGATACGACGATAGAGGAGAAAGGCGTATTTATCCCACACCTGTGCCTGACATTTTTTCTGAAATCGGGAGGCTTAGTGGCAAAAAGAAAAGTGTATGGCTTACAGACCAAGAGTTCGATCATATCCATAATTACATTCTTCGGAATTGCGATAACATACGACCTTATGAAAGGTATTGGTTCCTCTTTAGTTAGTTTTCAGCTTTTTAAATATTAGTATAACTACTGTGTATATCTTTGAGTTAATTTTAATGTTACAGGATTTTTGATGATCAAATACGCGGAGAGTACGGTGATGTGTCTGAAACACAGTTAGAGCAAATGAAAAGCCAAAATTTTTCGAAGTGGTTGCAGTATTACATAAGTCTAACTTTCACTAGGATTATATTCTCTTAAATTTTGTTACTATAGTTACATATTTGGTGTCTCTTTTGCGTAGATCAAATCACAATTGGCTATGAACCAACCGCAAGACACATGGCTTTTAGAGTTGATCGGTGGTCCCTTATCCCAAGCAATATCGTCTCCTATGTATTGTACCCGTGGCTATATGTTTAGGAAACGACCGGGCACGAACAATAGAAAAACAAATAATCACTTTGGATTACTATGGCGAAATCAACGACATCATCGAGGTCGAGTACCCAGGAGTAATTAATCTCAAATGTGTGTTGTTCAAATGTGATTGGTATGATCCTATCATTGGAGTTGGAGTTAGAACAACAAAGTTTGGGGTTACTGAAATACACACAGGTAGGCGCCTCAACAAATATGATCCATTTATACTTGCAAGTCAAGCAGACCAGGTGTCATATATCCCCTATCCACGAGTAACGGGTCGGCGTAATCCGTGGATTACTGTAACCCAGATCAATCCACGTGGTAGAGTAGTAGGGGTGAGAGACAATGAACCTTTGCAGCAAAATGGTTTAACAGTGACACAGCCATCTCAGCATTCAGTTGAAGAGATTCCTCTCGTCAATGAAGAGGATGAATTTCCGGAAGACGTTTACGAAGGCGACGGCAATGAAGATAGTGGTGGAGAATTTGGAAGCTACAGAGATTCCGTTTCATCTGAATATTCTTCTGATTCAGATTGAATAACTGATGAATCTCCTCTGTTTTATCACTTTTCTAGTTTGAAAATTTGAAAGTCAGATCAACCCAAGTCTTTGATTACTTATTCTACGACATCGTTTAACTTTTCTTAATTAAATTTCTTTTTAACCTTCTCAAGCCCAATGTCTAAATATAACGGGCCCATATTTCTTTTTAAAAGGGCTTAGGGTTAAACTAATGACAGTCACATCTCATCCTACCAACGCCTTTCCCAGAAAACTTTTCTCGGAAAGGATAAATTTACGACAGTCACATCTCCTCTCTAATCAAATTAATTTACTGTCTCAGTTAATTACCAGCATAAGGGACGATTTTTCGAGAAGGATTGCCCTCTGTTGTCAGTAATTAATCGTTCTCTAGATCCTTTTTCCCGCTTCCAAATTTCATTTCATTTTAATTTCCCGGCTAATTTTACAGGGATAGGTTTACGAGGCAATCTATTACATATAGAGGACTAATCTTTAACCTTTTCAGCTTCTGTCATTTCACCAAATTTCCAAGGTAATGTTTCTTATCTCCCATCCTGATTGGTATTCCAATAAGTTCATGGTTATATTGTTAGATATGTAGTTTAGGAATCTGTTTATGATAAAACTATGATGTTATTTGTTTACTAGTTATTATTACTAATTGTTTCTTTTTCACTTTACAAGAATGGCGCTTTTCCCAGAACCTGGATCATGGCGTGGTTTCTTAGAACAAGTCTCAGGCACAGGAACTCAATTCGGAAACGACGAGACACAACCTCCAAGTCCACAACCTCCAAGTCCAGAAATCGAGATGGACGATGTCCCTGTTCCAAATGCACCAACTATTCATGTTGACCTTATGACGTTAGATGAGTTGCTTCTTGCACCAGGAAGAAGTGATTTGCCCAAACTTCATCCTAAGAGAGTGAATGGTGCAGGATGGTATGTATGCCATGTTTATTCATGTTTCCGACTTATTTTCTTATCTCATATTATAAACAATATATATGTATACAATATTTATATTCTGATATATATTACAAGGTTTGAATACACGAAGGGGATAACAAAGTCAATCAAAAAAATCATGGAGAATGATTTTCCCGTAGCTGCTCTGAATTGGACATTACTATCGTCTGACACTAAGGAACGGTGGTTTAAGGCATTTGCGGTAATATTGATGACTCACATTATTATTTCTATCTTACAGATTATATTTGTCAATATATGTGTACTAACAAAGTATTGTATTTATGTTAGCAAAAATACTACTGGGATTACTGTCATACTACTCTTGTACGAGAACATTCTGATGCAAAATGTGCAGCTTGTTTGCTAGACAGAGTTTACAAGTGGAAGGTATTATGGCGTCAAGGGGTGGATAACAAACCAACTTGGATGAAGGGATCGGTTTGGCTCGGGTTTATTGTGTATTGGACCCTGGAGAAAAATGCCAAACGGAGCAAGACAAATTCTAAAAACCGAAATAGCGACAGGGGAGGTTATGGAATATCCAAGCACACTTGCGGTTCATGTCCATATATTCGAATGCGAGAAAACATGGTATTATTTATGTCTTTCTATGTCATTTTAATTTTAATTTTCTATACGTATTTAACTTGTGATTTATTTTGTCTTTAGCGAGATGAAGTGACTGGTGAACTGCCGGATATGGTAACATTCATGGAAAAGACGCATAAGAGGAAATCCGATGGCCTTTTTGTAGACAAAAAGGCTGAGCATATTGCTCGCAGATGCAGAGCGCTTGAGGAAGAGAAGCTCACACAAATGACCCAAGGCGAAGAAACTTGCGGTGATCTCCAACTCACTCAAGCCGAAAAAATGCCATTTACGATTCTGTAAGTCCTTTTTCAAAAATTTAGACAAATTAACTTTCTGACTTTACTTTTCATATTCTCATTTATAGGAGGTTAAAGTAACAAAAAATGGTCGCCGTTTTGGGTATGGAACAATGGATATCGGTGAACCAAGTGGTCCAAGTTATGCAACTCAATCTCCGGATTACAAAGCACTGTATCTGGAGACACAAACAAAGCTCGTCCAAGTTACCAATAAGTGTGATGAGTTGTCTTCTCAAGTTGAAGATGCTCAGTATTGGAGTACTGTCATGCGAAACATGTTCCCTGATCATGTCCTACCCTCTCAAGCTGCAAGACAAGCTGCAACCGCTAATAACACCTTCGAAGCCTAACGTGGTATTTGTAGAAATTTTTTTGTTTGTTAAATATGCTTTGTCAAATTGGCTTGCAAAATTTTTTGTTTCAACAATGTGGTTTGTAGGTTGAAAGTTATGTTTGCTGGATGTTGTAAGATATTTTAAATTATGGTCTGTAAAATATTTTATGTTTCAATCCAAGTTAAACTTTATTGATGTATTTTTATATGTTTGAATGCATTTGTCTTTCACTTTCAAATAAACGTGATTTTTACACCAAAAAACGTCATAATTTAGCCACATTTTTCCCGACAATCAACTATATTATTTCCGACGTCTTCATTCTCGAGAACACCTCTGTTATTTCCGGCAATTACACCGACTACTTTTCGTTAAACCATATTCAACGGTGCGGCATAGGTATTTAATTACTGATCAATTTCCCAGAAACTAAACCGATTACTTACCGACAGAAGACCGACAATTACGTCGCCTCAGAAGACCATCGGAAGTTACCGAGAACCATCGATTTGACCGACAAAATTTTCACCTCAGATAAGCATCGGAAATTACCGAGAACCGTTCCGACGAGATTTCCGACAAATGAGCTTCTAGGTAGTTTCCGACAGTTGACCGATGACTACTCATTTCCGAGACCCAAACTCCGACGTCTTGCGGTTTCTCGGCAACACATCGGACTTAACTAATTCCGACGAGATACCCGTAAATGTTACCGTCGCTATTTGCTACTCTTTCTTGTAGTGCTAGAGTTTCTCTTCTTGAAAACTTGATAGTGAAAACAGTAGAAAATTATCTATCCACTCTGTTTTTCAAGTAGTAAAAACATCCTTTAACCTGTAAAGATAACACAGTGAGAAGCTTTTGTTACCCATTGTGCCCACCGTGACCACCTTTTGGCAATAAACGCAGTGTACCAAAGGGCAAAGCTAAATCTTCGTAGATCTCAAAGAGGGTACAGAAAGATCTTTAAGACCGTCGCATATGCACTTTAAATCAAGAACTTGGAGGGCGAGAAAGAGAGGGAAGATATAAATGCATACCATAAGTACTTGGTTTAGATCTTGTAAAAGGAAACAATTTGTGCGACCTTCAGACAGTTCCACCAATCAATAAGTTGATTTACAAGTAAAAATACACATACACTTAAAGTTGTTTTTTTTTTTGCGATGAGCTAACTTACAGACTCATCACTTGCGTCCATGAGAGTCTGAGATTTCGCCAGCATAACCGGTACATGTCCAATAAGACCTATAATAGAAAAAACCAATAGCCAAAGTTAGAAACAGTCCAAAAGACTGTTTCAATCTTCTCAAAGTAGGAAACTTTACAAACAAGTTATGTACATCAAATAGGTTTTATGGAACAGAACTTGTCAAGCTCACTGGATTCTCAAAACAAAGTTAATCATTGTTTCAAACAAGGCCTAAAGGTTCAAACTTTGAGAAAAGAAAACAACGGAGAATGAAAAAAAAAAAAGGAACCTCTGCCAAACAAGGCCTTGAAGTTAACGGTGTTCACAGATATCCCTTCTGCATCAGCCAAAAGGTCCACCATCTCAAAACCAACCTGCCATAATAAACAAGAACGTTAGAAACCAAAAAAAAAAAAAAAGAGAAAGGGAAGATGCAGCTGGAGAGAGAGATATAGATAGATACGTTGTGGCGAGTGTACTGGTATTTGAAAACACCACACAAAAAACAGTTAATCGCCGTTGCCGGGTATCGAACCCGGGTCACCCGGGTGACAGGCGGGAATACTTACCACTATACTACAACAACTCTTGTTATTGGAAACCGGTGAAATAAAAAATAATAATAATTAAAACTTGAGGGAGCTGTATAGGTGTTATTGGTTTATATATTTTGATTGATTTATAAATCCATATAGTATTTATAAAGTAAAATATGCAAATCCGTAGGTTTTCCATCGGATTTGAATCTTTGTATTTTTAACTAAAAAATCCAAACAAATTCATTCAAATCCATTATAAAATCAAATATATTAGTAAATTCGTAAAATTGAATAACACTTGATTTGATACAGAATTTATGAATCATTAAACCAATAACACATGATTTTAATACAGATTTAAAAATCATCGAACCAATAACACTAGATTTAGTTCAGATTTTCAAATCTATTAAAATACAACAACCAATAAACCCTAGTAAACTTGGACTATATTCATTTTGGTTTCTTGCAAGTTGTAAGTGTAACTGTATTCTCATAGTTTAACATTTCTAGCTGCTGGTCTCTATTTTCCTTTTTTATGCCACCATTGCGTTAGCTTAAAGACAAGTTGGAGAAAACGCTTTGAACGATACCAGCTCCCGGTCACACCAGCTGATACAAAGTAACCGACGGTAAAAGCAGACGATACAAGGTACTCACCGAACAAAATTCAGATTGTGTCAGTCAGATAAGATGCAAGTGGCACAGGCTGGGACTACATCTCTAAAACTTGTGTTTGTAGCTACTATCGAATTTTGATTTTTGTAGCGAAACAAGAAAAAATAAACGTAAGATTTTTAAATTTTCGGGGGTATATGCTGAGAATCTAAAAGCTGCTTTGGCATCACCGGAGATGATTATAACACGCCACGTGGCGTATGTAAAAGACTCCTCTCGTCGTTTTGGCTTGACAGTCACAGCCGTATAAATAAATTTATCTCAGAGCACGTCCATCGTTTGCATTTACACGAGGTTCTAAAAAATTTAAATATTAAAATAATAACAGAAGGAGAGAGAAGGTTAAGAGAAGTTCTATAAGTAGTACTTTTAGAAATGGTCCTAAAATTTATTTTGCTATGTGTCATGATATTAGTGGTTTATCATTTACCAATAAAATTAATTTTAATCAAATTTTTTTATTATGTTATAATTGTTATGAACAATGTAGATTGCTAGTAACCAAAGGCCCAAACCGTTGCCTATGGAGAGAGAGAGTCGGCGGCCCAAAGGGAGAGAGAGCGGCCGACTTTAGACATAGGATAGTTTCCTTTTCTCTATGTTTATCTCTAAGTAGATTTCCTTTTTTCTTTCAGGATAATGATCTGTACTCTTTCCATCTTTCCATTTATCTATTCCTTCTAAACCCTATATAAGGGAACACTTTGATTGAGTAATAAGATACAGAAAGAGACACGATTTTCACCTTTGTTCCAACAATAATATTATTATTTAATGGTTTGTATACTGATTTTTATAGAACTTCACCGATGGTGGTGCTCTCAGAGCCCCCAGCTAGTTACAAACAAAAAAGACTGAATTATTTAATAATTTTCCTCCAATAGTTCTTTAAAAAAAATCTTAACTACCAAACTGCTTCACTGTTCTCGCGATTCTGCTAATCAGAATTTTCTTCTTGAGATCTCTCTGTGTGTTTTTTTTTGGGTCTGTTCATCAAACAAAGAAAAACCCTAACTTTTCTTTCCTATTTCAACTCTCGAATTAATCTAATTTCAGAGAAGGGCGATACAAATTCGCCTTTTGTTTATGATCTGCTCAAGCGGGAGAACGATCGTATTAGCCACTGGAATCTCATTACCATTCAATGTAGACGGTACTCGAAATCATCATCCGATCAATGCTACAGCTCGTCGGCGATCGCCAATGAGATCAATCTCCTCACCGTTGGTTCTGACACCTGGCACCAGCGCTCTCTTCTCCACGCGGGAGCTTAACCGCTTCGTGACAGTCATCCAAACCAAAGAGGTTAAACAGAGGAAGCGGAACGTCGTCTGCTGCATTTCGCCGTCACCTACGCCGCAGCCGACGAAGACGGTGGTTGTTGATGATGAAGTGGCGGTTAGACGGGGTTTAGCAATGCGGCGGGTTTTGGAGGATAACGGCGGCGACGGAAGCTCCGTTAGAGATTTCTCCTTCTTCACGACCGAGAGAGGCGACACGTTGTTCACTCAGTCGTGGACACGTGTTGGCTCCGTTAAGAACAGGTCCCACTCTCCTGCCAATTTCGTTTCTTTACTCGTTGTCTTGTCGGTTACTGATCATTCGATGGTTTCTATGGAAACTCGATAGGTGAAATTAATTAAAGAAAAAAAAGATATTTTAGGCCATTGCTGAGAAATGCAACGAGAAGAGGTCCCTCTCCTGTCTCGAGACTTGTGGTTCTCGACAATTTGAGCTTTAATTATGATGTTGATTATTTTTGTCCTTTTTTCCTCAGCTGGTCCTGGCTTTTACCTCGGCATTTACCTTTTATTACATTGTATTCTATTGTGCCTTACTTAGTTTGATTGGTCTTATAGTTAAGAGCTCTAAGACTAAACAATTAAGAATTGTTATTCAGATTCATGTAGTTGTTGTGGTTGTTTGGGACTAGTTGTTGACATTATGTTCTGTTGTTGCATTTCTTGGATTCATTATTGCTGTGGTTGTTTGAGACTAGTTGTTAACATTCATGTGAAGAAGATCACACCAATACCTGAGACAATCTTGTAAAGATTATTGATGATTTTGCTAACTTGTCAAGAGATCTCGAAGATCAATGTATAGTATACACACTGAAGACTTGGTCAAGAGAAAACTTTTTAGTGTATATAATACAATGATCTTCTAGATCTCTTGGCTATGTAACTTTACGTTCACCTTTATTCCAAGTTTTCTATCTTTAGTCTCTTGTTTATTGTCTTCTTTTAATCTTTTTGTTGCTGATATATATATGTCTGTGAGCTTGCTTGCAGGGGGATTGTTGTTCTGCTCCACGGTCTGAACGAACACAGGTTTGTTTTGTAGCTTTGGATTTTGATCTTAAGTTTTCGTTCCATAGAGGAAGCCTAACTCAGGTTATTCAAACGATCAACAGTGGAAGGTATAATGACTTTGCTAAGCAGCTAAATGTTAATGGATTCAAGGTCTATGGAATAGACTGGATCGGTAATACAACCACTTTAACTATTCCAAGTTATGCTAGTTTACAAATTTTATATTTTCGCTACATAATGGAGTTTTATCTTGGCCGAACAGGTCATGGTGGAAGCGATGGACTTCATGCTTATGTTCCTTCTCTTGATTATGCTGTCACTGATTTGGTATAGTCAAAGTCTCAACATCTTCATAAACCATATCATTGCTTCAACAATTAGATCTCTTAAAAAATTGGAAGATTTGGTATAAGTCTCTTTTTAAGTTTCACAAGGCTCACCATTTTCATAAACCATACCGTTGCTTCAAAAATCACATCTCCTAAAAGCAATTATCTGCAGAGCTCGTTTCTTGAGAAGGTAATCGCAGAAAACCCGGGACTGCCCTGTTTCTGCGTTGGTCACTCAACAGGAGGAGCCATCATCTTAAAGGTCAAAAGATCTTAAAACATGTTCATATCACTGCTCTTGAAACTATATGTTGACTATATAAACTACTCTTGCAGGCTATGCTAGATCCCAAGATCGAAGCTCAAGTTTCAGGCATTGTGTTAACTTCACCCGCAGTAGGAGTCCAACCATCTCATCCCATCTTTGGTGTACGTCAAAACCTGAACATGTTTTTTAACTTTTCGTCTTGAAAACATTACAACATTGTTGTTTCAACAGGTAATTGCACCTTTCCTCGCGTTCCTCATCCCAAGGTACCAGTTGAGTGCTGCTAAAAAGAAAATAATGCCTGTTTCTCGCGACCCGGAAGCTCTCTTGGCTAAATACTCTGACCCGTTAGTCTACACGGGGTTTATCAGAGCAAGAACCGGTTACGAGATCCTTAGACTCGGTTCCCATTTGCTGGAGAACCTGAATAGAATCAAGGTCCCGTTTCTTGTGCTTCACGGCACTGCTGATACGGTTACGGATCCTAAAGCTACTCAGAGACTGTACGATGAAGCTTCCTCGTCCGACAAGTCGATCAAGCTGTTTGATGGGTTGTTGCATGATCTGCTCTTTGAACCGGAACGAGGAATCATCGCTGGAGTCATATTGGATTGGCTAAACCGGCGGGTTTAAATTTCTCAAACCAAATGTAGTAGTTGTATCATTTACGTATTTATATACGATTGTGTAACATCGTGTTTATAGCTTAATTCTCAAGAAAATACGAATAATTAAAGATTTGTTGGGCTTGCGCCGTAAAATATTGGGCTTGAACCTGGTTTGGGTCGAAACCCGTTTATCGGATCCGGATTCTTATCAGAGAAACGGGTCGGTGATCTCGGATGCTTCTTAGTATGGTTATAGCTAAGCCCGGGCAAAATAACCGGAACCGAACCGAAATACCCGAAACCGGAACCAGATCAATACCCTCAAATATCCGAACGACTTCTATATTTTTATATCTAATGTAACCGAACCGGAACCAAACCGAGAACCGAACGGGTACCTGAATATATAAAAATATTAACTATATCTACATACCAGTGGTGTTTCCGCGCTTCGCGCGGGTTGTTGACCTTTGTGATATTCAAACTTGTAAATTATGTTGTTGATTTGTTGTGTTATTTGAAGTGGAGGTCATGTTTGCTACTTATGTTGGTGCATATGCTAATTTGTTATGAAGTTAAAATTTCGTGTTTTGAGAATTGTTAGTGTTTGGTATCTGGTTTGTGTATATGGTATGTTGTTGTTCTTAGATATGAAATCTTTCTTTTTTTTGAAAAAATATTATATATGAAATTATTTTAATGGGTCGTTGGTTTTCTTTTTGTAAAAGTTGTTTTTGTTTGTTTGTAATTCATACATGTTTGAATAAGTCTGTGTTCTTTACTATGGTGGCCGATGTTTTAAACTTTGAAGAAGTTTTGGGAATTTTTTATTTATGGAACTTGTGTTAAGGAAAAACAATTAAGCTGTGATAGAGATTGCATGTGTAGCAAGATAGCTCTATATTGGTCACTTTGTTATGTTATTAGTGGATTGTAAACCTGGGTTATTGTTACTCGAAGAGCGTTTCCTAACTCTCGATTTGAGCCCACCAGAGACTCTGTGTTACGTTCATCAGTTTGTGATGGTTTCTTCTTAGCCAGTTGCCATTTGCCAAGGAATAGCTGGTGTTCCTACACAGCAAAAGTGGCTGATAATATTTAACGGAGAGGAGCTGCAATATGTTAGTTGTGAAAGAGAAAGTGTTGAGAATCTCTAATGTGCTCAAGTTGTTTCTTTGAAACCTCGGTGCCCGAGGTGTGGTGAAGAATAATAATAGGTCGATCGTTCTTACTGGAAAAAATGTGTTATATATTCAACTATTCGTTTTGGGTTCACCTGATTGTGGAACCTTTTGAGATTATGAATTAACTGATTTGATTTAATTTCGAATGATGAATATACGAAGGCTGAGGGAGAACATATATTCGTGACCTTGCATCAGTATTCAAAACGATCTATATGAATCCATCTCATTTATTTTTTTCTTGTTTTCTATATGCAGATTATTATATCTTCGGTGTGAAGAAATTTTTTATGGAAAATTTTAATTAATTTATGTACTGATCTAAGTTTAACATTAAATGTACAAATGACTAAGAAAATTAAACCAATTATTTTAAATTGTTAATAATTTGGTGCTGGTTATATTGACCAACTGGACCTCAAAAATATGCTAGGGAGGACATTGGTTGTTGACTTGTTGTTAAGAATGCAAGAGTGAAATTCTGTTATTTTGTAGTGAAGTTGAAGTGAGATATGTTTAAATAGAAGGTTAAAGTTCACCCAACAATCTCCTTTAAGCATTTTGGAAGGTCCCAATCCTGTGGGTCTTGTGGACCTGTGGCTTTCATAAGCGAAAGAATGTGAAAATATTAGTAGTCGTTTCCTAAAAAAAATAAGAACTTGAAAGTGCTAGTCAGCAGAAATAAGAACCTGCTGGTGGGAGACGTCTGCAGGCCGGATATTGGTCAGTTTAGTTATTTCAGTGTTAAAAGCTACAAATGTGTTAGTGTCGGTTGCACCAAACAGTCATTTGCATATGGTACCTAGCATAGTTTCCCAGAATGGTGTCTTACTTTGAAACATATACGGGATGAGAATTGAAAAATGGAACTTTAATTGGTGGTCTCGTTAAGGATGGCTTACCTTATGACTCCAACAGCATTCACCTCATTACAGGAAGCCCATGTGACTGATGTAAACTCACGCTGCAATTTTCGGTAGCACTTGGAGCAAGAAATGTAGCACCATCCATTTGATGTGTTGATTCAACTTACAATGCCAATGCAAATGAATTCTTCTGACTGAATTTATTTTGATTTATTAGAGGCACACACGGGTCATATATGTTGCAGTAAGATAAATTATGTTTGATTTAACGGCAAACCTGCAGTGGAGATTTCATGACGGTCATTAAGCTTTGCTACCGTCATTCACTCAATCTTCTTAACACCCCCATATTTTGTAGGGCCGGAGGTCGAGCCTTTGCCAATGCCACATGTCCTAAATAAGAACCGCTTTCAGTCAGTGGGTTTGGACTATTAAAGTATTCTCCTTGTGTAGAAAATAGTGGTGAAAGTCATTACCTCTCAAGATAACTTTTACCTGCACCACTCTCATTATTAAAATAGAAATGGATTGCAGAGGTTGCATTCAGGAAGAACCGACCTAAAAAAGAACTTGAGTCAATTAATATTTTAAGACCAGCTATATCATGCTTAAGAAATGGTGGTTAATTTCTTACTCCCAATTTAGGGTTGAAGTTTGTGGCAACCACCACTTTCGGTTTAATACTCCTACTCAGAAATTCTCATTTCATCAAGGGCTTTTGCCAATTCTTCAAACACACTTACGCATACATTTGAGTTCCTGGAACGACAGTTACGAAATTTTTTATACATGCCAACTCATGTACCTAGTTGCTTTCTACATTTGCTTGAAGCATTGGAGAAGATAAGATCAAATTATAATTTAGGATGACAGCTCAAATTATTTATTAAGAAAGGAACGTATAATCTATACAAATGTATGGGTTCTACAGAGATAATGCTCATTAATTATTTGGAACATGCATTCGTAAGACTAAGAGTTTTATTTAGAGATGGTTTCACGTTTATCCATAAAACATACATATGATATGATGTTGATTTGCTTTGGTCCAAAAGCAGTTTGTATATAGTAAATACCAAATCACGAAATAGTGAAAATAGCTAGAATATTACTTTTCAGTATAAATGGGCATACTATATATTTAAGAATTGGAGCTAGTTGCATGATAAAGAAAGTTGGCTAAACTTTAATAGAAAAAAAAACTGTATGAGTTTATACCTTTTGATGCTTATGGTAATAATGATGCGTTGTACTCTGAGTCTCTTTTATTGTATGAAGTTCTAGTCCCCTTTACTTGCCCAACAATATTTGTGGTAGAAACATACGCAAAGCTAGTAAGTCTTATATCAAAATAATATATTGAGAAGTATTAAAAGTGTGAATTTAAATTTAACCTGATAAATCTGAAGTGCTCCATCGGGATTGGTTTGAACTGTTTCAGATATCTCCATAAAGACGTCTCGGTTGCTTCTTGTTACATCAAAAGAACCCAGCTCATAAACAGATCCTTCAGTCAATAAGTGTTAGAAGATGTTCAACCGGTATACATTTATCGATGCCTGAAGCCCTGAACCACTGTCACCAGAGAAGAAAGCAAGTTACCCAGACAACATCTTGAACACAATTTCGATAATAATGTAGTTAATTAAAAAAGATCTCAGTTAAACAAAATACCTTGGCATCAAGCAGTAGCATATCCACGCTCATCAATTAACCTCTTTTCACATTCTGAGACGCCCAAAAACGGAGAAGTCTCGTCTGAACAATATCTTTTCACTGGCATGTCTTCAACTCAAGAAGTTGTAGCTGGAAGTTGCCATTTTTGAAGATGTTGTCTGAGAGATTCAGTCCAGAAGTAATTGGCGGAAACTATCGGAAACGGGGAGGCCACGTCGAAAGTATATATTGATGGTGAAGAGATCTACTGAACAACAAATAAAGGCAGCAATGAAGACGAGTTCATGAGATTTTTAGGTTTTCCTCATTGAATGACATAACTCCCGAGCGTTACTAAGCCGAGGAACTGGATGGTAAGCTCTTCGATTACAGAAACCCTAATTTTGGATTACATGAAGCGGAAGAGGGATCGTAAGCTCACACACAAAAACCTGGGCTTGGGAAAACAACATGATATAGGCCTGAACAGAAGTCTTTGTGTTGTAGAGCCCATAATGGGTTTCGAGATGTTTTTCAGAATGGAAAAAATCGATTTCTTTGAAGATTTAATGAAGTGACACGTGGCGAAAAATGTCCTATGCATATTGATGATGTGGTGGCAGCATAAGGAGAAACTAAACCCAACTTTATTAATATAGATAACATAACTAAATATATATTTTTAATTTAAAATTCTATTAAAAATATCTGACAATAGTTGAGGATAACTAAATAATTATAAAGTATTGAACTATCTGAAAGTATCTGAAATTATCCGGATAGTTTTATCCAAAATATCCAAAGTAATCCGAAATATCCAAAATTGTTATCTAAATCATCCTAATTATTTGATATTTACCCTAAATAACCGATATTTTATCAAAACTATCCGAACTACCCGAACTATCCGAACCCGAACCGGATCCAAATGAGAAATGATTTTTTTCCGGGTTGTTTCCGGTTCCTATATTTATTATCCGAACCGAACCGAATCCAAAACTATCCAAACCGAACCGAACCGAAAATAGGTCAAGTTGAGCCCTATCCGAATTACCCGAAACACCAGATAACCGAACCGGACGGATATATCGAATGCCCCGGCCTAGTTATAGCAGTCGAAACTCCGATTCTAGTGTCCCTCGAATCATCGGAAGCTCGAGACGACGGTTTACGCCACTGATTCAGCAAACCGGCGGGAAGTTTTCTCGGCACTGAAACTCTGACTCGCGTTCTGCGGAAGCGATGGCGTCCGTTGCTTCTAAGCTGTATTCAGGTCTCCACTTCGAAACCATATGAATCGCTTTAGCTGCGTTTCTCATCTGAAATTGTTCTGTGTGGCAGATGATGTTAGTCTTCTAGTGTTGTTGCTTGATACGAATCCCTTATTCTGGGACACTACATCGACTACCTTCTCTCAGTTCCTCTCTCATGTAAGTAAGTGTCTTTTCTCGCGAGCTTTATTTATCTGTGAAATGCTTTCGTTTTGTATTCACGATCGCTGTTTTGTTATGTTAGGTGCTTGCGTTTCTGAACGCGGTTTTGGGGTTGAATCAGTTGAACCAAGTTGTGGTGATAGCTACTGGGTACAGTTCATGTGATTACGTTTATGATTCTTCTTTGACGTCGAATGTGAGCTCTGAGAGCAGGGGAGCTAGAATGCCTGCTCTTTTTGGCTCTTTGCTGGAGAAATTGGAAGATTTTATTGGCAGAGATGCGGAGCTCGCCGAGGGGGATGAGCATGTGGATAGAATTGCTTCTTCTCTCTTGTCAGGGTCGCTCTCCATGGCTCTCTGCTGTATCCTTTTTGAGATAATTTGTTTAGAATTTGATCACTCTTGTTTGTGTGTTTTTTTTTCGGTAAGTGAAAATGGATGAGGCTTTGTCCATATATACTACATAAGACCTGCTAGGAATCTTAAGGCCTAGTAGCTTCCTTTCAATGTCGGGTTCAACTAGGAAAAGCCATAGCGTTTTAGGTTCATATGTGTGTTCTTGGCTAAACCAGATGGCATGTCTCTAGGACCACCATTGTCATTTGGTAGTATATGTATGCTGTCTTCACCTTTTGTTTTTCCTGATTTTCTGGCTAGATATACAGAGGGTTTTCCGTTCTGGACATCTTCATCCCCAGCCTCGGGTGCGTGTTCAGTATGATCTACGTCTCAATCAATTGTCTTAGATAATATTTCTCATCTTGATTGCTTTGTAGAAATATTTAGCTTAAGGTACAATTTCGTACATATAGGCTCGTCCCTCCTTTGATTTTGTCTGTTTGATTGCATTGTTCCATAAAATAGAGCTGATTGTGCAATTGGCATGTATGTGAAATACAGATTCTATGCTTGCAAGGTTCCCCAGATGGCCCGGAACAGTATGTTCTGCTCTATAACCTTTTTCTACTTGCAATATTTTCTTATGTTTGTCTGGTCTCATGAAGGATTTTGTTCTGTTTTTCAGATATGTAGCTGTAATGAACTCTATCTTCTCTGCCCAACGCCTTATGGTACTCTTCATTTTGATTGGTTCTTGGAATTTAAGTTTCTTGACATTCTCAGAATTTCCATAAATTTGTACCTCAACAAGGGTCAAGGCTAAAGTCACTTAATCAATTGGTTATGTAGGTTCCCATTGATTCCTGTTACATAGGTACACAGAACTCAGCATTTTTGCAGCAGGTAATATCATTTTTCCTTTACACGTCTGATGCACGTAGTAGATGCTTCTTAACTCTTGGACTCCTCAACCTATGCATTAGTTTTTCATCACTTGTGGCATCAATATATGCAGGCATCTTACATAACCGGCGGAGTACATCATGCACCTAAACAGTTGGATGGGCTGTTTCAGTTTCTAACGGTATGCTCTCATCTCAAGTCCAAACATATTGCACCTGTCCTGCGCAGGTTTAGCGTGTCTTGTACATTAGCGTACTCAATGGGTCCTAACCTTGGTTTGCTTTGTTTTGCATGTAAAAGACGATCTTTGCAACTGATTTGCACACCCGCGGTTTTGTACAACTTCCTAAACCTGTAGGAGTTGATTTTCGAGCATCGTAAGTGACCAAACCATAGAACTCTTCAATAGCTCGGATCTCTTCCTCCAAAATATTACAAGAGATTGTTTTATGTAAAAAACTTGCAGGTGTTTTTGCCACAAGAAGACTATAGATATGGGGTACGTATGTTCAGTGTGTCTGTCAATTTTCTGTGAGCATCACAAGAAATGTTCAACGTGCGGGTAGGAGATTTTAACCTATCTAGTTCTTTTATTATATTGCAACTGCATTAGCATTAATCATTAGTTTAGAAATCTTTTAAATCACCGGTTTCACTTAGATTAAGTAAGTACTTGCATTCTCAATGCTTTGAAATTCCTTAGAATTGGTTCGACAATCTTTTATACTACATCATTTGTCTTAGGAGCATTGAAAACTCCTAACATCAAACTCTTCCTGAATCTCATTAGTTGCTGAAACTCAATCTTTGAAGCCAACTACAACCTTATTTGAACTGAACGAACTTAATGCTTCTTGCTCATGGTCCCTTGTGTACTGAGTCATGGCTATACACACTTGAGTTGACACATCCTTTACGCCAATCTTTTTGACAAACTCGAGTGGTAGACCACTTCCAAAACCCTTTTCCTCCTTTTAAGTTTTCATTGTTTGATGAGTGAGGCCTTTTTCGGAAAGTCTTACATGTGCATAATGTTGAGAGTATCGGGAACGACAATGCTTGATCTTCATTCTTGCTAGATTAGGCAAGTCTTCTACATTGAAGAGATGAACTCTCCAGGTTCTCAATCACTTCAACCTCCAGGCCTAGCTATATCCATAGGCAGTACTCTCCAGGTTCTCAATCACTTCAGCCTCTCTCTCTATCGTCAAAGCATGATGTAGAGGGTCCTCTAGTGACAACTCTTCAAAGAGCTCATCAGCAAGGGCGTCCATCTCTTCAATGTAGAAGACTTGCCTAATCTAGCAAGAATGAAGATCAAACATTGTCGTTCCTGATACTCTCAACATTATGCACATGTAAGACTTTCCGAAAAAGGCCTCACTCATCAAACAATGAAAGCTTAAAAGGAGGAAAGGGTTTTGGGAGTGGTCTACCACTCGAGTTTGTCAAAAAGATTGGTGTAAAGGATGTGACAACTCAAGTGTTTATAGCCATGACTCAGTACACAAGGGACCATGAGCAAGAAGCATTAAGTTCGTTCAATTCAAATAAGGTTGTAGTTGGCTTCAAAGATTGAGATTCAGGAAGAGTTTTCAAGGCTCGAAACTTGAGAGATGCAATAGCTATTCGAGGTAGTGTTCTTTACAAGGCATTTTAAATCATTGCTCCCAATGCAAGTGATGTAATCTATATGATTTTTTTTTAATGCAAAAAGGTATGTATGCAAGACTCAATACAAAATCATCAAAGCAAACATGATCAAATACTTGGTACCTCCCCCAAGCTTAAGTTACACAGTCTCTGTGTTGTCAAGTAGAGAGAGATACCCAAAAAAAAGCTAATATGCAAAAAATGAAATGGTATATACAAGGGAAAGTAATAAAGTACCTTCTACGGATAGTGAGTAGGGTTAGATGCCCCAGCATCGTCGTCGCCAGGTGGGAATGTGGTGTAGTAACCACCTGGTGCTGAGCTGTAGCCTCCAAACCATGGCTGGCTCTGAACCTCGTCAATCTCGACCTCACTATCAGAAGAGGCTAGGGATGGGGACTTGTTTCCTGAGGTGGAGGGTTCAATGGATTGTCTTTTATCTTAAGAAAACCACCAAAAACCTCTTGGAAAGTTCATCTCTTTGATTCAATTGATCATTTTTGTTATTGCAATCCTGTTGTTTTCATATCGGTTCTCTGTATTTCTCTACATGATTAATCTGAAATCCAATATGGGTTTAAGAGGAATCATGGAGATTCGTGAGTAATCACCTTTTGAATTCATGGGTTATGGAGATTAAGGGTGATTAGGTTAGAGGTAGGATGTTTTAGTGTAGATCATTCTTAGTCCTTGCTAGTAGAGTATTCATAATGCATCTTCTGAGTTGGCTTCTCAAAAGTTGATCTTTATGCATTTTCCATCCAAAAGATGTTTGATGAAATGTCTGAGACAACTCTTCTAAGCTTTTAGCATATTTTGCCAAAGACTTAGAGGTGCTAAGATAGCCATTAGACTAGTTAGTAATGATTGATTTCATATTATTCAACCAAAGACATTTGATGTTTGAAATGTGTTAGTAAATGAACATTCATCTAGACATAGAGCTTGTTTAGAACTGTGTCTAAGCTTAAGGTTGATAGTTTGATTGATCGTTTGCCATTTTTATTTCGAAACTTGATCATCCAAAATCTAATCCCTATGTCCATGATTTCAAATAAGCTATCAACAAGATGTTTGATTCTAATAATCCAAAGCACCTTTGGAATCTGCAGGTCTGTTTTTGGTCAGTCTAAACTTGATGCTGCCAATGCTTCATCATCTGTCAATGATAGGAAGAGAAGAGCTCCTGATTCCTAAAATCTATCTTTTTTATGCTGTAGAGAAAACGGCAAACTTTGCTCTTTATTCACGCACTCGATTGCGTATGAACGAATACCAAATTGAGATTAACTATCTAGTGCCAGTGATTTGAGCAATTCTTTTGTGATAGTTTGGAAAAAATTATATTTATAGTTTCAAATTTGAGATATACATTTCTTTATTTTTTTGAAAACTACACTTCAACTGTGACAAGACACGTTCTCCATATTTTAATTAAAAATTACGTACTTCACTAACTAAAATCAAATTCAAAATTACTACCCTAGTATTATTTATGTTTAAGACAAATATATATTTGATATAAAATATGTTATTTTACTATTTAATGTTTAAAGTAACCCTTATAAATTTATGAAATGTTCAAAACTATACAGATAAAAACTAAAGTAAAGGCCTTGTTAGACAGGGAAAAACCTCTCCTCTCTTTCAAAAAGAGGAAATTTTCTCTATCTTCCTTCTTACCATAATAGATCTTTTTGAAGGAATAGAGAAAATGAGAGAGATTTTGTCTTTTTGATGTGTATATTTTCGATCCTAGATCGAATCTAAACTTTGGTTAAGCGAATCAGTTTTCGTTAGGCGAGTATTTTTGTTGTGTTTTCAAACCAATCGGATACTGTTCTTATGTTTTCTATCTTCTTCTCCGATTTCTGGTTTGATGTAATAAAGCTCCGATCTTATGATCAGAATCAAGTTTTGTTTCTCTCCTCTTGTTTTATTCTTATTCTCATCAAACGGGAATCAATCTTCGCTTCAAACTTAAGTGAAGTCTCCTTACTGGTGAAAGACAAAGGTTACTAATGAAGCAATTGGAGTTAGCGTTCCGGTATGGATCTGCAACTTCCTCTACTAAAGCTTCTCACGGGATTTCACATATGGCGGTGTGAATACGAGCTTCTCTAGATCGACGGCAATAAAGAGAAGAAGAAACATGCAATCAGATCGATCTAATTGGGAGAGAGGCCGATGGTTCTTAGTCCGACATGCAGCCGGCGGTGGCATCGGTGTAATCTTTTCCTGATTCCAGAAAATTCGAAGCTTTCACTGTCGACACGTGTGCTCTACATGCAGAATGTCCTTATCTTTAGTAGTTGGGCTTGTAAAAAAGGGGTTTGGGCTTCGTTTGGTTTTTACTCTTTTTGTCATAGGAATGAGTTTGATTCTGCTTGTAAATTGGCTTTTGGCCCATCATGCTTAATGAAAGCAACATTTGACAAAAAAAAAAAAGTAAAGGCTTCGTTGTAGTTAACAATATATCTTACTTTTATCTATTTTATAATCATAATTAATTATTTTAAAATAAAATTATTATATTAAACTAAATATGATAAATTTATAAATTATAAATTCATAAATATAAAATATTTATGTCAAAAATATAATATGATTACAGAACGGCTTAACATTAACTGACTATATAATACATATATAAAATTAACATATCTTAGATTTCTGTATATACAATAATATATTATGTAAAATGAATAAACGTAAAAAATACTGGTAAAAGAAAATCCAGTTTTGAAAGACAGGTAAAAATTTAACATAAATTAAATATAAAATAATTTTCAAATAATTTTTTGTACACATATTAATTTGTTTAATAAGTAAATGCAAAGACGATAAGATAAATAATTTAAATAATTGATTATTAAAAACACGTAAACTATAATTTATTGTATTTAAAATAGTTATATAAATATATAAATATATGATTAAAATTTGAAATGTATATCACTAATGATTTAAAATAAATATATATGCATATAAAACTGAAAATAACATCAGCGGTTGTGCAACCTTGCGGGTCAAAACATAGTTCATTGTTTAAAATAACCCTGATAAATTTATGAAATGTTCAAAAGTTTTTGAATTTTGATGAATCTTGTACAGATAAAAATAAAAAATAAAATAAAGGCCTTGTTGTAGTTGACAAACAAAACTGGGGCCTCTCTATCCAATTTACACGACTTTAAGTCATTACATAGGCGTCAATTATATTTTGTCGGATCTGACTTGGGTTAAAACCCGTCTGAACAATCCGGCTCCTGCCGAAATCACTTCTCCGAGAGAAAGAGCGATCAGCGGAAACCATGGATTCAAAGAATCGGCGAAAGGTAAAAATTTCCGAAACTTTTTTTTTTGATGTATATTTTTCACAGCATTCGAAATTTTCGGTTTTGAAAATTCGGTAATACGATGCAGATACTAGAGAAGAAGAAGAAGATTCATGACCTTATAAAAAGAGCTTCTTCCACACTCGATCCTCTTTCTCCCTTTGATTCCTTCCGTCGTTACACGAAAAATGGTAATCGTTTTGTTATGGATTTTTATTACATTTTTCGAAAAATAGTTTGTTTTATGTTTAGGAATCCACGAATAGGCACGTGGATAGTCTATGGTGCTTTTATATGAAACAGATGCAGTTTAAGTCCCATGAGCTGTTTGCTTTGATCACTTAGTCATGCCTTCTTGTTGAGCTAATTATATATTTGTGCTGTTCCTTACGTCTTGTAGACTTATCTGTCTACTTGGAATCTGGCCGTGGAGATAGACTTTCCTCGTCTCTGAAACAACACATTCGAAAGCTCTTGAAGGTTATACCCAAAAAAAAAAACAAAAATGCAGTAGATTTATTATATTAATATTATAATTTATAAACCACAGCTCTTCAGGAATTGTCCTATGAATTTGTTATATACATGACAGAAGAACATGGAAGGATTCTACGGGTCTAATTGGCCACTTCAAGCTAAGGTTAAGCGTACGGAGATGACTTCTCCAGACGCACGCTATATATTTGTGCGGGAGCTGCGTTATGGTAGTAAAGCCTATGAGACGGCGTCTAAGGAAGGGTGTGATCAGATTGCTGGATTCGTGCATTATCGGTTTACTTTAGAGGAAGAGGTACCTGTTCTGTATGTGTATGAAATTCAGCTGGAGTCTCGGATTCAAGGGAAAGGATTGGGAGAGTTTATGATGCAGTTGATTGAGCTTATTGCCTCCAAGGTGCGGGTCTCTCAAAGTCTGCTTTATCTATATCGATGTCTATTTGCTTTTTTTACTTTCAGGTTTCATGGGTTGATGATAGTATGGTGGTTTTTGTTCTTGTTTTCAGAATAAGATGAGTGCTATCGTGCTGACTGTTCAAACATCCAATGCATTGGCAATGACTTTCTACATGAGCAAGCTAGGGTAAGAGGTAACCCTTTTGGAAGATTATCTTGTTCCATTAAAATGAGAACTTTTGAAAGGTGTTGATGGCTTCTCAATATTTTCCTAAAGTCCGTAAAAGATATTTCTCCAGCCTTGACTGAACTTTGGCTTTTCAAACATCTGAAAATCTCCATTCGTTTTTATATACAGATACAGAATATCAAGCATTTCACCATCGAAAGCTAATCTTCCGGTACAGAATCAGTAGTGTTTTTTTTTCCAGTATCTTTCTGTAAGGCTGCATTCAGGAAAAAAAGGGTTTTAAAGAGCAGCCTTCTACATTATTATTTTTGCAGAATTTCTTGGCGAAGTATGAGATACTTTGCAAAACATTTGATTCTGAAGCTAAATCTGTATTGGAGGTTAGGTCCTTTCCTTTCACTTGCATCACTCGCATTTACGACAAAATTGCTTATCAAGTATAAACATTGTTCTTTTAACTTTCTTTCTTGGCATTGTAATTGATACTGTTATCTTTGCATTATTTTCCAAGAAGAATGACGGAGAACCAACCAGAGATTGCGTTTCAACCGTGGAATAGCTCATAGTTTTACTGTAAGTTTTTCCACTCTTGTCTTAATGTTCATTTTATACTTGATGTTGTCTGAAAAAAATATTTGCTTGAATCTGACAGACCGACCAAACCAATTTTTGTGACCAGGTACAACAATAAAACAAGACACAGTTGAAGACTTTTGTTCCTCCGATGGCAGTTCAGTTCATACTTCACACCAAGAGACTGAGAAACTCGTACTCCAATCAATGCTAACAAGCCTGTTGAAGTCATTTGTGCCTGCCCAACTGAGTCCTTGCAACAAACCAGTAGTTTGCCATCAACAGAGACTGTTTGGTAAGCTGTGAGTATTTGTATGGTTTATTAACCTTTAGAAGAGATTGTACAGATTTCTAAATTAGGAGTTGGGAGTGATTTGAGCGAGAAACAAATCTTGTACTGGGTTTTGATATTTTATGAATCAGAGATATCAATTTAACAACTTTTCAATTCAATTGCCTTAAATGTTGAAATTTTGAGGTCTTGAACCTTTAATTCATTCTAGACAAGTGGTGAGATAGAGAATGCAGAGATATATGATCATGGTTTCTAGCGTAACAGAGAAGGAACTTCAGGACCTGACCTGTCTGTATCTAACTATTAATATACAAGACAGAAAGGGGCTTAAAACTCTGAAAATTGAAACTTCGTGCAAGGACAGAGTCCCAGTTACTGAGGAACACTTTAATAATGGAGCCTGAGGGTAATCAAAACTATGATAAAATAAAATAATGACAATAGCTGAACAAATATTAAATCAAATGAAGTCTGACTTCTTTCTATGTTTCAAAAATATAATCCTAGATTCCCCTCTCCCTGTCTGTATCACGATCACGGAAAGGAATGAGAAACAGCAATGGTGCTTGTTACTTGTTAGATATATTGTTGGGTTTACGTATGCCTATCGAAGAACTTCTCTATGAGTACTGAGAAAGTTGCAAACCCAACACAGCCCATACACGCAGCTTTTGGCCCACCTGAAACAAAATTCAATTCATCAAAAATCCTTAGAGACACCAAACAAATAATCTCTTTGAAGAAAGCATGTGAGAAAAATTCGTATAAAGTAACTCCCAGAGGAACAAAAACACCTAGTTAAACGTTCAGACAAATAAAATGATACCTCGGGCAGACATTGCACCGCCGGTCACACATCCAGCAACAGCGGTGTTTATTATGTCATGCTTTGCTCTTGCCTTTTGAGAGAAGTAAATAAAAAAAAGTAAGGAATTGAAGTGATGATTAGGATTCAGTTGTGGGATATTCTATTTATATAATATATATTTACCTTCTCGACAATGCATTCAGCAGCTGAGTAAACCAAACCCATAACCGCAAAAGTCTTGCAAGAGCTCCAACTCCTTTGCCCCATTTGTTTCGCCGTGTACACAAACTGCTGTCTACCAGTCATCGTATCATGCATAATAGGATTATCCAATGCTCCCATAAACAAACCCATCATCAACCCAAGCCCTCCTCCTACACAATTCACAGACAACGTAGTACAAGTCAACTGATTATCATACCCCCCACGTGCCTATTTATTACAAGGAAATCAATAACAAACAATCCTTATTAACGACAAGCCTAAAGCTAGCTAGTAGCTTTACGTCTGAAACACTTTCTCCAAAGAACTAATGAGTCTGATAAAATCAGGAGTAAAAGAAGCTATTTAGATGGAGAAAGGAGAGAGATTGGAACAGACCCATGACTCCACTAGCTACACTTTTGACGGCGCAGTTGTTCCAAACCTCTTGGGCTCGCATCTCCTCGATGGTTGGCATCCGTATCGGCTCGATCTTGGTAACGCTCTCATTAGAACCCGAAGAACCAGCAGCCGGTTCAGCACTAGAATCGTTAGACATTTTTCAGAGGTATATAGCAGAGCAGAATCCGACAGGAGGAAAACGTGTCGTGAAAGATAAAGCGTTAGCGATTCGCGCGCCTTGGAGAGAGAGATAAACCCACCCCGAGGTAGGGTTTAAGCCATAATAATGGCCGGAACATCTAGCATTTAGGCCCATTAGTATGGGCCTATGTTTTAATCATGAAGCCCATCAAGTGATTGAATTTTTTAAACTGATCAATTATGCTATTAATAAAATATGAAAGTCCACTATTTTACAGTCAATAATTCTGTTTATATTACGAGAATTCATGTGATTGAGTTAGTAATAAATATTTTATTTTAAGGTCTAGCAATTTATTCACAATCAAAGAATGAATGAATCATATCATCAAATACACAAAAGAATGAATAAAATTAGAAAGGCTAATAATAAGTTGACTTCTCAATCTTCAAACTATCAAAACTTTTCCACATGTCTCAATAGACAAAGAGACTTTGTGACCAAATGATCACTGTGGACGGGTTTCTAAGTCTAAAGCTCTGTTCCACCAACTCTAAACATCGTTTCCACTTTCATTAGCTTCGATCTCAACCTCCTCGGTGTTACATTTCAGGTTAACAAATGCTTCAAGAGCTTCTCTCATCCACCAGTTCTGACAAACCTCTCTTGCTTCATCCAAACCCACCCATTTGCGTTGTCTCATTTCCGCCTCAGGCCATCGCTCGAACTCCTGGTCAACGAGCAAAGCAAACATGTATCCATGGTGAATGATGTTATGTCTTTTGCTTTTGTATTGCCATCTCCCTAGCTTCTCCTCTAGCTCCCCGGTCACACCAGCTTCTTCGATCGTCTCTCTCAGAGCCGCTTCCTCCATCGACTCATCAATCTCCCAACCTCCTTTTGGGAATAACATTCCTTTCCCCTTTTGAGCACTGATGAGAAGAACTTCGATTTCTTTGGATTCAGTTCCGTAGACTTGTTGTGTCTTGTATCGGTACGGTACACATCTGCAGATATTAAAAAGAAAATAAAGCTTTTTCAGAATATTTTCTTTTACAATTTATGACAAAACAAAACTTTTAATTATTTAAAAAAAAAAAACAATTCCAGTATTATAATGTTCCAACATTTTTATTTTTTATTTTACAACCAGACAATATCAAGATAGCTATAAAGATAATTTAATATTTTGAGTCATTTTTTATATATAAAGAAGACAGATTAGCGATGGTTCGTGGGAAAAAGACGTACCCGACGACTTGACGATAGCCAGAGTTATCGTAACGTTGCAAATCTCTGCCGGTGCGAGAGACCAAAGAGACAACCTTCTCGATCTGCGCTGGGACAACCTTTGACGGTATGGTCTCAAAGATCGGAGACAGATACGAGGCGACGTTTGAGAAGTTTGAGACGATAAGAGACACAGAGAAGCCTGTCATTTTTAACCCCTCTTTTACAAATTTAACAAATTGTGAGCACGAGAGAGAGATGAATCAAAAGGCCCTGTTCTTGAATTCGAGAGAATTGATTTAATTGTTTGAGAGAGGAGAATGGATAAGCAACAAGAAAGGAAGAGAGAAAGATGTGATTTTGTTGAGATGGTTATAGAACTGTCTTTATATGGAAAATCACAAGAGATGTTTAAAACTCCCACGCGCTTCTCGATGTGACGACGTTTCCTACAACCTAATTTTATTAGTATTTATTTGTTTTATATATCAACTTGCTACATTTGCATTTTATATCACCTGAATCGAATCTAAGCTTTACTGTTTTGTTTTTGTTAGTGAGACAACTCCCTGCCAAAGTGATTCAGATTTCTAACAAAATTAAGCATTCTATAACAAAACCTCATTTGTCGGTTACAACAAACCGTAAGGTAACTAAGATTAGTTTGATGTAAATAACCATTTAAAATTCAAATAAATTGATACAAAAGCCTAAAGAACGTACGATCATAATTTCAACGTTAAGATGACCAGTGTATGTAGTCTCTTAATCAAAATTTAACACATTTATTTCGTTGTACTTCTAGATTTCTTTTTGTTATTAGTCATAGAAAAATCAAACTTAGAAACCTAGAAATACAACAATAAAAAAAAAAGTCAACTCGTTAACGACCAAAAAAAACCTCGGCACAGACACGGAGGAGAAAAAATGGAAGAGGGTGGGAGACACGCACTACATGAGCGCATGGGGAAGCTATGCAAGTGGGTGACTCATTTTTGTCGGTTTATGCTTTTCGGCTTTACCACAAAATAAAATAGTAAAAGAGTGTGCTCATCCAGAAACTCTTCCCTACGTAAACACGCTATCATGGATGCCTTATTCCATTTTATTTTTCTTATATTATGTAACATTTATCTATCTATTTAATATGACTCACATTTTGTTGCGTTTCTTGAGTCTCATGTCTTCTAGAAGCCTAACATGGATACAAGTTACAACCAATAATCCTAGAAATGGGCCTTGGCCCAGTATATTACAATCTTCTCGCTCCTTGCTGCAATTTGTATATTGAGATCATATGTTCGATGCGAGTTTTGATTTCGTTTTTGATATGAGTTTTTCTTTTTCCGGATACAGAACCTTAGAAAAAAATTTTAAATTTATATTAATGTGGTACAGTCTCAATTATGACCTGTAGTTTCATAATTTTGAAGGATTATTTTAAAAACGTTTTTTTAAGTTTCATAACTAGTTTCGGTAAACTTGATTATAAACCGTTATTCCGTTAAACTCGGGCTTAGGGCCGGGTTTCTAATTATAAACCAATTGAACATTGCATATGTTTCTGAACTGAACATTACTGATAACCAGTGTTTCTACCTATGTTTTACTTCGTATAATTTGATTTTTAATGCTAAATGCTAGCTTGAATATATGAACGATGATGCACGTATCCTTAGGTAGGTGTAGACTTTTGGCCTAGGACGAAAAAAATGCCCAGGTCCTTTCTAGTATTCCTCCTTTAATTATTGGTTCGGCTGGCGATATCTTTTATATTCAGAGTATCTACGGTCTACCTACGGTTCCAATAAAATCCTCGAACCTATTTTAATTTGAAAACTTCATTTATAAAACTCACTGTATTTGGATCCGTGCAACCGTGCGGATATTAATTTTCATGTATATATATATTTTACATAATTAGAATATATTTTTTAAGTTATTTATATATTTAAATGTGTATATATAATTATTTTAAATATAACAATTAGATAGTTTTCATGCTATAAGTTAATTGATTATTTCAAATCATCACATATATTTGGTATTTTCTATTATATATATTTTAAAATTATTTTTTCTTTAATTATTATGATCATGATCCGTAATTCAAAGCGCTAGATTTCATTTATCAATATTTTTTTATGTTTATTCATTTAAGATAATAGCTATATATATATATATATAAGTTTAAGATAAGTTAATTTTATACATGAATTATCTAATTTACTAATGTTAATCCGTTCTACCAACATATTATATTTCTAGCATAAATTTTTAATGTTTGTGAAGATAAAATATATTAATTTATCACTTTAAAATAATTTTATCATATTTAGTTAAATACAATGTTTTATTTTAAAATGATAGATATAACTATAAAATAGTAAAATTTGATATAATTTTTTTCATTTTATAAAAGATAACTGAGTATATATATATTAATGTATAATAACATTAATTTCATTACTAATTACAAAATTAGTGAAAATATTTATATACAATTTCTGATGATTAAGATATTGTTATAATGTTTTTCAACACATTTGTTAAAAAAATTAAATATATTTATATTTATATTTTAAATTAAAAGATATCAAATTATATTATGATTTAAGTACTTAAAAGATTATATATTAGTATTAAGGGAATACATTTAATAAAAAAATTTAAATGATGATCCAAATAAAAATATCACACATGAATCAAAGTGAGTTTGTTAACCAATTCAGATTTTTAGGAGTCGATGTTATATTATGAATGATATATTATTAATCTATATTATTAATAATAAATGAATGATAATTGATTTCTAGTGAGGATCCATTTTTAAGAAAATCACACATGAATCAAGGTTGTGATTTATGTTTTAATATATAAGATTAATATATACGTTCCAAAATTGAATATATATAGTAAATTAAACTTCCATATAGTATAAAATATATACGTACCGAATACTAAAATAGCTGTACCTACAATTTAATTTACTAGAAACAGCTACAAATATGAAATATGTACGCCTTCGTTGACCATTATAGCTGTCGGATTAACACCTAAAGCTAAAGCCTAGAAGGCTAAAACAATACTAATATCCAATCAAAATCAGTTACTTGCATATGAGGTAATCTAAAGTAGATGTTCATTGTGTAATGAAAATACTACAGTACTTGTTCTTAAGCTAGAGATGCTGCATCATGGGACAGGGTCATGCTAGCTAAAATCCAATATCGTGAACAGAACCATATATAATTAACTCTCAATTTTCTTTAAAACTCGGACAAAAATTATCAGGAAAAATAAATTTAAAGAACAAAGAATACTCGCCTATGACCGATTGATAATATAATATATAAAAATTATTGAACAATTCATCTAGCTCTCCACGATCGTCTCCAATCCAGGCCTCCAAGATCCATATTTGGATTCGTATAGTACCTTCTCTTCTAGGGTTTCTCTTATTTCCACACCACCATGATCATGATGATGATTATCATCCTTAACAGACGATGAGTTTCTTCTTCGGAATATTTTCTTCAAATGGTTATGCCGGTTTTCATTGAGTATCTCTGCTGCTTTCTCAGAGATGAGAGCTAGTTCTTCGTGTGTTAAGACAGAGTATAACATGTCTGTGGGAAGGAGGAGGTATAGATGTCGTCTCGGCCGCAAGAACTCGTCGGGAGATACGGCGGTGACTCGGTGGCCTATTTGGAGCAAAGTTGAGTCGGTTATAAATAGACCTGAGTTTTGAGAGACGATTTGGGAAGTCTTTATGGGTTTTGAGAAGACTTCGAGCGTTCCGGTGAAAGGAGCTAAGATTTTGACTACTCCTGATGATGAGTTTGATGGTGAGCATGAAGATGTGTTTCCCATTATGTAAACAAAGTAGAATCAACAAGAAGAGAAAGAGAAAGTTCACATAGACATAGAGAGAAGTTTCGTAGAAATTGGCTGGCTTTTATAATTATGTGTATACATATAGTTGTATTAGTTTATGGACTAAGTGGTGATTAAGTATAAATTATTTTTTGTTTGCTGGTTGTGTACAACTGTGTGTATCTTCTTTCTCTCCAGTTCATAGTTGTCGTTTTTTAACTTTATTAGGGACTCTTATCTATCTGATAGATAATTTAAGTTATCAAACTACAAAAAGTAAGGTTTTAAGTATCACCAATATTAATTGTCATATAATCAAGTCAATCTCGATAATTAATCAAATTCAGCCCTTATAAACACGGCTTTGTTTTTTTATTTTTCATTCTACCGAACACTAAAATATAATTTAGATATATTTGTGTCTTTTTGTTGTGAGAAAGGTCATTTAGAACTAAATATTTGTATTCAGAAAACAGCTAGCATGAGGTAGTAAGACAAAGCAGAGAAAAATAGACATTATTTTCGTACGGTTTTGGACCGCTAATAAATTATCTTTTCTAGCAAACTAGCCATAGACAGTTTTTCAATGGTGAAAAAATATATATATTTTTTTAAAATAATAATTTAGCAAGTACTGGGAAGCATAACTTTTTTTCTACTCGTAACTTAATCGAGATCGCCAGTTTATTTATTTTTTAGTTTTACACGAACTGATGGTATGATATGAAAAGTAATATTAAAACAAATAATTAGTTGATGAATAGTATATAGATCAATTGAGATAAGAAAAAGCACATGGATGAAGGATGGGTTGATTGTGGAGCGTTGGGCGACTGGGCTGAGCTCGAGTCACGACGCTACCTAACTCATCATTGGACATGGCTTCTCCCTCCGTTCCCTCCCCCCTCCCCCACTTTTTTACTTATATAATATTAAATTTCGTTCATCGGGTTTTAGAAATTCCAAAAGCCAAAAACAAAGATTACATAAGTTGGTACCATGAAACAAAGTATTACATCATAGACTATACAGCTCATTCGCTGTCTGGATACATCGTACATGTAGAAATGTATCTTTGTTAGTTGCCACAAATTTATAGGATCATTAATCAACGTTTTGTAATGTTAAAAGTTACATAGCAATGCCATACATAATATACTGTATGTGGTTATATATCCGGTAGATCGATAATATTCAGAAGTACAAAATAAATTAATGTGACTACTTATGTTTTACTTTAATTTACCAATTAAAACCTACATGCTTATAAATAGATTGATATGTCTGAATACTTTCTAATTGATTCAGAATTTATAAGCAATGGTATTCGGCTTAATAAGATGTAAACTGTATAAAAAATTGTCGCTGAACACTCTTAACTTATGCCTTCATATGATGTGGATGTGGCTGTCTGTTTACTTGCGTATATGTATTTGTCGTTGTCGGACATCACACACTGGTTCACATTATGTGATTTTATTTGTAAAGTGCTCTGGACTTTGGATTCTATTTGTTTCGTTGTTTCTTGCTCTTTTTATATTATGTTTACTTCAATCTTGCAATAATTTAAACCAAATCCATTTGATGAACTGTCACTCAAGATTTGTTAAATCAATAATCTGAAAACAAACAGTCACAAACACTTGGATGACACATTAGTTATAACTAAAGTGAAAAGAGGATCTCAAGTAGCTAGCTATCGTCAGCATATTTGAAAGAGGGGATAATTTATTAACATTATATCTTGACACTAGCTAAAAAAGTGGCTTCCAAATACGTTTGCTACTAAAATCTAACGAGGTTCATATCTATTTCAAACACATTTTATACTTGACATATGTATATTATAAAGCAGTGTTTGTAAAATTAATAGCTTGAACTAGTAACGTTGTCAGTTTTATAAATCATATTGAGTTGTAGTGATGTACATGTTTGTGAATTGTATTGTGTATATGTAGACATTACTTAGATGAATTGTATCAATCTAGCTCGTTTCCGGGCCGGCCCCTAATTCGTTCCAATTTAGGAGACAAATTTTAAAACAAAAACCATGATGAGACGATCTTAAGTTTAGGCATTTAATTAGAGATAAACATGTTGGTAAAGAGCTGTTGGAAATTATTACTATTATTAGAATTTTCATAGTACATAATAATATTCATCAGTTACCGAATATTGTCTGATAATAGTAGTTTCCAACATTTTAAACCAACTAAGCTGAATAAAGACGTGACTAATTAGTAGGATATCAGAATAAGATTGTTGTCAATGCCACGAAAGCGGAGGCGAAGCTAATTCCAGAAAAGTTGATGGCGGGAGCCGAGTCTGATGGTTTGGCCGTTGAAGAGGCTGGACCTCCGGTAGATCCGCTTTCTGTTCATGTATTTTAAAAAGAAAATAAATATTCCACAACTGTTAGTTTTTCAAAATAATAAAAGGGAAAATGTATTTTTTAGGAACATCATAGGATGATATATAAAGACAGAGTTTTTCAAAAAATAACACACAAATAAAAATTCTCTGTACGCACCCTCGCGATGTCAAAAGAAAAAAAAAATCTTTGTAACTATAAAAGGAGTTAATGAAATGATAACTAGTGGAATCCAATGGAATAAAATTAGTATTATATTTGTTCCAAAACTATTTTGACCTGGAAAGATTTTTCAAGAGAATGTTGATATTTTTTTTGGAATGAAAATGAATAATATGGAATGAGATGGAATACTAAGGCTGTAAGGTAGATCAAAAAATGAATACATGGAATAGAGAGGAATGAAATAAGATGAATGGAATGCAGTAGAAAAAAGGAATGAATTCATTCCATTTATTCCTTATTAAAATTGTTTTGGAATGTTTTGCTTTGTATTTTGGTTAAACTTTTTTGGAATTCATGGAATGTTAACATTCCATTCCATTCCATTCATGTTAAATGGTAAAAAAAAATTATGGAATTAATGGAACTGATCATTCCAAAGCATCTCATTCCAAAAATAGTCAGTTGCAGCCTAACTCTTTTTTTTTTCTGGAAGTTTGTGGAATGAGAAAGAATTAAGTATTCAATAAGTTTCTATTCAAAAAAAAAATGCATTCCAATTGCACCCAAAATAACATTAATCTCTAACATTAATCAAAAGTTTAAAAACGTTTTATTTTTATTTTTATTTTATATTAGAGTCTTTGATTATAGTTTAAGAAGAGGAGTTATGATATTTGAAGTAATATAGTCAATCTCCCCATAAATTAGTGAAATTTTGAAGATTTTTATACCTATATATTTTGTCATAATTTTATGTGATATCTAAGATATTTTTCATTTTCGAAAAAATAATAGCTAAACTTGTAACTTCTTTTCCGAATAGAATATTAAAAAAAAAAAGAAAAGAAAATAAAATAGCAAAACCATGACAATTAAATTTAAAATTCGAAATTCTGAACATTTTGAAGGTTATCATGTATTCATACCAGCGGGAGATGCCGGAGGAGTTTTAGTAGTTCCCGGTGACGTCGAAGGCGTCGTAGTACCTTCGTAAACACAAAATCAATCTTAAGAAAAACAATGTGTGCATTAGGCTGAAAACAACAAACATATAAAACGGCGTCGTAATAAGTTACTCACCGGTGCTGGCTTTGCATTGTGACACATCAGCGTTGGCGCCACAAGCTTTGGGGAGAACAAGAGCGTTTTCTTTAGTAAGGTTAAGCGATTTAAGCATATCAACGTTGTTGAAGACGGAGCAAAGACAGTTCACGTCGGTCTCGACGATCTCCTTCAACGGCATACAACACGACGCTGGAGGCGGGGGAGTCGCCGAGTGAAGATACGGCTGACACGGCATCAGTTTTTGTATACATGGCATTGAGTGAGCATCTCCTGCACCGCCGCTCGGCGGTGTAGTTGCGGCGTTGGAAGACGAGATGGAGCAAAGTACAAAAATGACCGCGAACCTAACAATCTCCATTTTCAAGAAACAGCGTAGTTTTTTTTTCTTTTTAACGGTTTCTTTAACTTGGATTGTGTGTTGTGTGGATTAGTAATGCATCTCCACGTTCATATATACACACACGTTGGTTATACATTTTTTTAAAAAACTAATCGACTTAACTGCCTATTTTTTCGAGAAACAGTTACTGAATCTGTTCTTATCCGATCCTTGCGTATAGGAGAGAAGACTAAGCCCTAGATTAGTGACATTAATTAGTTAATCCAAATAACGTGACAGAGTTTCCAAGAGTTTAAGTGATTGTTAATAAAAGAAAGTCGAATTAATGATCCGTAACCTTCAGTGGAGAAATAGACAACGATTGTTATTACATCACAATAACATACATTACATGATATGAAATTATGAATATATATATGGTTTCTTGTAATGGATGTCTTGTTCGGCTACCTCTTTGACAGATGTGGTCTATTACGTTACATTTAACCAAATTTAGAGTCCAATGTATGTGCCTCTGAACCGGTTAAAAATGTACCTCTGAACATCAGATGTATGTATTTTGTTTTTGAATTTGGACTAGCGGGGGAAAGCTAGACTTATCATGTATAGACTCCAATTATGTTACGTTGGGATTTTTATTAAATCCATGTCCAAACTCTTTATGTGATAATGAAATAGACAATCATATTTGTAAGTAAGAATATGTGGATATAAAGCTTCTGTAAACATGTATATGACCATAAATTTAGTGCATATATGCATAATGACAAACTTTTCTCTTTTGAAATCTTACTTTAATTACATATATCAATCTTAATGTCCATATACTTGGATACTTTAGATATCATGTCTTACTTACAAATATAATTGCCTATTTCATTATCACATAAAGAGTTGAACACTTACAGTCTCAAACTCAAAGATAATTTTGCAATCATAATTAACTTTATAAAAGTCTCATAAACTTGCCACACACTCGGCCTCTTTATTGGATGTTAAAGCAATTACAACTATAAGCCTTTCCATAATAAGATATCTCATTCGATGAGATACATATTGCTAAAATTGTAATGCTTCTAAACATAATCAACACATATATTTATTGAATACAATGCAAAGAAATTATGGTGCTCCTGTGGGTAGCAACCATATTTTCATCAATAATCATAGTATTCGAAAACATTTATGAGTGATGTATCGAATTACTCAGATTAAGTTATCTGTGGATATACTTAATCCTCACAATACAAACACTCTATAAGTTATTTGATCATATTTTGTGTATATAGTCTACTTGTGGGTAACTACTTATTACTCAAAATATCAAATACTTATTTGAACAATAATTTTCATTTCGCAAATCATTTTAGAATAAAGTCAATGTGGTGATTCTTTATCCTAATTTTGCTCTTTATATGAAAATATTGTTTTATAAAAAAAAATTATGCATAAATTACTTAATTTAATTTCTATACGATTTATGTATAGAAAAATTTATGCATTGATTAATTCTCATTTCAGAGATCGAAATAGAATACATACATATAATATATGATTCAAGATTTCCGAAAACTCTCATCGTTTTTAAACCGAAACTTAAACATTATTTAGATCTAAAATTCATTACTTATGTATAGATCTACTTTAATTCTATAAATCATAAATCTATTACACTTTCCGGATTAGCTAGATGTTTATAACCATTAGCTCTGATACCACATGTAAAACATGATTTTACATGAACCCTAAGATCTTTAACATCTAGACTAATCACATAATAGAATAAAACGAAGGTTTTTCGGAATACCTCGATTCATGACTGCGGAAATCTTCTTGAACGGTTATGATCATGGAAGATCATTTCATGAACTTTAAGTTGGAGTTAACCCTTCTCTCCCCAAGATGATCTCTTGATCTTTTAGTTGGAGTTGGATCTTCTTTCCCCTTGCCTACAACCTTTCTTTATGTGTTTCTCTTTAGATTTTCTTGATGTGTCTTTGTGATGGTCCAAAGAGCACTATATATAGGTGGGTAGAGGGACCAAAAACTTTCTCGCCAAGTCTTGATGACTTTCTTGGCAAGTTTCTTCTTTAATCTCAACCATCCATCATGGTTGAGTAATGACAAGTGTTTAGTGTTCTAGAATCATTCATTTATACAATGAGCTTGTTCTCCTTTGATGCATTGAACTTACTTCATATGCTTTCCTACAATGACACATGTTTCATGAGTCACCAAGTGAGAAACCTTCTAGAATCAATTACTTGTCCATTACTTAATCATCAACATTAGAAACTAAACTCCTTTAGTTACCATTTTATTGGTTACCAAGTATCATTAGGATTTAACAATCTCAATATAATTAAGTTTACCTAAAGACCACATAATGGTACATAAAAATTCTCTTCCTAATGAGAATATTTAGAACATTCTCCCACTTGGTCGTTGGTATAACTTATTAACTTAAGTATCGAGAATCATAAGACCGGCATTATTTGTTAAATCTTTCTTTTTTTTTGGTCATCATAATTGTCTTAGCTAATCTAATAATCAATGAGAGTCATGGCGGGCACATATTATTTTGCAACACGATTCCTTCCATGCACTACTACACTAATTACTATCAAAGTTAGACCATAAGTAAGAGTTATCATTAGGGTCCCTTTTATGTCTTGTTTAAAGACTTATTCTGTAATCATTAATCCAACAACGATAATGTGTACACACTTTGGAACCAGAATATGAAAGATTCAAAAGTCATTAAGAGCTCATATATTGTCAAATATATGCTAAACATAATCAGACAACTTTGATAGCTATTCATTAGACCCATAATTTCTAGATTTTCTTTAATATCTTTGGATATAAAGCTTTCGTAAACATGTCTATGACCATAAATTTAGTGCATATATGCATAATGACAAACTTTTCTCTTTTGAAATCTTACTTTAGTTACATATATCAATCTTAATGTCCAAATACTTGGATCCTTTAGATATCATGTCTTACTTACAAATATGATTGCCTATTTCATTATCACATAAAGAGTTGAACACTTACGGTCTCAAACTCAAAGATAATTTTGCAATCATAATTAACTTTATAAAAGCCTAATTTAAACTTGTGGTATCAGAGCTAATGGTTATAAACATCTAGCTAATCCGGAAAGTGTAATAGATTTATGATTTATAGAATTAAAGTAGATCTATACTTAAGTAATGAATTTTAGATCTAAATAATGTTTAAGTTTCGGTTTAAAACCGATGAGAGTTTTCTGAAATCTTGAATCATATATTATATGTATGTATTCTATTTCGATCTATGAAATGAGAATTAATCAATGCATAAATTTATGTGATAATGAAAACACATCTAAACCCTAAGACCTAATTAAGTAAGTCATCAATAATCATAGTATTCGAAAACATTTATGAGAGATGTATCGAATTACTCGGACTAAGTTATCGGTGGATATACTTTTGTCCCCACAATACAAACACTCTATAAGTTATTTGATCATATTTTGTGTATATAGTCTACATGTGGGTAACTATTTACTACTCAAAATATCAAATACTTATTCGAACAATAATTTTCATTTCGCAAATCATTTTAGAATAAAGTCACTGTGGTGATATCTTTATCCTAATTTTGCTCTTTATATGAAAATATTGTTTTATAAAATTATGCATAAATTACTTAATTTAATTTCTATATGACTTATGTATAGAAAATTTTTATGCATTGATTAATTCTCATTTCAGAGATCGAAATAGAATACAGACATATAATATATGATTCAAGATTTCCGAAAAATCTCATCGGTTTTATACTCAAACTTATACATTATTTTAGATCTAATCTTTTATTACTCAAGTATAGATCTACTTTAATTCTATAAATCATAAATCTATTATACTTTCCGGATTAGCTAGATGTTTATAACCATTAGCTCTGACACCACATGTAAACATAAGGCACCAAGATGATTCACTAGAGGAAAGAACACAAGGTGTATGGTCGTTGACTTGATGGGGAGAATGAGAGATGTCAATCTAAGTCCCACATCGGAAGTTTAGACAAGGAGTGTCTAATATATAAAGACATGTTCAACTCTATATTGTTTGATGAGTACAATATTGTCCACTTTGGGCCTAATTGGCTGGTCCGCATGAATTTACTTTTTTTTTTTTCCAAAAGGTTTCGTACTATTTGGAGTTAAGCATATTTTTATATATTAGACACTCCTTGTCTAATTCTCTAACGTGGAAGGGTGGAACCTAGTTTGATATCTCATATGTTATGAGTTTATCAAGTCGTTTATCAGTATCACTTTAGAACGAAAACGAAGAGCTGAAAAGGTGATGATGAAATGACAGTTCGTGATCAGCCCACTTAGTGAGATGTAGATCTCTTAGAGCACCTTTAACCCTGACTTTTAAGGAGTTTTAAAGGCTGTGGGCCCCACAAAAAACTAAAACCCATCCCTTCTTCTTTTGCAAGAAGCGAGTTTGGTGGAGTTTTTTATTGTTTGCGGACTCCACTGACACGTGGCGACCTGCGATTGGTCCATTTTTAAATTTTTTTTATTTTAAATCAGACAAAAAAAAAAAACCTAAGAACCCACGCTCCCCTAGCGTTGATCATGGTCTTACCCAAAATTCTTGGGATAAAGTAGGCATTCAAAATCAAGGGCCCGCTCAGTGTAATACTAGGCCATAGTCCAGAAAACAATGGAACTAATTTTTATTGGGACCTTTAATTAACAATTCAAAATCTTTTTAAGAAGGTTATAGTTCCATTACAAACGAAATATACCGAGGCTTACTATTGATTATGAACCAACCCTCTGTTTACTAATTAAGCATGAAAGAACACAAAAAGATAAACTATCTCTAGTTATGTGGAAATTAATGTTATGAAGTGAATTAATCTAAGACTGCACACTATATTCTCAAACCCTAAATTACGTGCATCTCTCTTACATTTTTCTCACGTGCCAAGTCATTAGCAACCAGCCAACTAACCAGGCTGAAATAGAAATCTAACCGTGTGGTGGTTTGATTAGTATAAGGGAATTGATATTTGCAAAGGGTTGAATGTGTAATACAAGTAAAGTTTTAGATTAGCTTGTAATTTACAGAACTCTGGATAGTTCAAAAACGACCCCACTGGTATTAGTGTGCCGCGTAAAGGAGTGTGCACCTGGCGCGTTCACCGCGTTGGATCGAGACACATTTCCCAGGAACGTATTTAGCATATGATTAAGAGCTTAACACTACTGCTACTTGGAATTAAATTTAATACGATGTATTTAATATAAATAATAGTTTCCAACTGAATTAGCTAATGAATTAGGAAATACTTGTCTATTCAAGAATAATTTACTAACTACTAAATAATAGTACTACTAATGAATTATGAAACCCAGTGATAATAACAACCTAATTGCTGTGGTTTTGCCTTTTGGGGGAGAATATCCATTTAGACAAATGAATCTCAGCAAGGCACGTGGTCTGATGCTCTTTAAACTTCGCAACACGTGGAATGATGAATGTAATAACGACTATAAATGTAGAATTAGTATACATCACAAAAACTGGAATTAAACTAGTATATATTAGTCGACAAAAAAAAACTAGTATATATTAACCATTATAAAACCTAACAGAAAAGAATGAATAAAAATAATAGAAATAAATAGTAATTATTTTTCATCTATAGTGATTTTTTTTTATAATTCTCTACAAAAAATGAATAAAGAGAATAATTTTTCATTACTTTTAAATGGTATGCTTTTTTATAAATGATACGAAATAAATTACCATAGGGTTATTTGAAAATATTTTTTGGCAAAGTGATTTAAAAATATTTTGGTGGGAAATCTTTACTTCTTTATCAGCAAAATATTACCAAATGAAGAAATACTCTATAGTAGTTTGTACTCTTTTCTCTTCCAATTAATAACTCAACTGAGGCATTTACTAAATGGGATCTCTTTATAAATCGCAAAAGGTGTTTTATAAGAACATATCCTACAATTTGTAAATGTGTTAATCCAGATCATCACGAGCATGTGTAATAAAATCCGAAAACAAATTCTACTAGTATTAAATACATGAATAATCGATTTCAAATTCGTCACTGATTGCTACCAAAAATACTACGTGGCTAGTGTATACATGCGTCCGTAGAAGAAGTGGCACCTATAAAAAGGTAAACCTCGCAGCTAAATTCACAAAGCCACCAACCAACCAACTTGCTCCAAAACCTCTTCTCTCTCTCTCTCTACCGATAAAAGATGGCAAGTACTAATCATGAAACCGCTAAAGCCACGCCTGCCTCCGTGGACATAGCCAATCCGGAAGAGCTAAAGAAAGTTTTCGACCAGTTTGATTCCAACGGCGACGGTAAGATCTCTGTGGGTGAGCTCGGAGGCGTTTTCAAGGCCATGGGGACTTCATACACGGAGAGTGAACTCAACCGCGCGCTGGAAGATGTCGACACCGATCGCGACGGCTTCATCAACGTGGACGAGTTCTCTGCTCTCTGCCGCTCGTCTTCCACCGTGTCCGAGATCCGCGACGCATTCGACCTCTACGACCAGGACAAAAACGGACTCATCTCCGCCTCTGAGCTCCGCCAGGTCCTTAACCGCCTCGGGATGTCGTGCTCCGTGGAAGAGTGCGCTCGGATGATCGGACCTGTGGATGCAGACGGCGATGGGAATGTTAATTTCGAAGAGTTTCAGAAGATGATGACGTCATCCTCACTCACCAACAGCAACAACGGATCCGCTGCTCCTGCAGCTGCAGCAAACGGAAGTTCAACCTAGTTTATGTTTTAGATTCGTTCGATTTGTATATCTGGATTCTCTCTACAACTGGATGTACTTGGGAGTAGTTACTATGCTTGTACTTTTGAAAATGTAATAGTCCAACTCATCTCTTCTAAAGATGATGTTTTTGAAAACATCGGCCTCTTAAAGACCGTTTAAGGCCCAAATAGCCATCTTTTGTTTTTTACTTATTCAGTTGTTGCACAAGTCAAACCTAACTCTCAGTGAATTTACTAGTTTTGACAACCTAACTCTCAGTGAATTTGGTAATATGTCAAAACCCAAACGTACTAAGAAACATGCATGATTGAGCTCTATGTCTTTTCACAACCCAAAACTCCACAACTTGGTGCAAGATACTAACATACCACCAAGTTAAGGTAAATAAAAGGCAAACGAATTTTAATACGCAAGTAATAAACGTAGTTGACAAAACTATATAACACACTTCTTGGATTGTATTATGTACAGTCTCTTTCACGCCCCCTTTTATATCCAATTATCTTGTAAATTGTGTAATACTACTTTTTCAAAAACTTATTTAGTCCTCAAAATAATGTTTATATTATATGTTGTCGCAATCATATGACACTAGTATGTACAAATATATTTGTATATCATTTTAATAAATAGAGCCATATATACTAGATGGAAAGACTTTCTTGAGAGGTTATAATATACAACAAAACCTTTCTCCTTCATTTTTTTTATCATCCATCGTTGATATTTCTTCCTTTTGCTTAGATTTATCTTAATCAAACCGGATCACTATATAGCATGGCGGAGGAATCGTACGATGAAGAGTGTGACTACCTCTTCAAGGCGGTGCTAATAGGAGACTCCGCCGTCGGAAAATCAAACCTCTTGTCGAGGTTCACGAGAGATGAGTTCCGGTTAGACTCTAAACCGACCATCGGAGTAGACTTTGCTTACCGGAATGTTTGCGTGGGTGGTAAGACCATCAAAGCTCAGATATGGGACACCGCCGGCCAAGAAAGGTACCAAAATTCAACCTATAGGATATAAAAACTTACTATAACGGGATTTGATGATCAAGATATAATCAAAGTTTCTGTTATCAACGTAAAAGACAAATATATTCGTGTCGTGTGTTCATCATAAATGGTAATTACATGGGAAAACAATAGAAAATACATATAATTATCATAAACAAGTATAGGATTGCGATAATGGCTAGATAAAGAGTTCACGCGCAAAAAAGAAAGATGAAAATCTTGATAAGCAATCGATGTCACGCGGACCTAATCTTTAGTTGTATGTCGGGACTTTTTTTAGAAAAGAATTTTATATATGTCGACGAATTATTTTCTTAATAAAACTAGAGATAACTAGCTACTTAACAATCTATGTTATAAATGATCTTAATCATTGTTTTTGTATGGGTAAACAAGATTTAGAGCAATAACGAGTTCGTACTACCGTGGAGCTTTAGGAGCTTTATTGATCTACGACATCACAAGACGACAAACGTTCCAAAACATAAAGAAGTGGTTGTCGGAGCTCAGAGGCTTCTCAAGCCCCGATACCGTCGTTGTTCTCGTCGGTAACAAATCCGATCTCGGGCAGTCTAGAGAAGTTGAAGAAGATGAGGGTAAGAGTTTAGCTGAGCTAGAGGGTCTATATTTCCTAGAAACATCGGCTTTACAGAACCAAAACGTCGAAGAAGCGTTTCTAAGCATGATTGAACGGATACATGAGGTTTTGATTCAGAAGATCGCTTTAGATAACAAATCAAACGTTGACGACGGTGATGGTCCGGTCGTTCCCGCCGGTAGAGAGGTAGTAAATATTGACGAAGTCACCGCCACTCGACCGTTGAGTACTTCTTTCTCCAATTGTTGTCTCAAGTAAACCATTTATTTTTTGTCTACAATTATTCATTAAATTTTATTTGTATAGTTGGTATAATGTAATTTTATTACTGTTGAAATGTTGAATTGGCTCTATTTATATATCTTTTATTATAGTTAATCACTTAAGAGTCAACTCGATTGAACGAATGATATAATGTAATTTATTACTGTTTTTTTTTTACAGCAAAACAGACTCATGTTGACTCTGTAAACCAGATCGGTAACTCCGCATCCATGTGAACGACAAATGACGGTTGTTTCCTACCACTGCATGCTAAGCTATCCGTCCGAAGATTCGCCGTCCGAGGTACATGAACGATGTCTGAGTTGAGGAAACTTTTTTTTAAAAGCTTGATATCTTCTAGATAGCTTTCAAATGCTGGCCATTCTTCTGATTCCGAAACCATATTCACCAATTGAGAACAATCCGTTGCAAACGTTACCTTAAACTGTCTTAAATTCTTCATACATTCCATTGCCCAAATGAATGCATCTACCTCCGAATGAAGGGGTGAAAGACATGCCCTTACATTCTTTGCTCCTAATAGACCATCAAACCCCGGTAAAGTACTATACCAGCCTTCCCCTGAAAATAAGTCCTTATCTTTCCATGAGCCGCCATCTAGGAAGCACCATCGACCTGGTGTCGCTAGGGGAGGACTGGTTTGTACCGAAAACCCTTTCGTTGAGTCATTTCCCACATGTGCTTCTGCCCAAAGTGATGATTCTAATTCAGCTAATTTAAGTGTTTCCCTCGGATCAATATCCAGATTGCTAAAAACTTTGTTATTCTAGGCTTTCCAAATATACCATAAAATCCATGCAAATTGATGGTCATCCATCTTTGGCTGAACTCTCCAAAAAAAGATGATTTATATTAGCAAATAATAAGCTGATGGGAAAGATATTGGGAGGTGACGGAATCTTGGATAATGCCCACACTTGACGTGCTGGGGACATTCAAAAAATACATGGTTTATTGATTCTTCCGGATCTCCGCATCGAGCACAACATATATCTCCTTGTATCCCTCTTGCCTTTAGATTTTTCATTACCGATATACATCCTGAAAGAAGTTGCCATAAGATATGTTTTATCTTCGGGGGACACCGCACTTTCCAACAGAAAGATTTAAGTATATCCACCGTGGGGCCATAAAAATCTGGTGGTTTTTTCCTATCAGGATAGACTCGTTCCACCTGATAACCTGATTGGACCGAATATTTCCCATTGTTAGTAAAATGTCATCAATTTCTATCCTCAATCTGATTCCTACTTAATGGAATACTTTCAATACTTTTTGCATCCTTAGGATCCACTAGAGCCCTGATTGCCTGTAAATTCCATGAACGAGATTCCGAATTAATGAGGGAATCCACTGTGAGGTCTGGATAAATATTGTGAAGATTTTTGTTTGCTGGTCTTGGGCGAGTGGCTGGGATCCAAGGATCATTCCATACAGAGATAGACGAACCTGTTCCCACCATTTTAATTAGTCCTTTACAAACCAGAGATCTAGCAGAAATAATACTCCTCCAGCCATATGACGGGGAATAAGAACGAATCGGTTCCAGGGGTGAAACATTCCTGTAATACCGTCTTTTGAAGACTCTTGAAAAAAGAGTATTTGACTTCTCAATCAGCCTCCATAGTTGCTTTCCAACCATGACCGTGTTAAAATCAATAAGATCCTTAAAACCTAATCTACCATTATCTTTGGTTTCGCATAATTTATCTCATGATTTCCAATGCATACCTTTTGTACTTCCTCCTGGGCTCCACCAAAATTGAGCTACTGCACTTGTTAATTTTTTAACGATAGCCTTCGGTAACCGATAAACAGACATAACATGGTTTGGCAGGGCCGTGACTACCAATTTAATAATTACCTCTTTTCCTCTTTTAGTAAAAAATCTAAAGGTCCATCCATTAACCCTATTATTCAAGCGATCATGTACAAAGCCAAATACTTGTACCTTAGATCCTCCAAGGCTTTCTGGTAAGCCTAAGTAGGATCCCATGCCTCCTATATTCTGAATTCTCAGAACATCCCTCAATTCTTGACGACTAACTTCTTCAATCTTATGCCCAAATTGAATTGAAGATTTTTGGAAATTAATTTGTTGCCCTGAGACAACTTCATATTCTTTTAAAATCCTGAGAATAGTTTGACACTCCTCCTTATTTGCCTTACAAAAGAAAAGACTATCATCTGCAAATAGCAAATGAGAGATTGCTGGACACGCTCTTCCACCTTTAAACCAGTAAGTTGTTTCACTCTCTCCGCCTTCTTGATAATCGCGATTAATGCCTCGGTGCACATAATAAATAAATACGGAGACAGATAGAGGATCCCCTTGCCGTAAGCCCCGTTGGGGGGTAATAAGACCATGTTGCTGACCATTGAGAAGTACCCTATATTGAACCGAATAGATACATTCCAGCATCAAGTTAATCCAGGGAGGATCAAATCCCATTTTGTGAAGAAGAGCCACAATAAAGTTCCACTCGATCCTATCATATGCCATACTCATATCCGTTTTGATTGCCATAAATTTATTCTGGCAGGAGTTATTAGTCCTCAGTCCATGAAATATTTCTTGTGCTATAAGAATATTATCTAAAATTAACCTGCCCACCACAAACGCCGATTGTGTCTCCGAAATTAGCCTTGGTAAACAAATTTTCAATCTTTGACACAAAACCTTCGAGATACTTTTGTAACCAACATTACTAATACTTATCGGCCGTAATTCCATCATCCTTGTGGGTCTCTCGACTTTCGGAATCATACATATATTAGTAATATTTAAACGTGGATCCATATTTCCTGTAAGAAGGAAATTATTCACAATCTCAACCACATCTTTCTTAATTATATACCAGGAATGCTGGAAAAAAGAGCTATCATCCCATCCGGTCCTGACGCTTTCTCCGGATGCATCATAAATAAATCTTGTTGGACCTCTTCCTCCGTTGACATTCTCAATAATATTTGATTCATTTGGGGAGAAATAGATGGGACCATCTCTTCCAAAAAACTATCAAATTCCGTTCAATCTGTGGTCCTGAACAGGCCCTCAAAATAATCAACAGCCACCTTCTCAACTTATTTCTCATCCGTTATCCAGTTACCCGTTTCATCATGGAGTCCCACTATTTTGTTACGAACCCTACGCTGCTTCGTCAAAGCATGGTAAAATTTAGTATTCTGATCTCCAGATGAGTACCACATATTCCTCATCATCCTTATAGGCCTCATGTAATTTCCTAGAAACCTCAAGAATCTCTTTTTGTGATCTATTATTATCCATTTGAACTTCCTCCAGTGCCTGTTGAAGCTCTTGGATTTTATCCTTTCCATATGGTTGATTATCTTTATGCCATGAAGATATTTCATGACGACAATTATTAATTTTTGTAACAAAATCTCCTAATTGTCCTCCCTGACTCTCCGTCCAACCGGCTACAATCGACTCCATGAGACCCTCTTGACCAATCCATCTTTTGTCAAACCTAAATTGTCCCTTCTTTTCTTGTAAAGTTATCCTCTAAAAAAAGCAACCACTGAGCGATGGTCAGAACCCACCATCTTTAGATACTCTATGTAAGAACATGGAAAAAGCGTATGCCATTCCTCATTTGCCAAAGCCCGATCCAAGCGAAATCTGACCGTCACTGCTCCTTTTCCTTTGCCCCTTCTCCCTTGCCAAGACAGTGTATTACCTCGAGCCGGAAATTCTAATAAGCCACTATTCCGAATCATATTATTAAAAGGAATAAAGGAAGTTGTACAACGTAGGGAGCCTCCATCCTTTTCATGATTTCCAGTGATCTCGTTTAAATCTACAATAATAAACCAAGGTTCTGAACGTGCTAATCCAAATCGAGTTAATCTCTCCCACACCTGTTCTCTTAGCTTTTGTACCGGATCCTCATAAACAAAAGTAAGGAAAACTTTTTTCCCTTTAGCCACCGCCTCAATATCAATCATTCTATTGCTAGAATATAAAATTTTAACTTGATATTCATTATTATAAAAAAGAGCTAAACCACCACTCCTCCCATTTGGGTCCACAGTAACCAAACTGTCATATCCAAAATGATCTTGAAACCCTTGTACGAATTCGAAATCCTGTTTTGTCTCGGATAAAAATAAAAAATCTGATTTATGTTTATGCCATATTTTCCGAAGATAACTTATGGTCCAATGACTCCCTAGTCCTCTACAATTCCAGCTTAGTATTTTCATATATAATAATATTTAAAATCGTCTTTGTCTCATCTGTGAAGCCATATACCCCACAGACATGCCCAAGATAAGTTGATTCCTTGCTCTCATATTTCCTCGGCCCCTTCTTGTGGTTCCTTTGTCGTCTAATATTTGTCATAGCCAGTGAGTGTACCCAGAGTCCTAAAGCTGGCTTGATCTTTGTATTTATTGTACAAATGTTTTTATAAGCACCATCCGCAAACCATAAATCATCTCATACTTCCATCGCATATTCTAGACAATGTAGTTCATGTTGGCTAATGTTCTGCACATGCAGCTGATCCAGTCCATGGTTTAATGAGACCAAGAACTGAGACCACGTCCACATCGTTACATAGTCTCGCCTCTCGTGCCAAATCACCAGGCAAAACACGCGTGGCCATTCTATTTCCCATCTCCACAACACATACCATATCATCACAAAACAAACACGAGCTCTCCAACAAATTACAACTCCGGCAACTCAACTATAATAACAACCAAAGTACACATAACGCCAAAATACCGACAACTTAACCAATCTTGCAAAGTTTTCCTGCTTTATTTCATATATCTTAACTCATGTTTCCCTGATTTTCCCGACACACAAGCCACTTCTAATATTAAAGCCCTCAATATCCATTATCTGTATAGAGACCTCATACCAGCAAGCCAAAACACCACTAATATTCCAAAGCATAATCCAAACAGTACACAACTCAAATAACCAGATTAAAAATAAATCAACTAAGGATAGAAAATCCTTGACTCCAAATACGAAATAGATGCTCATAGAGCTTATTAAATAACGTAAAAACACCCACCTAAAAACCAAAGTTCACCTGCAACATACTGCTATTACGGCTTGATCCATTAACTAAGTCTTAGAATGATCTGAGCTCGGGTTTGACGTGCCCTTTTTCTCTCGCTGTTTGCTGGTCTCACCATAACGAGAGCTTATCCTGGCTGCAGCACGCTTTTGTGGTGAGACAAACGAATTTGCAGTCCTCATCTTGGTACTTGCTGCTGTGGTCACCATCAGCTTAGACTGCTTCTTCTTAGCTCCTTGCTTCAGCGCCGCATCTCCTACTCCCTGTCCTTTTTCCCCATCTGTTACATGCTGCATCTCATCTACTTGATTGATCTTCTCCTCCTCCTGGCCCATACTCTCCTCCTCAACTTCCATTTCAGAAACATCGTGTAAATCATCTGCTGCATCCATGTCAATTCCATGCTCGAGAAAAGTTGCTCGAATCTCGTCCCACTCCATGATGTGGTCATTTGCAGCAGCAGATTGATCCTCCACCAAGCCCTTAACCATCTGTAATCCTTCCTCCGCATCAACCGTATCCGAAATTACCTTCTTCCCAACTGTCTGAGTCCTCTCCAATTGTGCTTGGAATTCTTGAGAAGGTAGAGGCATGAGACTCTTCCCCTCTGGCACGATCTCCCCCTCCTCCCGAGCATCCTCACTCAAATGGCCATGAAATAATCTTGACTGTCCAGAGGGACCTTGAACACGCACCTCGTGCTCCGCAACGCGAGTATCCTCTTTGCTAGGAAGTCTCTGCTTCGAAGTGTCACCATCCCCTCTATAGTTCCCTCGATGGGCAGATTGCATAGAACCCTTTTCTGCTACCTTCTTCCATTTGAACTCAGAATCTTGGCCCATCTTGCCCTTTCCCTTTCTGTAGTAATCTCTACCCTTCCCTTTCTTTGTTGTATTGATTCGCAGCACCGTTAATAACTACACCTTTATAACTCCTAGCCATGTCCTCATGCCTCATCTCCTCTAGCCATCCGCCATTGCCCTCCCTAGCCTCCCTCTTTCTCTTTGGACTTTGCTTGCCATACTTCTTGTCTAGAGGACATTTTCCGTCCTTGTGACAGACTTGAGCAGACTTTATAGTGCCCAAACAACTTCTCGTACCGTAATTAGACTGGAGCCTCTTCTCCATCATAGAATTCCCCCCTATGAAGTCAACTGTAGTCTCCAGACATAGCTCTTTAAAGCCATCTACCACCACCTGAATGCGAGCGTGATCCACATCAACAGTCACCGTCCTTCCAATGGCATTCCCAATGCTCTCAAATGTGGGAACCGTCCTGAACTCCATCGGTGCTCCTAAAACTCTGACCCAAAAAGGAATTTCCGAAGGATAAAGCTGAGACTTCTTTGGTTGCCATCTTGCAAGAGCAAGCATCCAGTAATCAAAATGATAGGGTTGATGCTTCAGGACCATCTCAATGTCCTCCTCCTTCTCAAAGTCAAACTGGAACTTGCCAAGTCCCAAGTCCGTACCAGTAACCCTCTCTTCCAATTTCTAAATCTTAGGCAGATTCGTAATCAGCGCCCCCATATCTTGCTCTTCCGGATTCATATATCGGCCAATCAAGGTTTTGGCGTATGTTTTGATCAACGCCGAGTTATCAAAGTGAGGCACCGAGAGCTTCAGCCTTTTGCGTGTTCCCTCGCCACTCCTCATCTCACCAATGTTGCCCAACAACTGGCTCTGCGACATAATAACCCAATTAAGAAACAACCCAAAATCTCTAGAGTGATTAAACGTAAAGGAACGAGAGAATATTATGGTAAAGTATGCCGAAGCAGCTCTCCTTTTATATTGCTCCCAATAACCCGTATCAACTCTTAAGAAATATTCCTCAATAATACCAAATCTGTCTAAATTGATTCTTGTAATCTCAATCACATAGCGAAATCAATTCCATGAAATAACAATTCCAATCTCTCTCTGTGTCTCCAGTTTCCCTAACCCAAGATTACCAAATCCCCAATTAAATTCTTCCATCTTGCGACATGATGAAGAGAAAGTACCTCGGTAGAGTCGCCATTTCGTCATAATGATGATCGAAAATGGTATCCAAATCCCCACCATTCCACAAATCCTTAAACTCCCAAATATCTCCTTGCCTAATATCGATTCGATTCCGATCTTGCCTCCGCAATCCCGAATCATGTCTCCACGCTTCTGATCATGATTAGTATCTGCCCCAACTCTCACCACCTCTCCAATTCCAGGATCCCACCGCCGAGAAACCATGTGAAAACCCTAGATCGCAAATTCGATCGCCGCCGTTGTCGCATAGAAAGAGAGAGAAAAAACCTTACTAAATCTTAGATTTCCTATGAAAATACAATAATTTACTAAATCTTAAATTGTTTTATTGTTGTTAAAAATATGATTTTTTGGATAATGTAATTACGTGATCACTTTTATTTGTTAAGAATGTTATTTGGTGTTTTTATTATGTTATGTAGTAGCAATAGTGATATGTTAATATATTTTGTCTTTGTTTTTTTAATAATGTGTTTTGTCTGTATAGTATTTGTTAGCAGTGAAGTGAACCTCTAATATAAAAATATATTGAATTTCAATAACTTTGCATTTATGCATTTGTTGATTCTAAGATTTACGGTTTCAGCGTCAAAATTTTCTTTTAATTTTTTTTATATTTTTGAACATTATAACTTTCAAGATGTTTTCGTTTTTTCCCATATTTTTACATTGAGCCTTCAACATCTATGTATTTTCTTTACGTTTCTGGTATGCGGTGTTTCTCATCATCACCAAAAAAGACTCACATCATGCTCTTGTTCTTTATCGCCTTCTTCACCTTGAGATTTCTGGTATTTATTGTAGATCGGGTTTAGGAGTTCCCAGTTGTGCGGTTGTTTCTCGCATCATTTTAGGCTACTCCATGCAATATTGGATGCTCCTCTTCTTCCTTAGATTTTAGCTGATGTTAGGAACTGCATCTCTTTGGGTTGAGTCAGAGTTTAGTCGTCTTTGAAGTTGTTTTCCTCGTCGTTGGCTTACCATTGTTACTCCCCTCTCGTCTTGGTTTTCAAGATATGGTTTTTGGTGATCTGACTTCTATAGCTCGAAGACGGCTCCACGATTTGATGATTTCGTTTTGTCTACCCTTCCAGCTATGTTCTTTCATCTCGTTGCAGCTTTCAACCCTGCTTGCGTCTCTGTGACTCTCTCTCTCTTTCGCCATGTTTGCCACTCTAGGTTTGGATAGTGTTCTCCTCCGAGTATGCTCTGTAGATTTGGAAGATTGTTTCTGGTCTCAAGTCTGGACTCATGTTTCTCGGGGGTTGGCTTCATTTCTCCCTCACTCATGTTGTTCTCTTCTTCCCTTAGTATAAATGTGTGATATTAGACTCTTGGAGCTTTGGTCCCTTCTATCCAGAATTTTGTGGTTCTTCCCCGGCATAGGCGTCTTGTTTGTGCTTGTTTAGTTTGTGAGATGCTTCTTACCTCTTAGCTGGTGGTTGTGCTTATCGTTTGTTATGTATGTCTCTTCCTGCTTCGTGGTGATTTTGGCCTTCTGTTGATTATTCTTACTCTAACCCGCTTTCTTGGTTCTTTGCATTGGTCCTTGATCACGCTCATTTGTGTTCGAGGGATTGCTTTATCTGAAGATTATATTTCTACATTTTACTGACTTTTGATTGTTCTGGCAAAGATACTCTATGATAAAGTGGGGTAAGTTAGTTTTCGTTCTTGATCGCCTTTGAGCTCTGGACCTTTATTGAGTTAGTGTTTCTTTGGCATTTTTTTTCTCTGGGATTATGGTGGTTTTATGTTTAAATTATGTGTTCTGCTTTAGTTTGGTTAATATTAAGATAAATATATAGTTGTAAATGAAATAATAGAAAATAGTAAAAAATAATAAAATAACGAAAGTTTATGTTATTTTTAGCTGCGAATAAATTAAATATTTAAAGTACATTTATATTTTTTACTTATTTCTTTATTCGTTTTGCAATTTTTTGAACAATAAAATAGATTAAAATATATTAGCAAAATTCAAAAGATGATAGTTAGTGTGAGAAGGATTAGATAATGTATAATTAGAAAATAGTGAACCAAATTGCAATAATCTAAAAGAAGAATGATCTAAAATGTAAAAAGACAAAAAGATGACACGTGGCAGCAAACCCCCCTGCCACTTGTCGGAAGAAGAGAAAAAATCTACTTTATATATAAAGATATTAGCATTAGGGCTGGGCAAATAAACCAAACCCGAAAATTCGATCCGAACCCGATCCGATAAAAATGAATCCGAACCCGACATAAATACCGAATGGATCATTTTTTTGGTATTTTGGGTTATGGGTATTATCCGAACCGAACCCGGACCTAAATGGATATCCGATAGAACCCGAAATATTTAAAATCACAAAAAGAACTTCTACCAAATATGATCTTAATTCTTAATATGTATCCAAAATACTTTAAGATATTATTAAACTTCTAAAATAATTATCTATTACACGAAGGTTGATGGTAGAATGTGGCGGTTGAAGCCTGGAGTTTTTAGATTTTGGTTTTGTTTTCATTGAATAATGTTTCTCATTTCATGAGAACTTAGTTTTTGTTTTATGATTTCATTTATCTGGTTTTCTTTCTATCACTAACTATGTTTATCTTTCGCTTGATTTTGAATGATCACGTTTGATGTTTTTTCTTATTTTTTAATCATTTTTTCATATGTTTTGGCTATTAAAATATGTACAAATCATGTATTTTAAATCCGAAGAACCGATTTCATTTATGTTTTAGTTACAAAATAGGTACAAATCAGGTATTTTAAAACCGAAGAACCGATTGGGACCCAAACCCGAAAGTACAATGGGTTATACCGGTTCTTAGAAGATTTACTAATCCCGACCCGAACCCGATAGAACCCGAACTGGTCCCGAACCGAAATTTTATATAACCCGAATGGGGTTGATTTTGATAAACCCAAAAAAACAAAACCCGAATGGATAAAACCGAAACCCGATTGGGACCCCGAATGCCCTTGCCTAATTAGCGTAGAACAAACTAAAAAATTAACTCTAACAGATAAAACAAAACTAAATCTGACTAAACACCAACCAAACCGAATCCCTTATATACAAAAGCACAAGTCGCATCTCCAATCAAAATCTGACATGTGGAAAATCATTTTAAAAAATTAAAAAACAATTGACATGTGGAAAAGCTAAAAAACTATAAACAAATAATTAATTTTTTTTCCTGAAGTTCCTATTTTCTTTAGTCTAAATATTAACTACCTATTTCTTATTTTTCTTAAAAAATTTAAGCTATGTTGGTTTATATATTTTCCGTATTTTCTTCGGTATCTTTTGTATAATAAAAGCATAAATCAATTGACCAATAATTCAACTTTATTTTTCAAAAGAAAAACAAATTACTGAAAAGAAAAACAGTTGAAACAAGAGAACAAACCAATTTATTTTTAGTTTTACTCTACAAAAAACGAAAAGAGGAAAAAACTGTGCCAACTGCCTCAACCATTACAGCAACGATACCCAACTACATCAACTTTAAATGCACACTAGAATCACTTTGACAAAAAAAATTATTCCAAACAGTTTCATTTTTTTCCACAAAGTAACCGATGCTTTCATCTTTCGTATACTTTGATTTTCTTCTCTTGAAAATGCTGTCGAAGTGTATAAAATGATTTTAGAGAAGATGAAGTGAAGGTTATACTGTCTTTTTGGAAATTCGTGGTTAGTGGTGTAGACGAGTTCAGATAATACTCAGTCAGTTTTATTTTAAGTGTTACTTTGAGTTTGTGCATAAAGATTAAGGAAATAATTAATTTTGTATATTTTTTATATAAAAACACAATTACCTATACACCTAACCATATTCCAACCAATAAAAAAATAAATTATTAGTAAAAATTAATAAATTTTGCATTGAAAGTTAAAAATGAAACTTATTTTGTAACGAAATTTTTTTTTTACAACGACACTTAATAAGAAACGGAAGAAATAGTTGTTTAGTAAAAGAGTAAGCGATAAAGTTTTAACTTTTAAGTCTCAGCATTTAATTATCTTACATTACGAAGTTTTAGTTTTTTTTTTAGTTTTTTTTTCTGCAGAGAAATCATTGCTGCTACTAGGTCTTCAAGTGATAATTAATTTTAGATGATAATTAAACAAGAGAATGTTAATCATTTTCTTATTCGGTACGTAGTACGGGTAGACAACTAGTATCAATACTAAAACTGAATCAAATCAGATATAAGCCAAACCAATCTAATTTTGGATGATTTGGTTAAAATAAATTCGATCCAAATAAAATAAACTAAAATTGAATTTAAACCAAAATGCTCATCTTGTTATATTTATTGTGATGTCAATTATAGAAAGTCTTGTCACCAATATTTACTTGTACTTGGTCTCCAAGCTAAACCATATTGTATTCCTATATAAAGAGTTCATTATTCATGGAATAAGACACACCAATTCCTCTCTTCTCTTGTCTTCTCTTCTTTATTCAAAACACGATATCAGCACGAAGCTCTAACGATCTTGAGCTAATAGGTATAGATTCTTATTATGTTATATTTTTAGTTTCTGTTCAATCCTCTTTCAAATCATCCTTATTATCAATTCATGGTTTGTAAGAATGGATTCATAGTTCATACTTGATTGATTGAGTTTATAAGTTTTTAGTCGACCATATTGATTCGACCTTGTTTTCAAGGAATGAAAATCATTGAATCTCGTTGAGATCGTATCGACGTTATGAACCGAATCACGAGTAACCATACGCTATTGCTTCTTTTATATGGCTTAATACTCGTTTATTATTAATTGAATACGGCTCTAGATCCATGGTTTATTATTAAATTGAATATGGCTCTAGATCCGTCCCCTATATATTAATTGAGGAACATTTGAAAAGATGTAACCTCAATTTTGTAATAATTAGAAAGACCCCTTCCTTAAGTGTCAATCAATTAGGTAGTTACTTAGTCCTACGTGTCAGCTTCACATTGAAATTGAAAAACATGTTGGTCCAATTCGATTTTTATATCTCACTATAAACATTTAATACCAACTATATGATATCATATGATATCAACTAAACAAGGTGGCTATTTATTATATATTATTTCCTTAAATAAAACCTACGGAATTTCCTAATGTGATTATGATATATATAGTAATTAATGATTTTAAATAATGAAGATTTGCTAATAATTTGTATGCTTTCTATTATTTTTGTTTAATTCTTTACTATTAAAATAAATTACACAATTTCATTAATCATATATTTAAAATTTAGATTTTTTTGTATATGTTATATTTTGAATTTTTCAAAACGAGTATAAATTACTAAAACTGTTAAAAGTCTCACATAAATTTTTGTGATTAATGTTTAAATTTTTTTCTATAATAAGATACAATGATAATAAAATCATGTAAATAAATAATTTTATTTTAATAGGTGTTTATGTTAATATATATACTTCATATCGTTTAAATTTAATTATATATCATATACGATAGATAAGATTGATTGTTTTGATTTATTTATTCTAAAATGACTGCGAATAAACAAAAGCGGTCATTTGATTTATATGTGCAAGCCAATTTATTACATAATAATAAATGATTTCTTAGTCATTTAATATATTTATTATTTTATTATTTCATAATATGCAGAAAAATACAAAATAAGTATTTATTCTGCAGAAGGCGCAAATCTTAACCTAAGTATGCATCTCTTTAATAATTTTGAATCTTAAACATTTTATAAATCCCATGCCAAAATAAAAGAAAGAAATGAGAATAAACTTAAAAATCAATATTTATATCGAGCAATAACCAAAATGACACAAAAAAAATATCGAAGATAGATATGATTTGTACGTGAATGTAAACTTCTCATAACCATAATTAATTTTTAAATTGCTAAATCATGGTATAAAACCGAGTTGACATAGTTTCATTGTAACCAAATAATAGACATGAGATTCTTCGGCCTAAACGTTAGGTTTTTATGCGATAAATAATTTTTTGACCTAAAATATTTTTAAAAATGGGATCAGTTCATTAGTAAACAAATTATGTAATTAACAAAAAATTTTTAAAAAAATTGTTTAAGGGCCAAATATATTAATTTGATCAATAATACAAATTTTTTTTCATACCATATTTCTTAAATAATTTTCATATAAATTTACCAGCACAGGTCTTATCCTAGTGGTTTATTATTAAACATGTGAACTACCAATGCCTTTAAATCATAGTAGTTAATCACATCGCTTGTACACATTGATTTTAATTCTTATACATGCTAGCTATTTTCTTTCCTCACATGTTTTTATTTGATTAGACATATTAGATATAGCCCACATGTGTGAATCGATTGATTTTTTAATTTTAACAGCTGCATTGATCTTAGAAAATTACGGCTGCATATAATTATTGATAGCATTCACAAATGAATATTTCATAGTTTTGACTTTACGGCTGCATACCATATTTTTATTAATATTGTTTTTATGGCTACATCCCATAATATTTTTCTTTAACATATAGATATGTTTCGCTCGAATTGATCAACATGACATGAGTTTATTTTAGCACACTAATACATGTAGATTGTTAACTCATTATTGCCTTGCCGTGTAGATTGATAGTTTGGTAACACGTTTAGTTTTGTGGAGCTACGATTAATAATTTATTAATTTTTTTTTTTTTACTTGTGAGAAACGTTATGCATTGATTATAAAATATTGATATTGCCTTATAAATTTTGTACGTAAATATATGCATATATAGCTTATTTACTTTTTAATAAGGATGATTTCATTTTTACGTATTTTATTTATAAGAATTTGATTACTATTTTATTATTTCAGTGAGCTATGTCGAAAATTTCTAGTCTTGAATTTGAAGTTCTTGATATCACTGGAAACAACTATTTGGCTTGGGCATTAGATGCCGAATTTTCCCTTAGGGCAAAGTGACTTGAAGGTACAATCCTAAAAGGAAATCAAGCCGAAAATCAAGATAAAGCAAAGGCTATGATATTCCTTCGTCATCACCTCCGTGGAGATCTCAAAAATGAGTATTTGACGGTAAAAGATCCACAAGTCCTTTGGAACGACTTAAAGGAAAGGTATGATCACCAGAAAACTGTGATTTTACCTAAAGGTCGTTATGAATGGGCACATCTGAGATTACAAGACTTTAAGTCTGTAAGTGATTACAACTCAGCCTTGTTCAAAATTACTTCCAAGTTGGAGTTATGTGGGGAGAAAATCACGGAAGCTGATAAGTTAGAGAAGACATTCTCTACTTTTCATGCAAATAATGTTGTCCTGCAGACACAATACCGTGAAAAGGGATTCCAGAAGTATTCCCAACTTATATCTTGTCTCCTTGTGGCTGAGCAGAACAATGAGCTTTTGATGAAAAATCATGGACTACGTCCAACTGGTTCTGCTCCATTCCCTGAAGCGAATGTGACTGAACAGAACAACACTGGCCGCGGAAATGGCTACACTCGTGGTCGCGGTCGTGGCCGTGGTCGTGGACATGGTCGTAGAGATACACGTGGACGTGGATATGGTCAAATTCGAGTCCGGGGAGTTTCTTTTAAGAACTCTAACTCTCACCAGAAGTGGGAAAAGAAAGATGGTGACAAACAAGAAAATGAATGCTACCGATGTGGAAGTAAAGACCATTGGGCTCGTACGTGCCGTACACCAACACATCTTGTTGCCTTGTATCAACAGTCAGTAAAACAAAAGGGAAAGAATGTGGAAACAAACATGGTGTACGAAGGTGGAGAGGATGATTTTCATTTTGGTGATGCCACTCACCTTGACCTTTCCGATTTTCTCGTTGATGAAGACAAAAAGTGATTGAGTAATAACTATTTAAGAGATGCTTTGTTTTAGTTTATTTATTGGCTTTTAATCATTTGGCTTTTAGTTATTGGCTTTGGTTTTTATTTACTAAGATGTTGTTTCTTTTGCATTAATGAATTTAACCTATTTTATTATTTTATATGAGATTATAATTTATTTTATTTATTTATTTGAAGAGAAATGGATGGTGGAGATTTATGTTTAGCAGACAGTGCAACTAGTCACACAATTCTGAAAAATAAGAAATACTTTTCTCATTTAATAAATAGAGAAGCAAGTGTGAGCACTATAACAGGTAGTGCAAAGATAATTGAAGGCTCTCGAAGAGCAAACATAATACTTCCTATGGGAGCACAACTTGAAATTGTTGATGCATTGTATTCCCCTAAGTCTTAAAGAAACTTACTAAGTTTTAAAGATATTCGCAGAAATGGATATCATATTGAGACTAGGAATGAAGGAAATATTAAATTTCTTCACATTACAAGTATTATTCATGGCTCTAAGAAAGTAGTAGAAAGACTACCAACATTCTCTACTGGATTATATTACACTAAGATTAGTGCAATTGAGGCAAATTCCATAGTAAACCAGAAGTTTACTGAAAATATTACTGTTTGGCATGACCGGTTAGGTCATCCCGGTTCAACAATGATGCGAAAGATAATCACAAATTCATGTGGGCATCCACTGAAGAACCAGAAGATTCTTCCTAATGATTATTCATGTGCTGCTTGTTCTCAAGGCAAATTGATTATAAGGCCTTCACCAGCCAAGATAATTCATGAATTAATAAACTTTCTGGAACGTATTCAAGGAGACATTTGTGGGCCGAGTCACCCACCATGTGGAACCTTTAGATATTTTATGGTTCTAATTGACACATCAACAAGATGGTCACATGTTTCTTTGTTATCAACTCGCAACCTGGCGTTTGCGAGACTGCTTGCTCAATTGATCAAATTACGAGCACATTTTCCAGATTTTTCCCTTAAGGCAATTCGCCTAGACAATGCTGGTGAATTCATGTCCCAGACTTTTAATGATTATTGCATGTCTATTGGGATAAGTGTTGAACATCCTGTAGCACATGTTCACACACAAAATGGTTTAGCTGAATCGTTAATTAAACGTCTTCAGTTGATTGCTAGACCATTGCTTATGTAATCAAAACTCTCAGTCTCTGCATGGGGGCATGCTATATTACATGCAGCAGCGTTGATTCGCATAAGGCCAACGAGTAATCATCAATTCTCCCCATCACAATTGATTATGGGTCATGAGCCCAATATTTCCCATCTTAAGATATTCGGATGTGCAGTATATGTTCCGATTGCTCCACCACAGCGATCTAAAATGGGACCTCAAAGAAGTTTAGGAATATATGTTGGATATGATTCTCCATCAATAATTAAATACTTGGAGCCATCCACAGGGGATTTATTTAAGGCCCGATTCGTAGACTGTCATTTTAATGAGTCTGTTTTTCCAACATTAGGGGAAGAGAAGAAACAGTTGGGAAAGGATATTAATTGGAATGAATTATCATTATCTTATCTTGATTCTCGAACTAAAGAATGTGACCTAGAAGTCCAAAAGATAATTCATTTACAAAGCTTAGCAAACCAGTTGCCAGATGCATTTACTAACCCAAAAAGAGTGACTGTGTCACATATCCCAGTTGTAAATGCTCCAGTTAGAATGAATTTCCAAAAAGGACAAAATCAATCTGCTAATGAGTCTAAAACACGCCTGAAGCGTGGTAAACCTATCGGTTCTAAAGATAAAAATCCTCGAAAAAGAAAAGGAGCAGAAATTGGCAATAATGAAACCGAGGTAATTACTACAAATGAAAAATCTCCAGAAGAGAACATGACACAAAAAGAAATTCAGGTACCTGATATTGAAGAGATCTCAACTAACTATGTCATGTCTGGAATGAAATGGAACCGAAAGCAAATCGACGTCAATGATATTTTTGCATACAATGTAGCAGTTAATCTTATGGAAGAGGATCATGAACCAAAATCTATTGAAGAGTGTACACGAAGAAGTGATTGGCCAAAATGGAAAGAAGCAATAGATGCTGAATTAAAATCTCTTGTAAAGAGAGCAGTGTTTGGACTTGTAGTCCGTACACCTAAAGGTGTAAAACCAGTGGGATATAAATGGGTTTTTGTGCGAAAAATGAATGAAAATGGTGAGATTGTGAGATACAAAGCACGTTTAGTTGCTCAAGGATTTTCACAAATACCAGGAATTGATTATGAAGAGACATACTCTCCTGTGGTGGATGCTACTACATTCAGGTTCCTTATCAGTCTGGCGATAAAGGAAGGACTTGATTTACGCTTAATGGATGTAGTCACAGCTTACTTATATGGCCCACTAGATACTGACATTTACATGAAAGTCCCTGAAGGATTTAAACTGCCAGAAGCAGCAAATTCTAATTCTCGAGAAAGTTATAGCATAAAGTTAAATCGATCTCGTTATGGACTGAAACAATCAGGACGTATGTGGTATAATCGCCTAAGTGAGTACTTGTTGAAAGAAGGCTATAAAAACGATCCTATCAGTCCATGTATCTTTATAAAAAGATTTGAGAAAGGATATGTTATAATTGCAGTGTATGTTGATGATTTAAACATTATTGGAACTCCTGAAGAGATTTCAATTACAATGGATTACTTGAAGAAAGAATTTGAGATGAAAGATCTTGGAAAAACAAGATTTTGCTTGGGACTACAAATTGAGCACTTTAAGAATGGAATCTTAGTGCATCAAGAAACTTACACAGAAAAGGTTGCTAAACAATTTTCTATGGATCAAGCACATCCTTTGAGTAGTCCAATGGTGGTAAGATCACTCGATGTGAATAAAGATCCCTTCCGCCCTAGAGAGAAGAATGAAGAAGTTCTTGGTCCTGAAGTACCATACTTAAGTGCTATAGGGGCATTAATGTACCTTGCCAGTCATACAAGACCTGATATATCATTTGCAGTGAATCTACTGGCAAGGTTTAGTTCATGCCCAACTCGTAGGCATTGGAATGGAATAAAACATATACTCCGATACCTCCAAGGTACGAAAGACATGGGAATATTCTTTTCTAACCCATCCACAGAAGATTTGATTGGTTTTGCAGATGTTGGATACATGTCTGATCCCCACAATGCTAGATCACAAACAGGATATGTGTTTACTTGTGGTGGAACTGCTATATCTTGGCGTTCGATGAAGCAAGCAATTGCTGCTACTTCTTCCAACCACGCAGAGATTTTAGCCATTCATGAAGCTAGTCGCGAGTGTGTATGGTTAAGATCCGTCAGATTGTGGTCTATCTACAGGGAAAGAATCCCCAACAGTCATGTATGAGGATAATGCTGCATGTATCGCTCAACTCAAAGATGGTTACATCAAAGGAGACAGGACAAAGCACATTCTACCGAAATTCTTTTTCACCCATGATCTACAGAAGAATGGCGATGTTCGTATCGTTCAAGTTCGTTCAAGTGACAATTAATCTGACTTATTCACCAATGCGCTACCCACTTCTACTTTCAAGAAGTTGGTTCATCTTATTGGATTACATCGTCTCAAGGATCTTGACGTTAGTATACATGAGGGGAAGTAATTGCGCGCTGCACTCTTTTTCTCTTAACCATGGTTTTTCCCACTGGGTTTTCCTGGTAAGGTTTTTTAACGAGGCAGTATCATACGCGCATAATAGACATCAAGGAGAAGTGTTATATTTATTGTGATGTCAATTATAGAAAATCTTGTTCACCAAGATTTACTTGTACTTGGTCTCCAAGCTAAACCCTCATATTGTATCTATATATAAAGAATTCATTATTCATGGAATAAGACACACCAATTCCTCTCTTCTCTTCTTTATTCAAAACACATCTTTAAAATTTTATATGAATCGTGAACCGAAACACTGACCGGATCCGGTTTGGTTAGTGTGGAGGAGTCGCTTTCTGGGTTTGCTAATGAACTACGTCACCGTCTCGTCACTGTAATATTTCACCTCCAATTCTTCTTCCTCCTCGTTTCGTCTGATGAGACCAATTCAGGATCACTGACGAGACGGTGCCGTTTTGGCTCTTTAGTGTCATCTCAATTTGACGGACAGTTGAAGAAAATGGCGAATTGGATCTCGTCGAAGCTCAAAGCCGCCGAAACGATTCTTCAACAGGTGAAATGTCGAATCTCATTACTCTTTCTATTTCGATGAGAATCTCTAATTGAAATCTCTCATCATAGATCGATGCTTTAGTTTCCTGGGAAGTAAAAGTTCATCTCAAATGGATGTGATCTACGTTAATCATGGAACTTAATTGATTTGGGATTAATGTAAAACGGTGGTGCTTTGCAGATTGATCAGCAGGCAGCAGAGTCTCTTCGAAAAGATGAGAAGCCTGAGACCACCTATGACGAGGCATTTGAGACCTTTTCAAAATCCGCAAGTCTTGTTTCGTTGAAAGATCAGTTGAGGAAGAAAACATATGAAGGTAGTAGTAGTAGTGATGGTGGATCTCAGAGGAACTCATTAGAGCTAAAACCTAGCGGTAAAACGCTGCGCAGATCTGATCAAGCAAGAGTAGTGGTAATGGAGGGATGCCACAAAAACAGATGGATAAGGAAGGGTCTAGCCGCCCTTCTGATGCTGACATGAAAAGTAAGAATGCTTCTCAGGATACGCACAAAGAGTCTGAGAAGGATGTTAATGCTGCTGCACCATCTCCTCTGGATAACTCCACAAGATATACTACTGAGACTTTCATTAGGGAGAAATTATCAAATGTAGGAAGAAAAGAAGGTCGTGAGCCTATAAGAAGTGATGTATGGAGGAAACAAGTGAGGGGGGAAGTCTCAAAGAGCAATGTTTCTGATGGACTAGAGAGGAAGGATTCTTCGTTTTCAAGTGATGATTCTGAATCGGATTATGAGTCTGACTCGAGCACTGACTCTGAGAGGGAGCGTCAGAGGGATGAGCGGAGGAGGAGAAGAGAGAAAGTTTTTGCTTAGAAAGTTGCAGCAAAAGCTGTAGAGGTTATCAAAGAGCGTGAGAATATATGGTAGCAAGACTTGAGGGTGAAAAACAGAGTTTAGAGAAAATAGTCGACGAACGAGCTAAACAACAGGCACGAGAGGTAGCAGTTTTTTATGTTTTTTTTCCTTGCATTGATGAAGGTAGTAAGTACTTAAGATTGCTTAGACTCTGTGTTGTGTTTTGATTGACAATATGAATGCATTCATATTAGTTGATTCAGATTAATAAATGGCATGCTCATTATCTTTGACACTAGCAAAACACTAGTTGTGTCCTTCGGTCTAAACTGCAAAGATCACGCATGTCATTGTTGCCGACGCCTATAATATGATTTGATCTCTGTATTACTCGAGCAAGGTGAACTATATATTTGCTGTTGTTGTCCTATATCGTTAGGCTGCGGAGTTGCAAACAAACATGATGGAAACACTGGACGCAGCTGACCTCGAAAAACAGAAGCATAACAATACTAGAATGGAAGTTTTTTCACACCTGGCCGGATTAGAGGTATTACAGAATGCATAATTTGTTTGCCGACAATTGAAAGTTTTGTTACTTTATAAGTGGAGCAAGATGATTTGATCTGATTTGAACATAATAAATGGAATGTTTTAGGCGACAAACACTGAACTTACAAGATCGTTTGCTGCTGGGCAGAAGAAGCTCCAAACTCAGGTATATAGATTACTTTATTCAGTTGAAACAATATAGGTAAAATGTTCATGATAGTTGTTGCTATTGGAAAATATACACTCGTATGAGGCAAAGGGAGCTTGGATCAAGGTTTTATAACCAGCTATGTATGTGCATTTGTTTACCAATCTCTTTTTTTTTTCTGATGTACCAGATAGATCAGGTAACTTTACTCCGGGAACAAGTTGAGGTTAAAGAGTCTGCTCTTGAAGGTATAGGTGCTTTCCTAAGGAAATGTAATAGTTACTAATATGTATTGAAGAATTCCCTGTTAGAGAAACTTCCTCTACTCCAAATAACTCTGTTTTACTACTCATGGTCATTTGGCAATAAGCACTTCTGTATTTCTTTAAAGAAGTGTTTATCATGTAGTTCTGAAGCGAAAAACTTCTAATATCCGGGGAAGTGGAAATCTTTTAAACAAGGTGCTTTGACTCTTCCTTCTTTTCTTTATTTTGTTTTTTCTCAATTTCAGCATATAAATTTTTCTTTATTTGGTCTGGGAATCATGCTGCTTACATGTGGCCTATGTAGTTAGATGCTTCCAGAGGAGACATATTCGAACACCAGATGCTTGAAGCAGAGATTTCTTTGCTGACTGATAAAATCGGACGGTTGCAAGATAAGGTTAGATACCACAGTTACCTACTTGTGACTTACTCTCCAGGTTCAATATGGAATGATTTGGTATATGCAGCTGTATAAGTTTTCTATGAAAGATTGGGCTGTTGCTCAAGACACATACTGTCACTATTGACATTGGTTCCTTTGTTAAAACTCCAGGCAAATAAACTGGAAGCAGACATCAGTACGATGAAGAAAGACCTCGAAGAACCAACTGAAGTGGAAACTGAACTGAGACGAAGACTTGACCAACTAACTGACCATCTTATTCAAAAACAATCCCAGGTACATGAACACTTTTCAATAACAAGAATTCAGATAAAAGGTTCCTGACTCTCTTGCCAAATTCACCAGGTCGAAGCGCTTTCATCAGAGAAAGCAACTATACTGTTTAGAATCGAGGTACATCGATGAATCCCACCAATCTGCTCCCAAAAATCTGTTCTTCACCTACACACAACCAAAGTTTGATTCTTTGCTAGGCAAGGCTTATAGAAGATAACAAAGGCATGTCTGCAACCGAAGCCTCGTCCCAAGATCTTGAAGCAGGAGAATGGAAACTCTCAGGATCAAAGTTAAAACCAGCTTTCCAAAGTAAAATCAGGTCAGGAAAGAAACATTTGGGATGGCTAGTGATGCAACTAAACGCTATATTCGTCTCTGGAACTGTCTTCTTGCGTAGAAACCCGACTGCTAAAAAATGGGCTTTGGTCTATCTGGTTTGCCTTCATCTCTGGGTACTATACATCTTACTCTCTCACTCCAGTACTTCTTCAATTGAACTCAAATCAGGCGCAGTGATTTCCTAAGAGAACTTTAGTAATAGTTCCCTTCAATAGCTTGTTTCCTTAGTTAAAACCCTTTCACAGGAATAACAACACGTTATATATTCGAGATCTTGATACTTTACATGCAATGCACTTAACATCTCACGGGTCTGTAGACAATAAAAGAAAGCTTGCGTAACCTGTGATTGAGTATATTGTTATAAATCATGGAGTGAATTGCCATTAACTAGGTCCGGCCCAAGACCGGCCCAATACCTAGAAGATGGAGAGATGGTCGAAGCCTTAGAGAGAGGAGAGAGAGAGCCAACTTCAGGAGAGAGAAAGGTGGCCACAAAACTTGGAGAAAAGGAAACTCTTTCCTTTTCCTAGTAGATGTAATCTTTCCATTATTATGTATTAGTAGTTTTCCTAATCATAGTGAGTTTAGTTTTTGGATACTTTTCATTTATCTTCATCTTGTAATCCTTATATAAAGGAACCTCTCGATCATTAATAATAACAGAGAAATATTCAGTCTCTAAAGTCTCTAATTACAACACGTTATCAGCACGATAGACTCCCAAAACCATGAGAAAGAAAAACCCCTAAACCTAACCTAAAATCCGTCACACATAAACCCTAAATCAGGCGCAACTTAAAATCGATCTATCTCTCAAACCCCGAGGAACCAGACGACGAGCCATATATCATCTTGAAGCTCTTGACGAGACGAATCCATCAGCGCAAACCGTTCGTCGATCCGATCTCAGACGCGCCCTCACTCGCAGAAACAATACGCGGCGCCGTCTTGGTTTTTTGGAACCCTAATCCAAACCAATATGATTTTCTAGCCAAATTTAAATCCAGTGAAAGATAAGTTTATCATACCTTAGTTGTTTGATGATATCTTGTTCAGATTATGGTGTTCATGTAATCTAATACTCCTTGTTTTTATTTCATGAGCTAAGAGGAGTTGGTGCAAAGATCTAATCCCGAAGAACCTTAACTTGTTCTTGCTTCCGTTCGGCTTGCAAACACCTGATCAGCTAAAGCTCTTAAGCGTTCCTGATCCTAGACATTCGCAGCTTCATGTACACAACAGAACCAGCTCACGTTCGCGTCACAGCCAGCTCGCAATTCAGATCAGCCGCTTGCAGCAGCTCGCGAACTAGATAAGAAGAAGACGCGTCCCGATCGCGTCCGACTACCTCAGCACACGTCCGTGACCAGACGCAAGACGTTCCAGATAGCTCGCGTCCCGTCCCAGCTTGCGACCCGATAAGGAGCCAGCTCACGTCCGTGTGCAACTAGAGGTTCATCTGACTTTGGTGGTCCGGTTCAACCCTACAAAATAAAGGTAATTCGAAATCTGAAAACAAGAATCGAATTTGGTTGTTTTGTAAAGATTGAAACCTTAAAATATAATCTCTAAAACTAAAGGCCATATGTTAAATAGATCAATCCCCTATGAGTAAATCGAAGCTCTATAAGTTCGATCTAAAACCTAAGAACGAGATTGATCCATTGATCAATTAAAATCAGAACCTTAAAGGTTTTTGAATCTCAAATCAAATCCCCTTGATCAAAGATCAAAGTTTTCGAAATCCCCTAAAACCCTAATTTTGGAAAATCGGTTTTAATTTTGATTTGAAACTTGAGTGTTTGATTGATCGCCTAGAGCTATGATTAGGATTGTTTTAAAACTTGAATCTGAATCTTGTTTAAACAAAAATCCTAATCTCGAATTTTAAAATTCCTAAAGGCCTTGAAACCTTAAATCTCTCATTACTTAAAACTTGAAAGATTGATTTAAAGAATTTACATATTGAATGAGAGTTAGGTTGCTAGATTATTCTAAAACCTAATAGATATGCAACTAAGAAATAGGATTGAATGCATCTAGATCCCGTTTTGTATATGGCCGTGAGGCCTAAATACATTGTACACACTTGCGGGCTTGTGCCCTTGATTGATTAAAAGCCGTTTGGCTAAATGCATATTCATATGGCCGTGTGGCCTAGTATCCGGATGGTTATATAAACCGGATTGCATCATGATCCGATCCTTAAGATCGTTGTATCAAATAATGGCCGTGAAGTCTAAGCATCACAAAACATGACCGTGTGGTCTAAGTATCATAGAGAGACTTATGAGATCATATGCGCTGATTATTTAATTGGTTGCAAGAATTCTAAATCATAAATTGATAATATGATTTCAGATGCCGAGATTTGAACCCATGGATTATACCATTCTAAATCTCTCTGGAAGATATTATCCATAATGAAAATGAACACTTCAGTTGCCCTGAAGTCTAGAGGACTCGGGAAATGTATCATTGAAAGAAATGATGAAATTGAAAGTGAAAAGTTAAGAGCCATTACAATAATGCGCCATCATCTCATTGAGGAACTGAGAAATCAGTATCTACATATTGAGAATCCTCGTGACCTTTGGACATAATTAAAGTCCAGATACACTATGGTATTATTACCAAAGGTCAAACATGAATGGATGAGTCTCAGATTCCAAGACTTTGAGACAGTGGCCGAGTTTCACTTTGCCTTGTCTAGGGCCGTGTACCAACAGAGATTATGTGGAGAAAAGGTAACAGATAATGATTGTCTATTCAATACATACTCCACTTTCCATCCAGAAGATTTGTTGTCAAAACATATCTACATAGAAAGAGGTTCTACCACTTACAATGACCTAATCTCTTATCTAACGGTGATTGAGAATGACAAGGTACTAAAGAGGAGCAGTGAGATGAGATATCCTGATACAAATAAAACTGACATAGATCAGGATGAATCCAAGGGAGTCGTGTCCAATATAACTCAAGGAGTGGCCGACATGTCTATTGACTAAGAGGGATCTCGACATTTTATTTTAAAGTCCTTGATTTGTGATTTGCTTTAACCTAATTGTCATTCACGATTTTATATATACAATGGAATTGGTTTTGAATTCATTATCTTGCCTGATCTTACTTGAACATATGAATGATTCTATTTTTGCCTAAAGAGCATAATACCAAGTAAGAAATCATGAAAAAGGTATAGTAAGCCTAGTAAAGAAACTATGGCTAAGGCATTGCCTAAAGGGCATTATACACACCCAATGATATGTGACCCATTGAATTATAAATAGTTTCCAAATAGAAACAATGAGCAAGAAGAAAACAAGTTCCTTCGGTTTTAAAGAAAAACAAACGCCTAATACCTTATAAGTGGTCGAGACTATACCTATGATCTCTACTGATTTAAAACTATGCTATAAGATCAGTATGATAAGAGGCAAGAGAAGTGGTGACTATACTGATATATCCCACGAAATTTTACACTATATGGCATGATAGGATTAGCCATCCTAAAGTCTAAACTTGATGCAAAGATTGAAAAGGCACAGAGTTATCCCGTAAAAGATCTCACTCTGTGAAACATGTACACAAAGGGAAACTCATTAGGCTTAATTGTCCCAAGCACCACGGCCTTATAATATGGTCATGAGGGGGAGAGAGGATAAACCCATGATCAATACTACAAGTTCGTGTACCACTATGGTCTAAGACACCATGTTATATGGCTCGGTCATTACTCGGCCATAAAGGATCATTCCTCGGCCGTAGAGGCCATGATACAAATGGCCAAACCAAAGAGGCCATTACCCGGCTGAAGAGACCATGAGAATAAACGGCTCGGCCGTGACTTGGCCGCACACAATCCATTACCTATAAAGGTTCGGCCAAGTAAGCCATTACCTATAAAAGGTTCGGCCATGTAAGCCATTATCTATAAGACTAAGATTCTAAAGTCTATAAGCTTGGAGACATTATGTTTTACATGTATAGAATGATAATATGATCATATGCATCAGGCCATATAAGTGAGCATAGATATTCCCATCTCAAATTATATACGGGTCATAAAACCATACATACACCATCTTAAGAGATTTTGAATAAACCATCACATACATACATGTGCCGTCTAAGATGGAACCTCAGAAGGGGATTGAGAATATATAAGAATGAGATCTTCTCCACGAATTCAAAGGACCGTGAGCCAAAACATGGGTGATTAAAATAGTGACCAGGTACGGATTGCATGAAACAAATGAATCCGGATATTCAATATTAAAGGAGAAAGATTATAAGCTGGACAAAGAAAGATTAAAAGGTAAAAGAATGATAAGAATGGTTTTAACCATCATTGTCTTGGCAAAGATCCTCGGACTAGAGATTATAATTTAAGACGTCCAAAGAAAGATTATATAAAGCTAGCTAATTGAGAAGCTAATCGAAATGTCAGACACTGACCCGAGAAATGACTAACCAGCTTAGCACCAAATGAATGTCCTAGAAGAGACATAATCAAGTTGCTATAGAGTCTATAAAAGATAGACCAAGTGTTCCATAAGATAAAGGAATCTCGGATAGAAAAATGGTGCATAGAATACAGATCCGAGATTATAAGAGAAACCATACCAGACATTGAGAAAAGGCTGCGCAGCTACACATCTAAGGTACCAAACCATGTAGTCTTGGGACGTCAAGCTACTAGGTAACAAAGGTCCTGGATAATGAAATCTCAAAGTGATCAGATCATGTCTGGAACATAATGGAACCACATGAAAGTGTCGACACTCACACACATTTGTATAAAGATACATAAAGTTATAGCACTTGAACATAAAGAGATGAACGAGGATCATGAACCCACGAAAGAGTACTCATACAATCATAAAAGATCATAGAGATTAGAAAAGATAAAACGTGGAGGTTCAAAGTATTTAAAGGAGAGATGGGCGTATTGGCCATATACATATACAGAAACGCCATCTGATAAAACCAGTGAAATAGATGGATCTTGTGAGATAAAGAAACCGTGAGAGAAGGTACATGATCACGAGGTCTAAGAGTGTTCATGTTTTCCTACTAACAGCATTCAATTATAGCTTGTTACACAAGGTACTCACAGAGATCAAAGGAACAGATTATAAGGAGATGAACTCCTATGTGGTGGTTGCTGCTACAAATTTCGAAATTGACAATGGTCTGGTCATAAGAAAGAAATTAGATACAATGATGTAGTAAGCAGCATATGGATCACTGGATAAGATGAAAGAACAGCTTCGTTCCTAAGCTGATTCATGGACTGAAACATAAACCAGCTGCATATAGTATGTAAAAGAAATTGATCACGCATGATCATTGATCTTGGAGTTGTATAAAAGACAATCCAATACAATCCATATATTTGAAATTCCTTGTGATTATAATAAACCTAAAAGAGGTTAGTAGACATAGAATAAATCTATGTGGGTGTCCGCCCAAAAGCGTCCAGCTCCGGCCCTTCAAACCAAAGATGTCCGACTCTGTCCGTCTAAGGGCGTCCGGCTCTTCAGCAAAGAACGTCTGGCTCTTCTACTAGACGCGTCCGGCTTTTAAGACTAAAAGGCGTCTGACCCTTCTTCTTGATCACGGGCTAGTAGAGACAAAAGATCAACCGGATACAAATGTATTGTAGTCCATAAACTTGTGAGAGCCGAGATCTATGACCTAATAATATATATTTCAGTGTGTGATATAATCCACAACAATAGAGGTTATGAGACACCATTAAGAGATGGATAAAGGACTGCAATGTCCGAGAGAAATACATATGGTATTGCCTAAAGCAAGAAAGATCGATGACCATATGTATGGATCATGAATATGTTCTGGCCAATAAGCCATTGTATGGCAAAATTATAAAGCCATTGATATACATCTGAGTATAGAAAATACAGCGAGACATAGGTTCATGATAACCATGTTTAGTACATTGTCCATGAGTACTCGGTTTATCCGACCATAGTAAAGAGTTAAGAGTAGACGATCACGTCTAGACTATGGACATATGCAAACACGATTTGCAAAGACCCAATAGTGATCTCCGAGGACAATGTGATTCACATTGCTTAGCACATATGCTTTACCGGGACACTCGATGTCAAAAGACATGAGAAACGACCTAAGAGGTCGAAGTGGTCTAGTTACGGCTTAGTAATGAAACTGGCCGATTACTTCTCATCCTATACATACAAGAAATATCATGCACAAGATGCGTAGAATGTAGAACCTACACTGAGGTTCACATCAGGGGAAGTAGTGCGTGTTGTACTCTTTTTCCTTCATCATGGTTTTGTCCCACTGGGTTTTCCTGATAAGGTTTTAATGAGGCAACATGAAGCGTACTACAAATCCTGTATGGTTATGGCATCCAAGGGGGAGTGTTATAAATCATGGAGTGGATTGCCATTAACCAGGCCCGGCCCAAGACCGGCCCAATACCTAGAAGATGGAGAGATGGCCGAAGCCCTAGAGAGAGGAGAGAGAGACCCGACTTCAGGAGAGAGAAAGGTGGCCACAAAGCTTGGAGAAAATGAAACCCTTTCTTTTTCATAGTAGATGTAATCTTTCCATTTTTATGTATTAGTAGTTTTCCTAATCATAGTGAATTTAGGTTTTGGATACTTTCCATTTATCTTCATCTTGTAATCCTTATATAAAAGAACCCCCTTGATCATTAATAATAACAGAGAAATATTCAGTTTCTAAACTCTCTAATTACACCATATATATTATTTTTTAGTTTTCTTTCTTTCGTATACATGTTTCTAACTGTAAGTTAGTTAACAAGGAAGCTGTTGCTCTTCTGAGTGCAAGTTTTAAAAGCAACTTTCAGTCAAAGCCCAAGACCGAAGGTAAAAAAAGGAAACTAAAAAGGTAAAATGAAAAAGAAAGAGATGGATGGATGCACCAATAGTAGGAGAGGATTGTCCTTTTAAGCTCAAAAGCTCTTTAACATTCATCAGTTTTTCACCTTACATTCCCAAACCTAGAAACCTCAAAACTCTCTCAAAGGCTCAAAGCTTCTTCTAAATTACTAATGATGAGGTCAAAGAGGTGTCGAGCTCCACAAGAGAAGATCACTCTCAAGGTCACGAACCTAGAGGACGAAGGTAAAGATGTCTACGAGATTGGTGTTCATGTACATCTTGAGAGACTAATGCTTGATTACTGCCAAAGGAGAAACTTAGATTACACCACTCTCAGTTTCATCTTTAACGGTACCTTCATCAGGCCACTACAGACTCCCGCTCAGCTGATGATGGAAAATGACGACATCATCGACACGGTCATGGATCAAGGCAGCGCCGGTACTAACGAAGGCACCGCTTGAGAAGAAATGAGTTTTTTTAGTCACTCGTTTTAACTATCTAGAGTTTCATAATTAGAGAGTATTTTAATTAGAGTTTCATAATTAGAGTATTTAATTTGTTATGTTGCATTTAATAGTTTGAACCATGTCCACTTATTTATTTAATCCGTAAAATTGTTCTGGATGTGAAAACAAAAATCATAATTATGCAGTTTCATTAAAAAAAATTCCTCAATTTCTGACGAAACAAAAGAAAAGATGGATAAAAACACACTTATTGTATGCCCCACTAGAAAAGCCCATTATACACAATAAATGCATGCCCACACAGCCACATCACAAAGTAGATCAGGGTAACCCGAATCCGGTTAAGATAGACCGTTCTATTCAAACCGGAACGTAAAAACATTCTTAGACCAACCGCAATGGTGAGTCTGAAATGGCTCGATTTCCTATGTTATTTTTTTATTTTTTTATTAGTTTTTTTCTTTTTTTCTTCTAATTAAAAAAAATTAAAAAAATAAATAAACTAATCGTGGGCCGCCACGTATCGTGGGGTCCGCGACACAGTAACAATCCTCCACTTAGATCAATCCTTAGGTTCGGACTTTTCGATCTCGATCCGGCACAGAAACCAACAAATTAATATTTTAATATTTTTTTTTTAAGGATTGCACCTACGGACTCGCGTTGCATGTGCTCTTACGTTTTAAATGTGAACCATTTTATTCTTCCCTCTCTTCTCTCTCTCTCCAATCAATTAGGAAGAAGATGGTCTCCCACTCGTAAGGAAGGACACAATCGAGAGATGCGGCGAGAAAGATGCTGATTTGACGAGAATTGTTTGGCTGAGAACGAATTTCGGAGACCCAGTTTCGTAAATTACCAATTTTTCTAAATCTAAGTAGTGGTTGATGGGTGGTGGTGGAAATCTCGTTGACGGTGTTCGTCGTTGGCTTTTTCATCGTCCTTCTTCTTCTTCTTTCAATGATAAACACGAAACTATTGTTCTAAAGTCTGATACTTTTTCTAATCCCGATCAATCTGGAGTTTCGAATGAGCTTATTCTCGTTACTGAAGATCTCGATTTCTCTGGGCTAAAGCTTATTAAGGTTCCGAAACGTAATCACTTACCCATAGATCCTCAAAAGAAGGTGCCTTTCTTCTTCTCCTCCTTCTTTGTTGATGGTTGGTTGTTTTGTTGGGAATGCAGAGATGATTTGATCTGATTAAACACTTAATTGAGATGTGAGTAACGTGTTGTGTTGTTCTCTTAATGTTTCTGTGTGTTGTGTTCTTGCCTTTTCTCCATAAACGAATGCAATGTGAGTTTTTGTGTTCCATTTGATTGTTCGTTACATTGTTCTTTCTATTTTTTGTTTTCTGATATTCATATGATTGGGTGTTTGGTTGGAGCAAATATGTTTTTATCTGATTAAACACCTAATTGAGATGTGAGTTACGTGTTGTGTTGTTCTCTTAATGTTATATGTTCTTGCCTTTGATTCATAAGTGGATGCAATCTGAGTTTTTGTGTTTCCATTTAATTGGTCATCGCATTGTTCTTTCTATTTTTGTTTTGTGATGATTGAGTGTTTGATTGGGAATGTAGAGATGTTTTTATCTGATTAAACACTTAATTGAGATGTGAGTGACGTGTTGTGTTGTTTTCTGGATGTTTTGTGCTCTTGCCTTTGCTCCACTAAAGGATGCAATGTGAGTTTTTATGTTCCATTTGAGTTGGTCATCATATTGTTCCTTTCCATTTTTTTTTTTTTGGTTTTTGATGATTGAGTGTTTGGTTGGTAATGTAAAGATGTTTTGATCTAATTAAACACGTATTTAAGATGTGAATGACGTGTTTTTTTGTTCTCTTAATGTTCTGTAATGTGAGTTTTTGTGTTGATCATCATGTTGTTTTGATCCATCAAGTTGGCAAGCTTTGAATCATGAGTTAAAGTTCTTTAGGGTGTGCAAGAGACTGAGTTCTTCACGGAGTACGGAGAAGCAAACAGGTACGAGGTTCAAGAAGTCGTTGGCAAAGGAAGCTACGGCGTTGTGGCTGTGGCTTCCGCTCTAGACACACACACTGGTGAAAGAGTCGCCATCAAGAAGATAAACGATGTGTTTGACCATGTCTCCGACGCAACCAGATGCGGCTGCTTCGTCATCCAGATGTTGTGGAGATTAAACACATCATGCTACCTCATTCCCGCAGAGAGTTCCGTGATATCTACGTTGTCTTTGAGTTGATGGAGTCTGATCTCCATCAAGTGATTAAGGCTAACGATGATCTGACTCCTAAGCATTATCAGTTCTTCTTGTACCAGCTTCTCAGTGGTCTGAAGTATGTTCACGCAGGTTTGAGTTTCTGGTTTTTACACATTGTTCGGTCTCTTTGTAGATTCATTGAGATACTTAAAAAGTGTTTTTTTTTTCAGCTAATGTGTTTCATAGAGATTTGAAACCAAAGAATATTCTAGCTAATGCTGATTGCAAACTGAAGATCTGTGATTTTGAACTCGCTCGTGTTTCTTTCAACGATGCCCTGACCGCTATATTTTGGACTGTGAGTCACATCTGAATGCAACAAAGCTGCTCATCAGATTCTCTCTAACTCCTTAAGTGTTGTGTACTCTATAGGATTATGTAGCTACTCGGTGGTATTGTGCCCCTGAACTCTGTGGATCGTTTTTCTCCAAAGTAAGATTCTTTTTTCACTGAACTCAACTTCTATAGTTAGCTCTCTGTGTCACAAGAAAATGCTTCTCGTTTTCTTTTCTGTAGACAAGCTAGGCATGCTTGGTTAGTTTGGTTATTTGGTTCAACATAAATCTTACCAAATTAATCTTATTATATAAAGTTTGGTTCTTCAAAGTTGCTAATTAACATGATCGCGACACATGGCAATTATATATTTTAAGATTGTGACATGTGTTAATCTATCTCATAATTAAAAAATATATATACTAAGATATTAACAAAAACGAATTTTATCAAAAAGTAATTGAAAATATTATTTAATAGTAATTTTCCTGTTTTAAAATCCTAATCAAAAGATAATTGCAAAAAAACTATTTGATAATAATTTTCCTTATAATATTGTGACATGTGTTTAAATATATAATGATTAAACATATATATAATAAGATAATAAAAATGAATTTTGATAAAAACTACTTTTAAAAATTATTTAATATTAAATTTTTTTTTAATATTTAGTAGTAATTATTTCAGAAATTTTCTTTTTGCAAAATCGTTAAAAAAAATTGAAAACCATTTATTTAATAGAATTTTCCTTTCTAAAAGTTTGGTTCTTCAAAATTTTTAATTAACATGATCGCGACACATGGCAATTATATATTTTAAGAATGTGACATGTGTTAATGTATCTCATAATAAAAAATATATATATTAAGATATTAAAAAAAATAAATTTTATTAAAAAGTAATTAAAATATTATTTAATAGTAATTTTCCTTTTTTAAAATCATAATCAAAAGATAATTGCAAAAAACTATTTGATAACAATTTTCCTTATAATATCATGACATGTGTTTAAATATATAATAATTAAAAATATATATAATAAGATAATAAAACGAATTTTGATAAAAACTACTTTTAAAAATTATTTAATAGTTAAATTATTTTTTTAATATTTAATAGTAATTATTTTAGAAATTTTCTTTTTCCAAAATCCTAAAAAGATATTTGAAAACAATTTATTTAATATAATTTTCCTTTTCTAAAATTTTAATGAAAATATAATTATAAAATATTATATTGAGCTTAGTTCTTCAAAATTGCTAATTAGCATGATTGTGACACATGTTAGTTATATATTTAAAAATGTGATATGTGTTAAACTATCTCATAATCAAAATATATATACTAAAATAATTAAAATGATTTTTCTTAAAAAATAATTATAAATATTATTTAATAGTCTTATTATTATTATTATTATTATTATTATTATTATTGTTAGTATTTTTATAAAATCTTGGTTCTTCAAAGTTGCTAATTTACATGATTTTGACAATGTTAGTTATATATTTGAAAATGTGATAAGTGTTAAACTTTCTCATAATCAAAAATATATATACTAAAATAAATAAAAAAGCGATTTTTTTCTTAAAAATTAATTATAAATATTATTTAATAGTCTTATTATTATTATTTATTATAATGTTTGTTTTTAGAGATACTAAAGATAGAAAATTATAAAAGATAAATATTAACTTTTAAGAAAACATGTTAAACAAAAACTAATTGTAAAATCCTACAAGTACAAAAAATTATTTAGTAAAAAAAATGAATAAAAACCAACTTTTAAATAAATAATATTATTTTTTTAAAAGCCTAATTAAAAGAAAATTTTAAAAGTACTCTTATTATTGTCTTATAAGTAACTAACTTTCTTTTTTAATAGATAATTTTGTATGTTATAAAAGTATGACTAAAAATAGCTACAAATATTTCACATCTATATTTAGGTTTAAGCTTCTACATATTATTTTTACAAAACACAATAGTATTTACATGAAGAGTATTACCTCGGTATTTTCTTTTAATTTCTTGATACAACTCAACTTTTTATTATCTTTATTACATCTTATGATGCTAACATAATTTTACTGATGTTGTTATCGTACATGAGTATGTGTGAATATGATGAATATGTGTTTGTATGTATAAGCCAAAATATATAAATAATAAACAGAATTTTTCTATTAAAAATAAAATAGTTGTATAAAAATCTAAAAGAAAAATTAATTATAAAATAATTAATTTGCTTTTTAAAAGTCAAAATAAAATAAATATATAAAAATAATCTTATTTTTCTTATAATTAACTAACTTTATTTTTTTAATAATTTTGTGTTAAAAAAATATAAACCAAAATTAACTTCAAATATTATACCTAAACATTTAAACTGAACACAGTCTGAACTAAGAAATTGAATGGAAAGTAAAAAGAAATAAAAGTCAAATACTAATCAATGACAATATTATACACATTTTATATACTAATTTAATATTTTATTAAATAATTCTTTAAAGTTTTATTTTGCTAGGATTTTTTAAAAAAAGGAAAACATTCTATTTTATAAATATCTATATTTAGGTTTAAGTTTCTACATATTATTTTTACAAAACACAATAGTATTTACATGAATAGTATTACCTCGGTATTTTCTTTTAATTTCTTAATACAACTCAACTTTTTATTATCTTTATTACATCTTATGATACTAACATAATTTTATATTTTGATGTTGCTATAGTATGTGTGAATATGATGAATATGTGTTTGTATGTATAAGACAAAATATATAAATAATAAACATAATTTTTTCTATTAAAAATAAAATATTTGTATAAAAATCTGAAAGAAAAATTAATTATAAAATAATTAATTTGCTTTTTAAAAGTCTAAATAAAATAAATATATAAAAATAATCTTATTTTTCTTATAATTAACTAACTTTATTTTTTAATAATTTTGTGTTAAAAAAATATAAACAAAAATTAACTTCAAAATATTTCACCTGATATGATTGTGACATGTGTCAATTAAAAATATAGATTGTGAATGTGTCAATAAAAACTGTCATTATATGAAAATTACTTCTTATTTTCCTAAAATCCTAAATAAAATAGATTTCTAAAAAAAAAAAATTATTTTCTAATCTTAACTAATTAAGAATTTTTTCTTTTTAAAAAAAAACCTTGACCAGAGAGAATTGTAAAATTTTATTTAATAGTAATTTGTACTTATAAAAATTAATGATAAACATGATAGTAAAAAAATATTTAGTTAACAAGAAAATTTGTAAAAAATATTAGTGATATTGGAAAAAATGAATTTTGAAAATGGCAACTTTTAAAAATAGTTAATATTTATTGGAAATAGTTATTTGATAGAAATTTTATTTTTCTAAATCCTAGAAAAAATATAATTGTAAAAGATTATGTAATATTAATTTCCTTTTCTAAAATCCTAAAAAACTGTACAAGAATATTAGATAGTTTTTTCTTATTTATATAAAAAATCCTAAACAAAAAAAAATTGTATCATATTTTTAAGTCCTAACCAAAAGAGAATTGTAAAAAATTATTTGATAATATTTTTAAAAGAGTATTTGATGATGAACATGATACAAAAAATTATTTAATTAACAAAAGAAGTGTAAAATTAGTATTGATACGAAATGTAAATTTTCTTTATTAGTAACTAAAAATAATTATTTGATAGCAAATTATTTTTTTTGAAATTCTACAAAGAAGATAATTGTAATAGGTTATATGATAGTAATTTTTTTTAAAAAAAATCTTAAACAAAATTGTGAAAAAGTATTTAATATTATTTTTTTAATTGTAAATAAAAACTAGATTTATAAAATAGAATTTTTTTCTTTTAAAAAAAAATCCTAACAAATTATTTAATAAAACATTAAACTATTACATAAGAACATGTATAATGTTGTCATTCAGTTTCTTATTTCGCGTTGTGTTCAGTTTAAACGTTTAGATATAGTATTTTATCTAATCTTAAGTACAAAGTTTATAACAATTTATCTATGTACCATGATTATAAAATATAAATATTAACTTAAACTTATGTGCAAAAATGGGTTTTAATTATAAAATAAATCTCAAACAACATATGCAAAAAACAATCATAAAACTATAATAAAATTATTTATTATTTTATTTTTTTTTAAATTAAAACATCACACAAAACCCGTTGCAACGCAACGGGCTCATATCTTGTTCGAAATAAAGTTTGCTCCGGTATTAAATTAGTTTGGTTTTTGAAAATCTTACCGAAGTATTTCATTTCAGTTAGATTTGGTTTAATTTATTAAAATTTCGGATAAATTTGGTTAAGTTTGTTTAGTTCGGTTCGGTATTCAATTAGTTTGGTTTTTGAAAATCATACCGAAGTATTTGATTTTGGTTAGATTTTGTTTAGTTTTGTTAAAATTTCGGTTAAATTTGGTTAGTTCAGTTCAAAATATGGTTACTTCGAATAAATCCCAGGCCTAAGACCAACCATTTCATGCTGAATTAACTTTGTGTCATGTTTCAGTATACACCTGCGATTGATATATGGAGTGTTGGTTGCATTTTTGCTGAAATGCTATTGGGAAAGCCTTTGTTTCCCGGCAAAAACGTGGTGCACCAATTGGATCTTATGACTGACTTTCTCGGCACTCCACCGCCTGAGTCCATTTCAAAAGTTAGTAACACTAGCTAGTTTTATTTTAAAAAATCTCTTTGAGAAGTGAGTTGTTTCCTGTAAATGAGATTTTTGAAATCTTGAAATTTTTTGACAGATTAGAAATGAAAAGGCGAGGAGATACCTTAGCAGCATGAGGGAAAAACAGCCGGTTCCTTTCTCTCATAAGTTCCTTAAAGCTGATCCTTTGGCTCTTCGCCTTCTTGAACGCCTTCTTGCATTTGATCCTAAAGATCGTGCATCAGCTGAAGATGTAAGTGAAGAGTTTTTTTTTTATTACACAGATTGAAACTCTGATGTTTATTGTTTCTGATTTTTTTTTTATTTACAGGCAGTGTCTGATCCATACTTCAGTGGTTTGTCGAACTCAGAGCGTGAACCATCAACGCAGCCAATTTCAAAGCTTGAGTTTGATTTTGAGAGAAAGAAGTTAAACAAAGATGATGTCAGAGAATTAATCTACCGAGAGGTAAACACAAAAACCCTTCTTCTACTTCTCTGGTTATGTTTATCTGCTCTTCACTGATTTTAACAATCACTTATCTTTGGGGGGAAACACATTAGATATTGGAGTATCATCCTCAGATGTTGGAGGAATACAAGCGCGGTGGTGATCAGCTTAGCTTCTTGTACCCTAGGTTAGCTTAATTAAACAACTCATGAACTATAATTCCCTGAAACAAAAAGAAACCAAGAATCTTCTGTTGTTTATGCAGTGGGGTTGATAGGTTTAAGAGGCAATTTGCTTATCTTGAAGAAAATCAAGGTAAACCAGGAGCAGGAGGAGGAAGAAGTACTGCACTTCATAGACATCATGCTTCCTTGCCAAGGTAATGTGTTTTCACAGAATCCCTCTCGCTTTGCTCTCTCTTTCTCTGAGAGCATTTTGCTTCTTTGTGGTTGTGTGTTTGCAGAGAGAGAGTTCCTGCTCCGAATGGTGAAACTGCAGAAGGAAGTAGTGATGTTGAGAGTAGAGCAGCAGCTGATGTGGCTTCAACCTTGGAATCTGAGGAAGCAGAGAATGGAGGAGGTTACAGTGCTCGTAGCCTCATGAAGAGTGCCAGCATCAGCGGTTCTAAATGCATCAATGTCCAATCTAAAACCGACAAAAAGGTTGGTTAGTTAGTTAGTATAGAATGCAAAAAACAGAGGATCTTGAAAGGAACATGCAAATAGAGTTTACTTACTGTTGTTCTGTTCTCTCTGGTTGCAGGACATCATAGCTGAGGATGGAAATGATGAAACAGTTTCAGAGCTTACTGATAGAGTTGCTTCTCTTCATAATTCTTAAAATAAATATATAGTTTTTTTGGCAAAAGTTTTCTGGTGAAAAATTTGTTTCTCCATGTTTGCTTCTCCCTCTTCCACAACCATCTTCGTGGTTGGGGTTTGATTTGTTGTATTTAAAAGTTTGGGGGTAAGAATGAGAACTTTGAATAAGCACATCGATCTCCATGTAATTTTTTGTTTTGTCTTTTTTATACAAACTGATCTTTGACGTTCTTTTTAGTTTAACGGATTTTACTTCAGTGCCATTTGGTGTGGTCGTGTCTAATCCGGTTCAGGTTGAACCGGGGTATTGGGTCCTCTATAATATAAACCGGAAGATAAAACTCGGCTTTTTAAAAGCTAAAATTAAAAAATTAGCAGGCTTAATGCTGTGTTAGTTGGCTTTCTAATGACGAAGAATAAGCTACAGGATCTCTTGTTTATTAGTCCATGATGTCAAAATCTAAATTGTATTGTTATACTTTTTCTGTAATATGATATCCATTATCGGATGATAAAATTATTGGTCTGATCTCATGACGACAAAAACAAAATTATTTGATTAAATCATTGGTCTGAAATAATGTTAAAGAGTAAAGTGAGCTCTTAAAGCATTTTCATCTCTATGTTATTTCAGAAATAATTTTTATAGAACATTTTTAATTTTTTTTAAAGAAAATTATTAGAACTTTAATAGATACTCTTCTTGTATGTGTCCCTTAGTTGATAGTTTAACTTTTCTAAGAGAAATAAAAATTAATTATTAAAAGCTTTAAATTCGTTTAAGAGTTTGTTAAGTAATGGAAACTGCTCTTAGAGCATGATTGTTGGAAAGTTCTTAAGGTGATGTTCTTATCGAAATATAAGAACTCGTCTATTAATTTTTAATTAAAAAAATTAAGAACCATTTATTAAAAAAATTTTTAGGAGCTTATCCACCAACCCCAAACCACAGCCCCGATAAGAATCTGCAAAAGCGAATAGAATTTTCCAGGATAAAGTCCATAATACGCCAAATTGGTTAAGCAATATTAGGCGACAATAAACTTTGTATAATTCATTAAAACTATTTTAATTCTGTAAACATTCAAAAGTGAAATGTCTAACTTTATACTCTAAGATTATGATAATTACGCCGCCACAATTTGGAGTTTGACTTCAAATTTTGACTACTAGGAAAAATAATGGGTTTCATCATATCGTAAAGGAATAGATCACAAAATCTTGACTAACACCAGTGAAATTTCTAATAAACGTTTTTTAAATGGCAAAATGCCATCAAAAATATCATATTACCCCGCAAAAATACCATCTGAAATTTATATCAATAACGTTTGGTGACTGAAATCGTGATGTTAAACTAGAAATTAGTACTGTATATTAAAAAGTAAAACATCAAATTTAAACCTTTTTAATTAGCAGTTTAACATAAAATATATATAATTATTTTTATAGAATGTCTTGATTAGACATATATTTGCATATAAATGCGATTATAAGTGTTCTAAACACCACAACGAGAAATTCTTGGGTTCACCCCCTAGAGTGAACCTCTAGGTTCACCAACCAATAGTGTTTGAATATTTGATATTTGATATCTTTTAAAAAAGGAAATAAAATTGAATATCCAAATTAGATTATATTTTTAAAATAAAATAATAAAAATACATAAAAATAGTTACAAAAAATAAATTAATTAATATTGTTAAGTCTTCAGCAAAATACTAAACTCTATACCCTAAATCATAAACCCTAAACGTTAAACCTTAAACTTTGGATAAACTCTAAACTGTTGGAAAATCTTAAACCCTAAATCATACATTAAAAACTAAATTTTACTAACACTAACCCATAAATCCTAATCACTAAACCCTAAACCCTTGGGTAAACCCTAAACCCTTGGGTAAACTCTGAACCCTTGGATAAATCATAAACTCTAGGGTTTAATTTTAAATATTTTTGATTTAGAGTTTATGATTTATCCAAGGGTTCAGGGTTTATCCAAGGGTTTAGGATTTAGTGATTAGGGTTTAGGGTTTAGTGATTAGGATTTAGGGTTTAGTGTTATTAAGATTTAGTTTTTAATGTATCATTTAGGGTTTAAAATTTTCCAATGGTTTACGGTTTATCCAAGATTTATGGTTTATAATTTAGGGTTTGGAGTTTAGGATTTAGGGTATAAGATTTAGTATTTTGCTAAAAGTTTATCAATATTTATTTATTTATTTTTTGTAACTATTTTTATTGTTTTATTTTAAAAATATAATATTATTTGGAAATTCAATTTTGTTTCCTTTTTTAAAAGATATCAAATATCAAATACTCAAACACTATTGGTTGGTGAATCTAGAGGTTCACCCTAGGGGTGAACCCAAGAATTTCTCCACCACAACTCCATTTGAAGAGACTTATTCTTGTGTTCACTCCCTAGGATAAACCTTTGGGGTTCACCAACCAATATGATTATGTTATTTAATATTTGATATCTTTTAAAAAAGGAAACAAAATATTGTCAAATTATGTTATCTTTTTTAAATTAAAAGGTAAAAAGAAATAAATAAAAAATAGTAGTAATTACAAAAAAAAAATATTTTTAACGTCGTGAGCAAAACATTAAACCCTAAATCGTAAACCCTAAACCCTTGGGTAAACCCTAAATTCTATGATAAATTTTAAACTCTAGGATAAATCTTAAACTCTAAATCAAAATCACTAAACACTAAAACACTCAAGGGTTTAGGGTTTAGGATTTAGAGTTTTAGGGTTTAGTGTTTTTATTTAGAGTTTAGGATTTATCCAAGGGTTTAGGGTTTACCCAAGGGTTTAGAGTTTACCCAAAGATTTAGGTTTACCCAAGAGTTTAAGGTTTTGGATTTAAGGTTTAGGGATTAGGATTTAGGGTTTAGGGATTAGGATTTAGGGTTTAGTGTTTTGCTGACGACGTTAAAAAGATTTTTTTAATTCTTTTTTCTGTAGCTGCTATTTTTTTTTATTTTTTTATTTTAAAGACATAATATAAATTGATAATATTTTGATTTCTTTTTTAAAAAATATCGAATTTGAAATAATGAAATTCTATTAGCTGGTGAACCTTTAGATTCATCCTAGAGGGTGAACCCATCCTAGGGGGTGAACCCAAGAATAACTCTCAGAATATTATGAGTTGAAAACACTTTCCTTTTGAGTTCACCAGGGTCATTTATTACGCACACTCAAGTGATATATATGGTTGCATGGCATCTGTTTCGAAATTTGTAAAAGCTGTCTTCTGTATGACTGACTTCAAATGCAAAGAGACTTTTTTTTTTTAACATGAAAGGAGACTTGTAATTGTAGTATAATATACTCTCTCTTTCTTTCTTTTTTAACATATATGTTATATACTTATATGTACAATGTATTCATATGTTTTTGCGTACAGTAAATTTTGCAATTTTGCCCAAAAAAGAGAGTCCTATCTGATTCCTTTTATCAGATGGCTCACACCAACCCATTGATCTATCACTTTATCGACCATATAAGTCTCAATGATTTTCTTTTTAAAAGACTTCAAAAAGTATTTCGTCATATACTTCCCATTATTTATTAGTAGTGTGGACTGCAATTTCAACTCCTAGAGTTTATTAAGTTTTTTTTTTAGTATCGTGCAAATAAAATACATAAACGTTATGCGATTACAATAACTTTCATAAATTTTTCCTGATAGCCAATTGGTTCTTCAGATAATGCTTAACCCAAATATACCCAAAAAGAGGGTGTAATATAAGATACACACCCGCGTTTTACATGTGAGTTTAATTTCATCCCTACAACAAATCCTGAACTGATATCCACTTAAAGTAGACATAACTTTTACGTACCCATATTATTACATGTGCATTCTTTTTCAGAAGAGTCAATCTCAAGATGTTCCACTTACGAAGTGACAGACGATATTATTTGTAAATCGCAATAGTAGTTTGTTTTCTTTCTGTCGATATTGTTTGTCATCGTCCGAGAGCTAACAGTTGACGTTACTATTGGCTAAAATAAATTCATCAACTGGTCATTACTAGCTAGAAACAGTACGGAATACAAGTGATTGGTCATGTTTTCTTAATTTCTAGATCCTCACACCATCGATCGGTTGAAATGGTTTTACTAGGAAACTCAAGCGATGATAAATGATATATGAAACAAGCCCTAAAATATGAATAGAAACGAGTTCAAATAAAAAAAACTTTAGAGAACATATTCTTGCCGTTTTTTTTATAAGTATATTCTTGCCGTTTTATAGAGTTAGTAACCGATAATCTTAGCTAGATTTATAGTGACCGAGAGAACACAGACTTAACAATCGACGTTGGAATTTCTAAAAACTCTTCACTAGCAACCATTAAACACGTACATTTGATTTACTGTAATTCAATAATTAGGTCATTCTCATGTCGATTCAAACACAGTTATTATGTTGGAATATAAACTAAATTATGTTGAGTTATAGTCAATTTAACCGAAAAGTATTGATATCAAGTTGGTGTTATTATATATTTACTTTTTGGATTAGATTTGTTAGTGCTATACATTTTTGGTAAATCAACTTGCTAGTAATACATTTAAAATAAGACATGCTGACAATATCACATCTAAAGCTATCAAACAGAGACTCAAACGTGACAAAAGCTACGAGGATTAATGACTGGCGCTTAAATAAATGAGCAAGTTGAACGAGATAGTTACATTCAAATTGTGGGAAGTTTGGTGAACAAAAGAATGATTGGGTGTTTTACAAAAAAAGAAGAAGAGGTGTCTGATATATGCTGAGATTGGTCGAGAAGAGAAACAAAACAGTTATAGAAAGCAACCTATAAATACAAGAGTCTAATATTTTAGCAACAAAAAGTAATTTAGAAGTGGCTAGTTTATAGTTTACATAAACTTATGAATAAATCATGTTGAGATGAGTCAGATGACTATGTAAATGAGAGATTTGAAATCTTCAAAACAGATTATAAGTGGTTAACTTTCTCGTACGTGGTACTCTCACCTACCGATCCAATAATGTAAGAAAACCCACCCGTAATTATTGACAAAATATATATACTTGAAATTAGTTATCCCCTTTATCTTTTTCGTGCATGGTATTTTATTGGGCAGAGAAAATCATCTTAGGGGTGTTTTCAAAGACTTTATAAAATATAGGTGCTTTAACAGAATTTGTTATAAAATAATATTTAAACTAGAAAGGAAACCCAGTTTGATCCTATATAAAGGAATCTCCACATTAACATCTTAATCAAGAATCAAGTGTAAGGTAAGAAAAAAAAAACAAAGAAGAACAGTCATATTCTATATTAAGAAAATGAAGACTTTCGGATTTCTAATGATTTCGACCTTTCTGGTTCTCTTTGCAACTCTTCTCCCTTATTCTTCGGCTTCAACCACCCGTCGATTTCACTTTAATGTAAGCAAATTTTACGAAGACTCCATTTCATTTTATCTACTCTTAGACTCTATTTTTATTACATGGTCATAAAATGAAATTTCGAAAAATCATAAAGCAGTATGCACAAGGTTTATTCATTATACACATCTTTATCAGTCGTATGATACTATGATGTAAGATCAGTGCCGGTCTTGACACTTTAATTGTTTTTACAATGCTCTACGTTTAAATAAAAATTTGTGCTTTTATTATTCTTATAAAAAATCTATAATGTCTTACATATAACTACAATTATCGCTACATGGGACTTTATAGGATATTTTCCGGTGGTAGCGTATTACACAAATGTAATAGTAACATTTTTCAATATTTATATAATTTTGGGGGTTTTAGGTCGAGTGGAAGAAGGTAACTAGGCTGTGCCACACGAAGCAACTTTTAACGGTGAACGGACAATACCCTGGGCCGGCGGTGGTGGTTAACGAAGGTGACACCGTAGAAATCAAAGTGACTAACCGGATTGCTCACAATACAACTATTCATTGGTAAATAATATTTAAATCTCATGCATGCATAATTTAACGACAGTTAAACATTTTGTTAACTTACTTTATGTGAGTAGGCATGGGTTAAGGCAATACCGGAGCGGTTGGGCTGATGGACCGGCTTACATTACGCAGTGTCCTATACGATCGAAACAATCATATACATATAGGTTCAAAGTGGAAGACCAAAGAGGCACACTCCTTTGGCATGCACATCACTCATGGCAACGCGCCTCCGTCTACGGTGCCTTCATCATCTATCCGAGGCAGCCTTACCCATTCTCCGGCAGCCACATCCAGTCCGAAATTCCCATTATACTCGGTACAAAATATAACTAGTTTTAATTTTTGTTTCTTATCACTCAAATCTATAATTTTCCCAAATTTTTAAACTAAAATTATCAAACAGCGTGTATAAACAGAAAAAGGGTAAATGGTAAAGCTTATCACTTTTAACTTTAGTTTCTACGAGTACACAGTCAGGAGAGGGATCATGCATATATATATATATATATAACACACGTAATATTATGAATAAGTAGATGATAATCAATATGTATATATTAGTGCTCATATAATGGATAATTATGTATTGAGCTGTGAAACTCTAACTAATTATGAATTGAATTTTATCCAATTCCTTTTGATAAAACTAACTGATTTCATATAGAGTTAGTCTGGTTTAGTGTGTGTTCCGTTCAGTTTATGTTAAATTTGGTCTAATTCAGGTTAGTTTTATCTTGGTTCAAGACTTCAAGTTTACTCTCATTAAAAACCAATTTACAAAACATAAAATAAAACCAGTATAACTTTTGATCATTAATATTAGAAAGATAAAAGGAAATTTATGGAACCTTTTACTAATAAAATAAAATCATGTTAAGAAAACCAACTTAATGGTTTGGATTATATTTTGGTCTCCTTTGGGTTGGTTTGAGTTCGGGTGGTTTGGGTTAACTCAGTTTGGTTTGGTTTTTGCCCACCAGGTGAATGGTGGAATGATGACGTAGACAAGGTGGAGAAGCAGATGTTGAAAACAGGAGCTGGTGCCAAAGTTTCCGACGCTTACACGCTTAACGGCCTTCCCGGTCCACTTTATCCTTGCTCTACCAAAGGTCCAATCTTCTCTCTTAACCGATGGTTTAGTTCCAAATCCGGTTTGTTTCTCATTATTAAAATTTTCAAATTGTGTGCAGATACTTTCACCGCGAACGTGGACGCGGGAAAAACATACATCCTCCGCATAATCAACGCTGCTCTAAACAACGAACTCTTCTTCGCTATATCAAACCACACACTAACCGTAGTCGAAGTCGACGCGGTTTACACCAAACCGGTTCATACCAAAGCAATCATGATCGCTCCCGGTCAAACCACCACCCTCCTCCTCCGCACCAACCACCTCTCCGACGGAGAATTTCTCATAGCCGCAACTCCTTATGTCACTTCCGTCTTCCCCTTCAACAACTCCACCACCGTCGGCTTCCTCCGTTACAACAAGAGTAAACCGGTTAACCATCTAAACCGACGCCGGTTAATAACGACGCTATCCACACGCTCGGTCCTCCCCGACATGCTGGACACGAAGTTCGCGACGAGATTCTCCGACAGCATCAAGAGCCTCGGGTCGGCCGAGTACCCGTGCAAAGTCCCCACGGCGATCGACAAGCGCGTGATCACCACGATCAGCCTCAACCTCCAAAACTGCCCGGACAATCAAACCTGCTCCGGATACGACGGGAAGAGATTCTTCGCGTCGATGAACAACGTCTCGTTCATCAGACCTCCTATCTCAATCCTGGAGAGCTACTACAAGAAAAAGAGCAGAGGGGTGTTCACGCTCGACTTCCCGGAGAAGCCTCCGAGCAGATTCGACTTCACGGGAGTCGACCCCGTGTCGGAGAACATGAACACCGAGTTCGGAACCAAGCTGTTCGAAGTGGACTTCGGTGCGAGGTTGGAGATTGTGTTCCAGGGGACGAGTTTTTTAAATATTGAGAACCATCCGTTACATGTGCACGGACACAACTTCTTCGTTGTCGGAAGAGGGTTCGGAAACTTCGACGAGGAGAAGGATCCGGAGAAGTATAACTTGGTGGATCCGCCGGAGAGGAACACGATCGCGGTGCCGACGGGAGGATGGGCGGCGATTAGGATAAACGCGGATAATCCTGGAGTTTGGTTTATTCACTGTCATCTCGAGCAGCATACCTCGTGGGGATTGGCTATGGGCTTTATCGTTAAAGATGGGCCTCTTCCTTCGCAGACTCTGCTTCGTCCTCCTCGTGATCTTCCCAAGTGTTGAAAGAGTGTTCAACAAGTTAGGTCGTTTCTAGGGTTTTGTTTTATTGTATTTTGAGTGTTTTAGATTTAAATAATGAATGGTTGTTCTTTTCTGTCAAATGCTTTTGAGTGTTCAGCAAGGTGGGATGTTTTTAGGGTTTTGTTTTGTGTTTTTGAGTGTTTTAGATTATAAATAATGGTTGTTATTTTCTGTCAAATGCTATTGCAAATGAATATGAATCTTCAGTGAACTATGTATTAACTTAAAAAAAAAATCATACATATTTTAAGGAGATAACAAACAAATATTAAAGAACAAGATAAAGTGATTACAATCGATGAAAGAAATCTAATATACTGCTTTTCTTGTTGATCTTAGCCTTCTTGTCCTCTGAGCTTCTAAAGCTTGTTTTCACTTTGAAACTCTCAGCTCTAGGTTTTGCTCCACGGACTCTCTTTGTGGTTATGTTCACATGACCTTGAATCTCAACTACATCTTCTGAATCCACAGAACTTTCCTTCTCTCTGATCTTCTCAGAGTTCTGTTTGATTACAGAATCATCAAGCTTGGACAAATCGATTGTAACATCCTTTTGATCCCCTGAGCAATCGTGCTCCTTAGAGTTTGGTGAATAAGTAACATCCATTGCTTCACCGTTGGTCCCAAAAGAAACCTTGAGTTCTTGCAAACCATACTCTTCCATGTTGATTTCATCAGTTTTTCTGATCTTGAATGGGTTGTTATCCGGAGCCAGTGAGGGATTGCTGGTCGGGATAATCATATGATCCTTGTTAGGCTGCTGCGACACCAGTTTGTGTAGATCTAAATCTTGTTTGGAGTACTTTGGCTCCTCCAGAACACTTTCTGGACCGATTATAGCTTCATCTGCACTCCTTTTGAGATTTATTCTTTCCTCGCTTTCAGACAAAGGCAATAACAAAAAGGAGCTTCTCTTTTCCTGTTCCTTGAATGATTGAACAGGTGTCTTCATCTGTCTCCCGGAAACCGAGAAGCGGTTAAATGCCTCCATGGTTATGGGATCAACTTTCCCTTCAGCAATTGCAGCAGCAACAGATGGTGAGAGATCTCTGATAAGAGTAATGTGTCAAGGTGAACAAACTTGGTAAATAATCATGTGATTTTTGATGAATGACAATCATGTGAATGTGATGAAAAAGGATACGGTCCCAGGAACTCAAGTTGTTCAACTGGTAAGTCCATGAGGTTCTGCGAGAGGGGTTTCAAGTGCTTGAGCTTCTTACCATGAAAGTCATATCTGCAACATAATAAATCAAAGGGGAATGGTGTAAGAACGGTACAAAAATGGATATTAGCGAAACATGACTGAGACGAGAGCTACTTACACACGAGCATACTGGAAAACTGAAACTGCTTCCATCAAGGTGCTGGAGTAATCCTCAGGAACTAGTTTACCCTTTTTTGTCTTGAGAACTGACAAAACCTACAATATTCACACATTTGAATGTCTTAAGTACTGACAAAACCTACAACATCAAGTAAATGCTTACACGTTCAACACTCTGGTACTTGGAGATGAATCCATGAGCTCTCGAGATGCCAACACCAGGAACAGAGGGCAGAAAATCACATCCGGCTAGTACGCACATTGCTGTAAAAAAGGCCAAACCAACAACAATTGTATAAATGAATGTTGGGAGAGACGTGTCATATCAAAAGTTCAAAAATGTAGATAATAATACTAACCAGTGAATAGCTCTTGATCAAAGTTCTGGAAAGAGGGTTTTTGATCAGCGGCTTGAAAAACATTATCTAGAATCAGTTCCTCCCCTTTGCCATACCGGTCCATCTTAAAGATAACCTTGTTACCATACAGATGTTGAGGAAACATATCATACAATGATCTTAAACTTCGTTTTATTGCATGTGGAAAAGAGAATCTTACAGCTTTGCAGCCATAGGCAAGTAAATCGCTGTCCTCGGTTATAACAGCAGCAATCCCGCCTTGTTCCAGTTCGAGGCTGGATAGGTATGCTAGCTGAGCATCAGCCTCATACGGAGCTACGATAAATTCAACGTTTTCTGATTTCAGAACCTGAAAAAATGTTAGGGCCCTAGCAAAATAGTCATATAATTCCTTAGGAAACGTACTTGGTTGATAAAAAACGTGTATACCTGAATCAATTGATGAGCCATGGATGATGTTACACTAACGGCTCTCTGCGTAATGCGTATAGTAATGACAAAAGGTATTAGCTCACATAATATCCTAGTCTTAAACCAAAAAAATATTAGCAGAATGCATGATACAAATACTGACTAAACACACATACCAACACATCAAGAATGCCAAACTAGGCATAGGATTCAAGAAGATAATTTTATGTCCGAAGGATTTAGGGACACTGGTTCAAGCTAAGACACTGTGCGGTAATAATATGTATTCCTAGTAAACACAGACAAGTCCTTGAGCTTTCAGAGGCTAATTAGCAGTGAAAAAAAAATAACTCTAAAGCCATTCAAGTGAAAAGAACTAGTAAGCAAGCACCTCAAAAAGCAGTGATATTTACTCTAAAGGCGAGCAATTATGCAACGCAACTTATAGAACGAAGCCTTTGAAATGAGAAGAGCTACGAACCTGGAAGAACTCAACAGCTGCTTTGACATTCCCTTCTTTAAGCTTCACCATTGCAGCATCAAAGTTTGCCTTTCGCTTCCTGATAATAGAAAAAAGAACAAAGACGCTTAGATGAATGAAAAAAGAAGCTTATTAGGAGCTAAAGAAGAAGTGATTAAACAAGAGAGACACTTGCCTTTGGCGTTCGTCACCAGTGGCAGCCTTGCAGGGCATATGACCACCGTCGAGAACAACGACAGGGGTAATCTCATAGTGTTGAAGAAGACTGATTCTGTGCATGAAGTAATCAATGTATCTGAGCTTCTTCTTCCCATCAGTGTCTAAACACAGCTCCATACTGCATGAGTATGCTGTTGCAAAAAAAAAAAAAATATATATTCACAGGTCATGAAATTGAAATCCACCCATTAAACAGATTATAATTGATCTCATTTTCATTCTTCAGCTCAGAATTAAGAGCACAGGAAAGCTTACCTCCTTTGTGTAGCCATGAATACGCATCGATTCCCACCTGGAAATACAGAATTGAGTAAGCCCATTAGTTAAAGACTTGATTTTTTTTATGGAGATTTACCCAGAACGATTAAGAAGAGATAATGGGAGAAGTTGTTGTTGTTACTCGTGTTCCGGCGTATTTCTGGATGTGAATGGGGAGAATGTATGGCTTCATGAATCTGAGGAGATCCTTTATCCCCATTTCTGCTTTGCTGTCTTATCGTCTCGCTATGTCTCTCTCTCTCTCTCTCTTATTAGGGTTCTTCTGCTGTCCGAAATGTTTTTTTCTTATTGCTTCTTTTATTTTTTCTACCTCTCGCATAAGGGTAAAAAGAAAGGTCTTAATTACACAGTTTTTAAGACTAGACCTTGGCGCGAAAAGGACATGGCGGGAGGTAATTAAAGAACGACAGACTCCACGTCAGCAGTAGAAGCGGCGGCTGTTCGACTATATTACGTGACGAGCTCGAACAAGTGTTCATGCTCATTTGTAAAGGAAGGTAACGAGTTGTTAAGAGTGAAATTTCATCATTTTCTTGCATAATTTAATCATTGTGCTTGTTACTCAAAAAGCCGATTGTTTTTCTATCATTCAATGTCAGTACAAATTCATGAATGTGAGATAAATTTGTAGGATTATCAAAGAATTCACATGGCAAGAAAATGGAATAACTTTTTTTTTTTGGTCAACAAAAATGGAATAACTTAAAACCGCAAAGATATAACAAACAATATAAAAGATCCAAACCTAGAATTGATCGACATAAAAACAAATATTCTTGCAAAATCTCTGGGTGTGCTGGAAAAAAAAAAGTGATAAGATAAAAAAGCCAAAGAGATGTGATCACTAGTAGCGGCCAATACCCCAAACTCTGATAACTCCATCGGTATAACCACTGAACAAGGTGCTTCCATCCGCACTCCAGTTCAGGCTGGTGCAGTAAATAACCTATCCAAAAACCAACAAACAAAAATCCATTCCAATGTGAACTCAGGTTGGAAACCATTCAAACACTGACCTTAGCAATCTAGTTAAAAATTGTAACAAGATAGGATCTTTATAGACAAATAAAACTCATATTGTTACACAGAGTTCGCAATCAAATATTGATTCGCAGGTTTCACTAGTTAACAATATACTGCAAGTAATGCACGAGACAATGTATGAAGATAAACTCGGACTAAATAAGAGAACCTTAAAACAAGGATGGAAAACCACACACACATTTATCATTTGTTCACATTTCAATAGATTAATCCACGAAAACCATATCAATGAACTTTTACATTTGTTATACAAGTGTAAACGCTATCATCGATCATCAGGTATTATCTAAACAATCTAGACAACTTTAAATCGACCGAAAACATATAACCAACCAAGCCATGAGGTAGTAGTATGTCATTACCTTCTTTTTGTTGCCAGCAGTACCACTTCCATCAGACTTCTCAGCCTCAGCCTTAAGATCAACCTTCAAATCCTCAACAACACTCTTACTCTCAAGATCCCAAATCTTAATCCCCTGCTCAGTCGCAGCACAAAGCCAGTACCTATTCGGACTAAAGCAGAGCGCGTGGATCACAGAGTTCGCTTCAAGAGAGTAAAGCTTCTTCCCCTCAGCCAAATCCCACAACAACACCACACCATCTTTCCCTCCACTAGCACACAAAGAACCATCAGGCGAAACAGCAACAGTGCTAACATACCCAGTGTGCCCCGCAAGAGTCGACCTAAGCTTACAGTTCGCCAAGTTCCAAACTTTCACCGTCTTGTCCCACGACGCCGACACAATCGTCGGCTGAAGCGTGTTGGGACTGAACCTAACGCAGCTCACCCAGTCGCGGTGCCCCTCACCTCCTTCCGCGATGGTGTACTTACACTCACCGAGAGTGTTCCAGAGCTTGATCGTACGGTCACGAGAGGCCGACACGATCTGACGGTTGTCGAGCGAGAAGGCCACGGAGAGGACGTCTTTGGTGTGTCCGACGAATCTTCGAGTCGACACGCCGGCGGCGAGGTCCCAGAGACGGAGCTCGCCGTCCCAGCTTCCGGAGAGCGCGAACTGGCCGTCGGAGGAGAGAACGACGTCCTCGACGAAGTGGGAGTGGCCGGTGAGGCGCCTCTGGGCTACGCCGTAGGATTTGTCGTCTTTGGTGAGCTTCCAGAGGATGATGGATTTGTCGCGGGAGGCTGAGACGATGATGTCGGAGTTGTCGATCGGGGTGGCGATCGCGGTGACCTGGTCGGTGTGCGCGCGCATGGTGCCTTTTAAAACGAGTCCTTCCGCCATTTTCGGTGTGTGGAGGAGGAGCTTCGGAAGGTAGGGTGGTTTGGCGGTGAGATGCGAAGGGGAAAGAAGCGGCGGTTTATATGAGTGACAAGTGAAATGGATTAGGGTTAGTTTCTTTAATTGGGCCTATATGTTAAGGTTTACTAGTGGGTCTTCGGTAAATGAACTGCTGGAATTTTCATTCACATGACTAGTTGGGCTGGAGAAAAATGCCCGAATCCGAAGAACCAAGAGCATAGTATCAAACCCGAACCCAAATCTGTTGAATATCCAAACCAATTCAAATTTTTAGTATTTGAATAGCCCAAACCGAACCCAACCCAAACCAAAACTTTTTGGATATCCGAATGTATTTGAAATAGATTTATATATTTAAATATATTAATTAAATTTTAGATTTAATATCTAAAATATATAAAATATTTAGGGTTTATCTAAAATAATTTGAAAATATATACAAATTATCAAAATTAAATGTTTAAAACAACCAAACAATACTCAAAACACTAAAAATATTTATTGATTATGTATCTAAATATTCAAATCAAACCAGTTTATAAGTTAAGTTTAGGTATTTAGCGTACATGCATTGTTCAAATTTATATGTAACTAGATATGGATCCGTGCATTGCACATGTTTTATTTGATGTTTTAATTTCACGAAAAAAACATAAAAAGAATGAAAATCGTTTTTTACAGTACTTCTTGGATCTTTCAGAGTATATATTGGTGTAATAATAATGTTTGCACATACCGTCTTGATGAAGATCTATCGAAATTTTGAAATGTGAATGTTCCAGTGGTAGAACTATAGCTGCAACATATTTGATCCCTAACAAACCGCTTCATGATCACCTAAAGCGATCAAGATAATAGCTACAAGCAGTTCGCACGAACACACACCCAGAGGTGGCTCCAAACGGCTTCAACGGAGGCGCTTGGCAATGGCCCCGGAACACCATAGGAGGAGGAGGCCAATCAGGTGAGAAAATTTTCTTAGCAAGGAAAAACCTAATATTATATAGATCGGCTTTATCATTATGTGTCGCATACTTGCATTATATGCCATCGATTGTGTGACACCCCGATTTACATAATAAAATGTTGCAATAAATAAATAGTTCGGATACCAAATTGTGACACCCCGATTTACATAATAAAATGTTACGATAAATAAATAGCTCTGATACCAAAATGTAACACCCGTCACTTTCGAAATATAATAAATAGATAAAAGCGGAAATAAAATAATAATACAACTCAAATAATAATAATAATTTTCACCATAATATAAAAGTCAATACGATAGCATAACGCCAAAAGGCCCGATAACGATAAAAGCGGTAAAAGCGATAGAAGCCCCAAAGCCCAATAGCACCGGTCCGATAATCACTCCTGCTCGTCGGTCTCACCTGGAAGGGGGAAAGAAGGAGGGGTGAGCAACATGGGAGTTGCCCAGCGAGGTATGGGATGCTAAACCGCAAACCACAGACTGAGTTCATAGCACTACTAAAATGTAGGTCTAGCTCTAGCATGAAACAAACACGGTGCCTATTACACCACACATAACAATCAATACTCGGCTAGAGGACTAGCCGTTACAACTCATGCGCTTATAGTACATAGCTACTCTCTGCACCGCGCATCTCCTCATAAGGATATATACATATACTCGAAGCGTCGCTAGTACAGTCTGTCTCTGTACCCCCGCCCATCGTAGCGTCGAATGCAAACGTCTCTGCACCACGCCCCAAACAGTAGCGTCGAAGCTCAAACGTCTCTGAACTCATGCCCATACCACACCGTAGCGTCGAAGCTCAGACATCTCTGAGCTCACGCCCTCATCACATAGTCCCTACTCATAACTATGTATATACATATATATAGCAGTTCTTAGCATCAATCATTTCACACAATCGTTGAATCCTCTATTATTCTAATTCCAGTTAACAACCAATATCAATAATGAACAAACAAGACTCTCAAATAGACTCGATTCACAAAGACGGATCATGTTTCGAAACTAAACTTTCCATAATGGTAGTACTAAACTAGCTCGGGATTTAACGGAATAGCCCTCACCTTAGCAATGAAGAGAAGTGGTAACCATGAACTCCAGCTGCTCAAATGGACTCCAAATCTGAAATCAGATCGAAATTTCGAGTCGGAACGCTTTTTGAACGGTTTAAAACGGGTATTTACGGAAAAGTCAACTCGCTGGTCAAAGATTAATTATTTAATTAATTAATTAATTAATTAATTAATCCGGTTTTTTTTAACCGATTTCCAATTGATTTTAACCGACCGGTTTAACCTAACCGAATTGAAATCAATTTAAACCAGTCAAACCAGTCAAACCACCGGTTTGACCGAGTCACCGAGTTGACTCACCGGGTCGACTCGGCCGAGTAGGCGAGTCGCCGGCGAGTCACCGGTGTCGGTCACCGCCGGCGACGGCGGAGCTCCGGCGACGGCTTACCGGAAATATGGCCGGCGGCGATGGCGGAGCTGCGGCGGAGGACGGTGGTCCGGCGGCGGAGCTGCGGCGGATGACCGTGGTCCGGCGGCGGCGCGTGTACCTCACGCGCGCGCAGTGGCGAAACTTCTGGAGGCGCGTGCGGCTTCGTCCGGGCTCCGATTGAGGCGTTTTCGGTGGCTACGGATTCGTCTCGTCAGGAGAAACACGATGGTGGTCTTGGATTCACGAGATTCATCACGGTTAGGAAGTTATGGGTGATTTACTAAACGGAAACGAAACTGAGCTTAAGGAATGCGGTTTCCGGCGGTTACCTAGGGTGTTTATCGGTGGTGGCAAGCTGAACGTGATCACGGCGCACGGTTGCTCCGGCAACGAGCTCAGGTGAGCTTTCTCTCCTCTTCTTCTTCTCTCTCTCTCTCTCTTTCTCTTTTTCTTGAGTTTTATAGAAGGTGGAGATGGTGGGGAAGAAGGTGGAGATGGTGGAGATGGTGGAGAAGAAGGTGGAAGTGGTGGGGTTGGAGAAAGAAGTGGAGATGGTGGGAGTGGGTCATTACAATTCTCCCCCACTAACAAGGAATTCGACCCCGAATTCACATCACCAAACTCTCCAATGACACCCCGAAACAGCTCTGGATAATCAATCCTCATTTGGGGCTCGGACTCCCAGGTATCCTCCTGAATCCCGTCTCTCTCCCACGAACCTTGACCAACATAGTCATCATACCATTATCTGCTCTTACTTGGCGGTCCAACAAAGTGGTGTACGACCAGACCCACCATAAACTTCGACGGTACCATCATAATACTCAAATGATAACAGGTACATCACGATGAATTCCTGATCGCTCTCAAACTCTCCATAACAACAAGCTCTCCATAACAACAATCTAAATCTGCTTATCTTTCGGTTAGAAGATCCCCCCAAAAAGACTAAAACTTAACCAAACGCGAACTCACAAAACTATGAAAAGCTCTTAAGTCAAATAAGGTGTGAAGTAACTCACACCAACCACAACCAATCATACGCGAGATTCACTAATCTCGAACTATACAAGATAACCACAAAACCACAAATATTAACACAAGCAAGTATGATAAGAACATACCCGCTATCGGCTCAGCTCCCTGGGGATCTCCAACTGTAAACACATGTGGAGCGATGGCTAAACGCTTCGGTGGTGGTGGAAGCGCTGCATTATCCCTCCTCGGATAGTCTCTGAAAATGTGACCTGGCTGGTTACAACCAAAACAGTTCCTAACATCCACTACTGGTGCTGCTGCCGCTGCTGGTGGCGCAACCTGGGCATTAAATAGCCTACTCCGACAAACCCTACTCTTATGTCCCATCTTTCCACAATAAAAGCATTGTATGCTCGGTTTGTCCCATGTCCTCTGCTGTGCCTCTGAAGTCCCTCCAAACTTAGGCTGATCTGCCTTGGTGTACTTCTGCTCCTCTGCCAAACCTGCCTCCTGCTCGGCAGCTTTCTCCACCAAGTCTCCCAATCTGTGATAAGTGGCGACACGGCACCTGTTGCGAATCTCTACTCGCATCCCATTCAGAAATTTCCTCATCAGGTCTTCCTCTAAAATGCCCTCTCCAGCAAACCTGCGAAATTGGTTAAACACAACCTCATACTCCCTGATAGACATCTTACCCTGACTTACATGCTCGAACTCGCATTTCTTCCTATCCATAGCTTCCTTCGGAAAGTATTTCCTATCGAACTCTCGGATGAAGTCTGCAAAGGTAAGCCTCCCTGGCCCAAAGTGACTCAATCGTATTCCCTCCCACCATATAAGAGCATCTCCACGAAGGTATTGTATAGTCAATCTGAGCGACAACTCTGGTGGACACTCAATAATCTCCAGCTTCCGCTGCAAGGCTAACTTCCAATCATGTGCAGCTACAGCATCCACTGTTCCGCTAAAATGCTCCATCTCCATGTTTCTCATCTGACATGTCAGCCTGTAGAACCTCTCATCATAAACCGGGTAAACATGAGGTCGCGGTGGTGGTGGTGGTAGATCCTGAACACCATGAGCAAACTGCTGAACTGGACCCTGCTGATCCTGTTGGACCTGAACCAGTGGAACTTGCTGAACCCAAATCTGCGGACCCTGCTGCACCTGAACCTGAGGACCCTGCTGAACGGCAGCCATATGACATGCAACCTCCTGAGCAGCTACTCGGGCGGCCTCCTGAGCGGCCTGCCTGGCTGCCTCCTGGGCAATCTGCTGAAGTGCCTCCTGAGCGGCCTGTCTAGCGGCATCCTGAACCATCTGTCTCAATTCATCCTGATCAACTGGTGGAGCCGTGGGTGGTGGAACTGCGGGCTGCTCATGCTCATCTACATCGTCTCTAACAGCTCTGGCGGTCTAGGTACGGGTGGTTCTTCTCCTTGGCGGCATCTGAAAGGGGAGCGAATAGTTAACTTACGCTGAACTTTGGATACCAACATTTAAGAAGAAGTGATATCGAACGGAAAGGTGCTATTTATTTTTATTTTCAAAATTCTCAAATCCCCGAAAATATTTTGAAATCGTTTAAAACCGTCAAAACCGAATAAAACCAGGTCTCCAAAAATCGCCATCCCGGGTCGGAGCCGGGACGGAACCCGCTCTGATACCAAATTGTGACAACCCGATTTACATAATAAAATGTTACGATAAATAAATAGCTCTGATACCAAATTGTGACACCCCGATTTACATAATAAAATGTTACGATAAATAAATAGCTCTGATACCAAAATGTAACACCCGTCACTTTCGAAATATAATAAATAGATAAAAGCGGAAATAAAATAATAATACAACTCAAATAATAATAATAATTTCCACCATAATATAAAAGTCAATACGATAGCATAACGCCAAAAGGCCCGATAACGATAAAAGCGGTAAAAGCGATAGAAGTCCAAAAGCCCAATAGCACCGGTCCGATAATCACTCCTGCTCGTCGGTCTCACCTGGAAGGGGGAAAGAAGGAGGGGTGAGCAACAGGGGAGTTGCCCAGCGAGGTATGGGATGCTAAACCGCAAACCACAGACTGAGTTCATAGCACTACTAAAATGTAGGCCTAGCTCTAGCATGAAACAAACACGGTGCCTATTACACCACACATAACAATCAATATTCGGCTAGAGGACTAGCCGTTACAACTCATGCGCTTATAGTACATAGCTACTCTCTGCACCGCGCATCTCCTCATAAGGATATATACATATACTCGAAGCGTCGCTAGCACAGTCTATCTCTGTACCCCCGCCCATCGTAGCGTCGAATGCAAACGTCTCTGCACCACGCCCCAAACAGTAGCGTCGAAGCTCAAACGTCTTTGAACTCACGCCCATACCACACCGTAGCGTCGAAGCTCAGACATCTCTGAGCTCACGCCCTCATCACATAGTCCCTACTCATAACTATGTATATACATATATATAGCAGTTCTTAGCATCAATCATTTCACACAATCGTTGAATCCTTTATTATTATAATTCCAGTTAACAACCAATATCAATAATGAACAAACAAGACTCTCAAATAGACTCGATTCACAAAGACGGATCATGTTTCGAAACTAAACTTTCCATAATGGTAGTACTAAACTAGCTCGGGATTTAACGGAATAGTCCTCACCTTAGCAATGAAAAGAAGTGGTAACTATGAACTCCAGCTGCTCAAATGGACTCCAAATCTGAAATCAGATCGAAATTTCGAGTCGGAACGCTTTTTGAACGGTTTAAAACGGGTATTTACGGAAAAGTCAACCGCTGGTCAAAGATTAATTATTTAATAAATTAATTAATTAATTAATCCGGTTTTTCCTAACCGATTTCCAATTGATTTTAACCGACCGGTTTAACCTAACCGAATTGAAATCAATTCAAACCAGTCAAACCACCGGTTTGACCGAGTCACCGAGTTGACTCACCGGGTCGACTCGGCCGAGTAGGCGAGTCGCCGGCGAGTCACCGGTGCCGGTCACCGCCGGCGACGGCGGAGCTCCGGCGGCGGCTTACCGGAAATATGGCCGGCGGCGACGGCGGAGCTGCGGCGGAGGACGGTGGTCCGGCGGCGGAGCTGCGGCGGATGACCGTGGTCCGGCGGCGGCGCGTGTACCTCACGCGCGCGCAGTGGCGAAACTTCTGGAGGCGCGTGCGGCTTCGTCCGGGCTCCGATTGAGGCGTTTTCGGTGGCTACGGATTCGTCTCGTCAAGAGGAACACGATGGTGGTCTTGGATTCACGAGATTCATCACGGTTAGGAAGTTATGGGCGATTTACTAAACGGAAACGAAACTGAGCTTAAGGAATGCGGTTTCCGGCGGTTACCTAGGGTGTTTATCGGTGGTGGCAAGCTGAACGTGATAACGGCGCACGGTTGCTCCGGCAACGAGCTCAGGTGAGCTTTCTCTCCTCTTCTTCTTCTCTCTCTTTCTCTCTCTCTTTCTCTTTTTCTTGAGTTTTATAGAAGTTGGAGATGGTGGGGAAGAAGGTGGAGATGGTGGAAATGGTGGAGAAGAAGGTGGAAGTGGTGGGGTTGGAGAAAGAAGTGGAGATGGTGGGAGTGGATCATTACAGATTGTTTCTTATCTTTCAAAATATGTAGCTAGCTCGCAAAGTATTTATTTTTCACAACCTCCCGCGCAAGCTTTTCCTTCTCATTAAAAACCTGCATGCCTTCATTTAACCATTATCTGCATATCTCATATAAGTTTTATGAGTTATTTATTATGAAAAAATATCAGCTGAAGATGAGCTCATTGTACAAACCCTGGCTGACTAAAGATAAGCTCATTATAAAAATATAAGTTAGTTTATATCAGGTATGATAAGCTCATTATACAACCCTGGCTGCTAATTAATGATGCGCTTACACATATATAGTAAGATCTCCACGTAGGTACATGCACAAGTAGATGGTGCATGGACTGTTTCGTGGTTTTTCAAAGATGATGCATGACCATGATACAAGCGGTGGTGTTAGAATTTTTTTTTTAGAGTTAATTAATTAGCAAAAAGAATCATATGATACTGGAAAATGATCATAAATAAAACAAAGGCAACCATAATATCAATATATAAGTTTTTTCTCTCAAAAACACACATATTATATATAAGGGATTATTTTTGAGTCTCAAAAGAACAAAACATCCATAATCCTAATTATCTAACTTTGGTTCTCTGGCTCTTGCGAGGGCGCAAGAGAGGGCCGTCTCTTAAGAAGACTGATCCCAGGACAGCCACACACTGCGGAGAAAAGAAAACGTCAAGTGACTTGTGTGTTATTTTTAATGGAAAAAGTAATTTGAATTAACTACGTACCATACTGAGTTAGAGGCTTAATCAAGAAAAACATTTTCAACTCTTCCACTGTAACAGTATGGAGTGATCTAATTTCTTCAAGAGTTAAGTGAGGCATGTCGGACCTCATAATCGGAAACATTATCTCTTGCCTGCGCATAGAAACTTTTATGTGATATACTAGGAAACTTACACATAAATAACAAAAAAAAAAAATTGAACACTATATCACGTACGTAAAGATCTAATCCTGGAGATCTATTGAGCTAAACATTATGAAAAATCGAGAATGGACAATAAGAGAGAAGATAACACCAATTCCTCAGATCATCATAATCACAACGGCAAAAGAAGAAGCTTACCCTGATATGTTTGTCTCTTTAAATGCCTGAAAGAAACACAGAGAACCTTGTTATCTGCAGATATAAACCAAAGAAAAATCAGTCTCAAAAGTTAGACCATCAAATACATGGTCGGATTTTGAGAGAGAGAGACTCACCTCAGAGACCAAGACGGATGCAGAGGAAAAGGACGAGGAATAAATTGTGAAACAAACTTACTTATATGCTAGTTACCAAAACCCTAAATGAACTTGGTTACCAAGTATGAAATAACTGAAAATATCAACCCAAATCATATAAATAGAAAATTTGACAATTTTTTCAACCTATCATGAACTCTCTCGTAATGAGATATTTTCTAATGAGTTCCCAAACTTTTGGGCCCGGCAACTCCTAGGAATATAGCAGAAGAACTGTAATCATATATATGGATTGCCAGTCATAACTGCTTGTGGGGAAAATGTTTATGGTCTCCTAACCAGTTTCCTAAAAAGTTGATCCCTAAGCTCATGTCGTTTTGGCCATGAATGGGAAGTCACTCCCAACGCACGGACGTGAGGAGTTTACCTATACTGCGAAGGTGTACTGCTGAGGCATTTGAGGTTGTTCTACACAAATTAAAGGAGAAGTTAACCATGCTTACAATATCGTAAAAGGAGAGTGATTTGATGACATAGCTTCTCTCATGGCGGTGACCTACTCTCTTGACTCATGTCTTCAATGCCTGGCGGTGTACTGGTGTGAGTGCCATTCAAACCGAGACTTTCCGAGCCAACGTTGCTGGTACTTTTGACTCTGGAGAATGATATGTTGATCATGATGAACTTTTGCCACCGGTTGTATATTGATTTGAGTATGACACAAGGTTCAAGATAAACCGAGTTTCAGTGGTTCGTTCTACTCAGAAACACATCTTTGTTACATTAAATATTTGCTCCGAATTCACACGTATAAATAGTTTTAAATTTTAATATATATAATATTTTGACATGCTATAATTTATTTTTTTATTTTTTTAACAAAAAATTGAATGTGAACTTTATTTGTTACTAGATATGGACCCGTTGTTGCATGAGTTTTCTTTTATGTTTAGTTTTATAAAAAACATAAAAATAATAAATCAATTTGTTATAGTTTTAAGATTTGTTTTGTTTATGTAGTGTGAGATTTATTTTAGAATTAAGAGCTCATTTCTCCCACATAATTTTTGGTTAATATTTGTATATTAATAATCATAGTACATAGGTGATTGTTATCAAATTTGTACCTAGGATGATAAAATGACCGATATCTAAAAATTAAAACCAAATCCAACCTGAAGTAACAATTAAATTGAGAAAAAAATCAATACTATTAAAGCAGAAGTACACGTAGAGAATATCTCCAAAAGTTATACAATATTGACAATTCAATACCATTGAGAATTTAATTGATTTAGCATTAAAAATGCTTATTTTTCAGTTATTAAATGTTTTCTAAAATTGACCAATTTTAACTAAACGACGCTGACTCCTCCACGTGGAAAATTATTTCTTTACCGCCAAATTATTGGTCTTTTTAAAACGACAATAAAGCATAGTTTTTTTTGTTTTAACTTAAAAGGGTTAAATCCGAGTCTATTAAAGACACATACACAGACAATAAAGCACAATTGACATGTCGATAATACTTTCTTCTATTTTATCTAACCTAAACCAACAGAAAAGTTATGTAAACTTTATGAATTATTCAATACATTGAAAATTATGACCTCATAACAATGATCCATTTCAATAAGGTTTTACTTCTACTAGATCCTTTGTCCGCGCTACGCGCGGATTATGTCTTATTAATTTATTCTCTATATATTTAAATTTGCTTAGCAAAGTTTGAAAGATAGAAGTTGAGTTTTAGATTTTATAGAGAAGTAGAGATTTAAAAAAAACAATGATAAAATTGTTTAAAATGTAAATAAATCTAGGTATCAAGTTGTGTTGGGAAGAGAATAATAATCCGAATGATGCATGAATTAAAGTCATTATTTGCTGCATGCTTTTGCATGATCTTTTATTCGCCCTTTGAAATGCTTTATGTAATCAATTGATTTGTTGAAGTAAAATTTGCTGCTGGTGATGAACTGAGTAGTAGTTTGCCTAGAAAATATTGGATATTATTGTTCTGTTGAGAAAAAAAAATTTAGATCTGTATTATTTTTGATGTGTTTAAAAAAATTATTTACCTTGGAAAAGTTTAGGAATTATCCTTGTGATGATGACAACTGTAAATTTCCTATTCTTCTTGTTTCGTAGGATGCTAAAATCTGCTGCTTGCTTGTCGCACAGTATGAGTTTAACCATTGTCGACCTGAGATAGAGGTGTATGTATGAAGAGAATTATGATTTCGTTTTTACCTATTGTGTTAGACTTACATGTTCAGCAGTAGACCAATCGTGGCATCAATATTGATTTCTGGGTGGTACGGATTTCTTTTTTGTATTATGAGTATCTGCCCGACAACATATGTACATTGATTTTGAGTTAGAATAAACATCCATGTTTGTTTAATTGATATTGGGCTGACTTACTTACCTAGGTGGGTGTATTGGCTAAGCGCAATATATTTTTGTAATTCTGAGGAGAGAAATTGTGAACTGGAAATATTGGACCGATGTCTGTAACTTTCGATGTTATTGTCTTTTGGTCGATCTGAATGTAATACGGCAGTTGGGTGAGTTTTCGATGTCATGAATTATGTATGACAGAAAATTCTGAAAATTCATATATATCTCCCTCGGTTAAATTTTTTGGGTCATTTGGCTGAATGTTTCCGGTGAGCCGACCTTCTAATAGTTGTCTCTAAATGTGAACAAATTTTGTTGTGCTGAACCAATTAAGTAAATAGTGAGTAGTTTAAATCAAATATGTTGGATTGGAAAATACATATATATGTATATGTTAAAGTTTTAATAAAAGGCTTACGTGGTGGTCGTAGCACATGAAGCCGATGCAAATTTGAGTATTATATTTTTGGTGTTTTCTGATGTCCCAAACACTTCTTATACATACCGTGATAGGACGCACTGAAATCCCTTCCTGAAGTTGGTTGATTCTTTGAGGAATGTGTTGCATGTGAGATGTCACTGTAAAACATGCGATTTTAATTAAGGGCATACATTCTTTAGAACTTTACAAAAGAAACTATAAATTGTAATAAGATACATGTATTTCCAACTATAATTATTACACACAGGGATATATTTTCAAAATTAACTTGTTTGGTCCTACGAAATATATAATAGCCAAACAGTCAAAATATATATTTCCTCGCAGATTAATGCTATCAAAACAAAATTTATAATTAGTATTACCGAAATGTTCTTTTATTTTTCATATATATGTAGTTGACTATAATATTTTATAATTACATCAAAAAATATATAAGTAATATTTTACAGATATGATCTCGAGATTAGAAACAAATTAATTTTTCTTTTTAATAAAAAATTAAAATTAGTATATTGAGTTTTTTTGTTTCAAAAAAATATTTAGTTAACTCTATATATAAGACAAATAATAATATAAGAAAAAATATAATTATATCTTAATTATATAATTTTTTTTTATAACGTCTGATTTATTATTTCAATTGGAAATTACATAGTCATTATGCAAAAGCATAGTAATTGTGCTTGGGACAAAATGATGAAAGCAAAATGTACTATGATTAAGTATATCACTTTTCGCCAGTTTGTCTGCAACTCTATTTCCTTCTCTGTTTATCCATTGGAACTCCACTGATTCAAACTTCTGTTTCCACCATAATGCTTCTCGTATCCAATTATATGAATGAAAGCATAAACCAATTCTGTTAAGGAGGTGAATAGCTTTTTGACAGTCACCTTCTATGATAATCTTCTTATATCCATGGCTCCAGCTATTTTGCATTGCCATAATGATCGCCTGCAGTTCGCTTTCCAACGGATTTCTAACTACCTGACCAATACCTTGTCCCGCCCCTTGATAAACTCCTCTTGAATCTCTAATCACCCATCCAGCACGGCTCGGAATGTTTGAATTGGTGAAAGAACCATCAACATTACACTTTATCCATCCTCTATCTGGTCTTCTCCATTCATTTCTTCTATTTCTGTATGTCCCTCTGACGGAGCTTACTCCTGTTCTACTATCAACCATAGCTTGATTGTTCATCCATTCCTGTGCATCTTTATGGGCTTGCATCAATATAGTTCTCCAATTTATATGCTTATGCTGAAAGAGAAGAATATTTCTACTCTTCCATATACGCCACAATACCCACAAAGGTAGGTTCTGTAAATGAGACAGTGTAGAGGAAGAACAACACTGTAGACAAGCTTCCATTTTTGCTTCCATAGTAGCATTGGGATCCATTATTATCAAGTTAGAAATACCTGACGCCCTCCAAATAGATTGAACATATATACAATCAAATAATATATGCTTCTCTGATTCTTCACCTTGGCAGCATCGCAGACACTGATCCATATTAGTAACATGTCTTCTCTTTAAATTGCTCCCTGTTGCCAGGCTTCTTGATAATGTTTTCCAAAGAAAATGATGTACTTTCGGAGGCATTTTCGTTGCCCAAATCTTCTTCTTGAGATTCACATCACCATAAACTGGTTGTATGAGATCATTTGCTGGTAGATGAGTAGATAGCCAATATCTGGATTTAACTGAATAGATCCCATCCTCATTATAATGCCAGCCAAGTAGATCCAACTGAGCTTTTGAGAAGATCTTGACTCCAAGTATTTTATCTATATCCTCTTCCACAACCACCTCATGTAGCTTTTGTTCATTCCATACTCTCCCATCAGATCGTATCAGGTCTTTCACCTTTCCTACCAAAGGAACTCCATCTCTAGCTCTTGGTGGCCTTGGAGGGTGAACCGGTAACCATGGATAAGTCCACAGATTAGTCAGAGTGCCATCTCCTATAACATATCTTAGCCCCTGCTTTACAAGCTCTTTCCCATACAAAATTGATTTCCATGCATAAGAAGCTTTCCGTTTCTGAACTGCATCGAGGATATTACCATCTGCAAAGTAACGAGCTCGTAGAACTCGAGCCATAAGACATTCTGGATGCTGCAAAATACGCCAGACCTGTTTACCCAATAGTGCTTGGTTGAAGTTTTGTAGATCTCTGAACCCAAGTCCTCCTTCTCGTTTAGGTACACTAACCCGTTTCCATGCATACCAATGCATACCCTTCTTATCTGTATTGCCCCACCAAAATTTCGCAAGCACACCATTGATCTCTTCACACACCTCCTTTGGTAATCTGAATACATTCATCGAGAAGATTGGCATGGCTAACACTATTGATTTAAGTAACACTTCCTTGCCACCATGAGAAAAGTATTTTTTACTCCACCCTTGAGTTACTGACTTAACTCTATCCACTATGTAGGCAAACATATCACTTTTACTTCTTCCAAATTGTTCTGGCATTCCTAAATACTTTCCAATTCCACCAGCGTTATGTATCCCCAAAATATTCCTCATGCGAGATTTAACTATCTCTGATACTTTACTGCCAAACGTGATAGAAGACTTACTGAGGTTAACTGATTGCCCTGAAGCAGCCTCATATTCCGATAAAATTTTCTTAAGCTTAGTTGTTGCCCTTGGATTAGCCAGTGAGAAAAATAAAGAATCATCCGCAAATAATAGATGATTAACCGGTGGTGCTTGTAGGGCTACTTTCACTCCTAATATAGATCGATCCTCCATAGCTCTATTCATCATATGGGAAAGAACTTCTGCTATATAATTATTTTTTTTAATAATCACATTGTAACTGCATTTCTTAAGAGATATTAAAAGTTTAAAATGAAATTTAACAACAAATATCTTTACATATCAACAAAGGAAAAATAAATTATTAATTCAATATTAAAATTTAATTTTTTTAAAAAAATTATACATATGCTTGAGACTTTACAATATATTATTATATTAATTTGGGTAATTTGGAATCAGATACTGTAGTTTATTTTTTATTTCATTGTACGCACAATATATCTAAATTTCGCATAATCTTACTAAAATTATTTGTTTATTTTTACCGACCAAAACCGGTTGAAATCTAATAGAGAGACCATTTCATGTATATATAGTAGTATAAGTATATGTAAATTACAATGTATAATTGATAATGCATACCTGTTTTATTTTTTTGATATGCCCTCATATTTAAATGTTTAGTTTAGAAATTTAGTATTTTACTTTTAATTGAAAATTTTTGGATTGCTGTACGAATTGAAGGTCATGATGTTTATTTCGATAAACATATATTGTAATAAAATAAAAACATATGTAAACCGGAGTTGGTTTTTTGCAACTATTCCTGATTATTTTTTTTATATTTAGTCTATACTTCATCTTTATATTGTCCAGCCAATATTTGGTAAATAAAGGCTTTGTTTAACGTTTTGCAACCAAGATAATAACACCACAAAATGATTCAAACAATTATAAAACTTAGGTGTAGAGTCTAGCTTAAAAGTAACGAATAATAAAGTTATTTTGTTGTTTACTATTTACAGTTTTCAAAAGCAACATAGCATATTCATTATTCATATTGCGATGTAGAAAGAAACAATATTTTAATTATCATTCTTAGTTTTATTCACATTTATTTTTTTTAGATTAACTATTCACATATTTATTGACAGAAATCTAACCATGGTTTCATTTCGATTGGACATTGCAGAGAAGGAAGAGTAGATGACTTGTTTACCTGCAAGTGCTATGACTTCTTCGGAAGGTGTGTTATCCATTCCTGACTTGTGCAGCGATTCTACAACCAATTCACTATAGATCGGGTATATCAGTATGCGTATGTGCTTTATAATATGTTGAGTTAGTAATGATCGTACTTAACTTACAGAGTCTCTGGAGGATGGTCGTGAGAAGATGGTAGAGAGCGTATGTTGGCTTCGGCAAGAAGGAGATAGGTTAAGCAAAGAAATCGATTACTTTATTTCAAAAAGCAACATTTGTGAAGAATATTAACTTTCCTATTCACACGAAGATTGATATAAATATGGAATTGTGTAATGATTTCGTATAAATGATGTAATCATGTGTATTAAGAAGATTTTGGTAGGAGAGTTAATGCTCCCGGACCAAGTTTGACAAATTAAAATTTGTTTATATAGTAATGATGTTGATTATGTGTAATATTTGTGTAATAAAGTTTGCAAAGTGTGTCTTCACTCATAAAAAAACAGTGTTTCATAAAAAAAATATATATATTTTTTTACTTTTCCATCTTTGAGTGTCATTTTGTTCATTTAAAAAAAATGGTGCTAGTTAGGTCATTTTCATGTTTGGGTGTCATTTTGGTCATAAAAACAATGTTTCAGAAAAAAATAAAAAAAAAGATCAAAAACCAAAGAATTTTTTTTTCCATCTTTGGATGTCACTTTTATCATTTTCAAAAAAAAATTGGTGTTATTAGATTATTTTCATATTTGGGTGTTATTTTGGTCATAAAAACAGTGTTTCATAAAAAAAAAAAACAAAAGCAAAATATTTTTTTTTCATCTTTGGGTGTCAGTTTAGTCATTTTCAAAAAAAAAAATCGGTGTTAGTTCGATCATTTTCACATTTGGGTATTATTTTGGTCATAAAAACAGTGTTTCATAAAAAAAAAAATTTCTTTCCATTTTTGAGTGTCATTTCGGTCAATTTCTAAATAAAAAATACACTGAAGTTTGTGAAAAAAAAACACTGAAGTGAAGCATTAGTGGGTATTACTATAATCATTGAAAATCCATGTATATAATTATTCGGTGCTAAATTTACGCCTTCAATCACTGACAAATATTATGTTTCCTTCTTTTGTTACTTTGAATACATTACGATTTATAAATATTATGTTTCCTTCTTATACTTGGAGATGATATTAAGATGGAGATGATACTAAGATTTTTTTGTTGGTCGATTTGAAGCAAAAAGCGGAGGTAAAAAGTTATGATTGAATAAAATACAATATAATTATACAAACTAGTCTTGATCATAAAAAAAAAATTATGCAAACTAATATGTACAATCTCAAAATAAGTATACATGCATTTTGTCTCTAATATCTTACAGACCAATCATAATTCATAGCATATTATGATGGTTCATATATTTCAGTTTACATCAGTTATAATACAAAATTAGGACAAGGCGCGGGATGATAATTCGATTTGAAAATTGTTATGTATTTAACAAATTCTATATATTTTGCATAAAATTAATGGATAAAACATGCTTAATATGTTGTATAATATGTTAAAATTGATTAATCAAAGTAGTATTACGTATTTTGCATGGTGCATTTATTGTAAAATATATTGAAAACAAACTGAATTATAATTAAATATAATATAAATTTATAATTTTTACAAAATACATGTTTGGCTACTTTGTGTTACGTGACTTTCCTGATTTGTGTTTTTATTATTAAAACAAAAGATGAATTATATCAAAATATGGACACAAAATTTTGAGAAAACAAAGATTTATATCTTTGGGCAATAACCCAAAACATATACAATATGGTCCAATAAAGATCGATAAATTAAAGCCAATTAATACATAAACTATTCCCGGAAAAGGGTCTCTCCACCACGAAACATGTTGACAAAAATTAGATGCATTTATTTTCTTTATTTCTCTGTGTCTTTTAGTTATCACTTCTTCTTCAGAGTCACCAATCCAATGTCCGACGAAACCTTGACGAAATCAAGACAAAAAAAGTCCTTTTCTGTTTATCAAAACAATTCATTCTTTTCTCAAAGCCGATCGATCTACTCTTCTAAAGGTTTGACTCTTATATTTTGGTTTCTAATCATACATATGAAACAATTAGGGCTTTGATTGCTAATATAGCTTGATTTTATTACTTCCATTTGTTTATATATCTCTCATCTCTAATGGTAGTTCAGCCATCACCTGAGATTTTTTCAAGACATACAATCGAAAAGTAATCATTCTAGACATGTGAATGGTAAAGTATCTATTTCTCCATTCTTATTTTAAGAATTCCGAATTATTAAAACACAAGACAGTTCTAATCTCTGGGTTTTTTTTTTTTGCAATCCTTTGGGAACTCAACTGAGTTTAAATAAGAGCAAATATGTTGAGAAAATTATAAATTCACCCAATACTAAGTTCACAGAGTTTGAGTTCCCCTTATACATGATCGGATGCTTCTTCAGGTAACGGCTACTTAGGAGATGAAAAATCTAAATGATATTTGTGACAGATTGTAATATCATTTTATATTTGTTTTCAGGACTCAATTGTTGTCCCTGCAGTATTTGATCTAGATTGCATAAGAGAGATGCCACTCAGATAACATGGTAAGTTTCCTCCTGCTATTTACTGAGATTGATTGATATCATTTGAATAATTGGGGACTGGTTAGTGTCCACACTTAGTAAGTAGTAGTATATTTGTATGGGTACTGAATAAAACAAAAATATTTTATTTTGTAGAACAGTCTCTTAAAACGTATAGAAAAAAACCTTGTGAAACACATATAGAAGAAAAAAAAATAGAGGATACTCTTAAACAAAACAGAGCGATAAGAACCACCTGAATGGATCACCGTAAAATTGATGAGGAATTTTGTTTGTCCCTGATGCAGCACATGGACGAACTGTCCAACTTCATCCTTCTTCACGGTTCCATGAATGTTATCACCCTATTAAAGAGGAACACAAAATAGTGAGCAACCTTAAAAACTATATGAGACTATAACAAAAGTTTTTAAGCAATATAAATACTCATATAAACTTACTCTAGAATCCACGAAGACCATCTCAATAGTCTCACTACCCGCAGCTGAATACTGCGTCCACAGCCGGATGATTTTAACCTTAACCTGTCACATTGACTTGAAAGGCCTCAAATCAGAGATATGGTTCATTGTAGCCATGTTGATTTTTTTAGTTTTTTGCTCTGGTTTAGTGAATGAAGAAATGACTCATATCCTCTTTGGCTTATATATGAGGAAAACTTAGAATTAAGGAGAATATATGCGTAATGTAAGGCATTTAATGGAATAGATTTAGCTCCAATCACTCTTAAATCTAAGAATTATATATTTTCTGTTTGCCATAGATAAGTCATTGATACAATATTCTTTGTAAATGTAGTAGTAACTTACGGAATCACCATAAATATTTACCATATAAAAGGGATATTGTGGGTTCTAAATAACTAATTTAGTCAAAACTATATATATACACTAACCTAAAATGAAAATGGCCACATCGACGACATATTTAATGGACGTACTTAGGTAAGTTATTAGGCTAGATACATTATGATCTTAATTGCATGAACCGGCATACAATTGTACTGCAAATTCAAAGAACATGGTTGAAATTCGACCAATTCGGTTTGTGGTTCAAATAGAGTATATACATCTTGTGCTTCTCATCGAGTTCATGCAGTTATAAATAATGTCGTTGTAGTGTTATTCTCGTAGTTAAACATCATGATGAATACATGAAAACTATGTTAAGTTGGGTGAAAGAACAGTGTATTCAGTTCGGTCAAATTTGACAAAAAACCATTGTTAAGTCATATTCTTTTTAAGTATTTATGTCTATTTGATTGTTTAGAATGCATATGTGATATAGTCTCATATATGTCTGTCATGCTACATATTGCAGGCGAATGCGGAGTACTACATATGGCTGTGATTGGTTCATGGAAGTTATATGTCTAACTTCATCGTATGAAAGGAGAGTACTCCTCTATGTAAATTTTAATTTTAATATAAGGCAATGTTGATAGAGAAGGACCAACGCCAATTTTGGATGGTAATGGCATTTGATGTAAATACTTTAGTGAAGAATGGGTAGTTTAATATATAGGCTAAGAGTGAATGTGGTGCTGCCACCTCAGCATGACATGCTTGTAAATAATTTACATTTCAAAGGTTGCTTTTTCAAATTGCTTATCCATTAATAAGAAAGGGATAGCCTATAAGTTTTTTACAAAGCTCGTAATTATTATGAATTCCAATGATGCCAACAACTAAAGTCATTATCAAACTGAATGCAAATATCTAACAAAAGCAAAGTTTTAAATAAAGGAAAAACAAAGTCTTCATTCAAACAGGAAATAAAGAATACAACCACTCAGCATGCATGAAGTGAGTGATGTAGTCTCTAATGAAACAAAGTCTGATATTTGAAACGAAAGAAAGCATAGTCTTTAGGTAAACGTAAAAACATAAATTAAAACGCAGCAATAACAATCACTGTGTAAGAGAGTAGTCTGAAGCTGATTTAGCCACTCTTAGGGCGCTTGGCTCTCCTGACTCAAGACGCTCAGATGCTTTTCTAACCATATTACCCGCAGCATCTTCGAAGCCTCTTGAAGGATTAGCCTTTTCTTCCAAGTGTTCTATGGGCTGTGGAGCTTCTGGCGGGAGTATCTTGGTGACAGTCAGGGTTTGAGTCTTGTATGTCATGTTATGGTCGGAAACCTTCACAATGAATATGCGCTTCTGCCCTATTGCATCAAGTAGAGCTTGCAGCACCGGCACGCAATGGTCAGCATCCACACCAGCATTGGGCTAACGTTAAAAAAAATAAAATCAAAATCAAATAGGTATTAGTTCAAATAATATCACGCTATGAATAGTCAGGTATGAAATTACCTCAAAGTAACTGGCAACTAATTCTGACGCATGCTTCCCGGTCAGCTCTTTGCCAGCATCACCAAGTACAACAAAAAACTGCTTGCTCACTCTCATCATAAACAAAGATCTTTGTGAGGTACCTGCAATGAAAGAAGATTAACTATTAGTACTGACAAAAAGAAAAAGAAAATATGTATACAACACTTACTAAGCAACGCCTGTAACTTCCCCTTTCCCACACTTCTTGTTGTTACAAATCAGAGAGGTATGCCCTTTTACTGCCTTACTATTACATCCATCGCAAGAAATGTAATACCAGGCAGAACCCTGGACTACATCATCGATAGTTGCTGTGCATTCAAACCAAGCAACCTTCATGGTATAAAAAAACAATTTTCATCAATAATCAGGAGCATGGAAATGAATGTAAAAAAAAAAAACAGAACAACTCTCATATACCTTAGAATCTTCCCGCTTGATGTAAGAGGATATCTCCCCTAGAGTCACTGTCTCAGGCTTAGTGAAGACCTCAGCAGCAACCCTATTAGCATTGTCAGAGTTAGAGCTCAACCTGAGGAAAAATGTAAGCCAAAATTATGTTAGAAATGAAATCGCGTAAAATGACAAAGCAAAAGTTGCATGAAAATAACCGAGTTCTCAAATGAATACCATTCAAGATAATCTTTGCTAGGCTGGGCATCAGCATCCATGAACACTCGAGATGATGACATTGTAGTGAGAGCAAGTGTTCCTGTTAAAAAGTATGAATGAAGATGACTATCCGTAACATATTCTCTGTCTCATCTAATAAAAATAGAAAGACCTAATACAATTGAATTTGTGATACGACAGCTAAGTTCTGGATATGAGCATGATGTTTTATAAGTGATATTCTAACCTCCAATGTGTTTGGGGTTCACAGTGGTGACTAACAGAACGCTTGGGGTGCCTCCATAAGATTTGAATTTCTGGCAGAAGTCGGATGCAGCCTTGTCCCATATGTAGAGAGCTTCAGCACTGGTCCACTACATAAAATGAAACAATCATGTATTAAGGACAACTCACAATGAAAAAATCTAACAAATGGACAAACTTACTCATGTGTCTGAACATGAACACATAGATGCCGCTTCTCTGAGATATCAACCTCGTCAAGAACAATATGGTCAGAGATAGTCTGCCCATTCACCAGCTTCATATGGCCAACATAATCTGTAATAAAATCAAAGAAATCCGCATACATCAAACTTCTAAATCAAACGTAACTATAAATTGCTCATCAGTTGTTCAAATATTTCAATTACTCTAATTAACTAACAAAACTCAACGGACTAATACTCATTTGAGGTGATGAAATATATCTAAAGTTTTAAGCAAAAATCATCAGTAATCCAACAGACTTACCATAAAGGTCACCCTTAGAGTCACAGTTGGCCTTAAACTCCTCATAGCCGTGGAACCTGAACCTATCCTCTGGAATTGGGACCGGAGGGTTCTCAAGAACCGATAAAACATAATTCCAGGTGAATGAGACGGTGGCGATATGATCAGCAACCCGATATTGAACTTTCCTTCTGGACCCGAAGAAGTTGCTCAGCTTATACACGACTCCATCTGTTAGATCAAAGGTCCCGACCCGTCCGGCTGGAACAAAAACTTGAATAACAGTCCCCTGTAGATAATATCAAAGCATCGATTAATATAGATACCATCTCAATCGAGCAATACTAAACCTATAGAAAAAAATAAAAAAAATTTGAGACATACCTCTTCATCGATAAGGAGCATCTCTTCTCCAATGAGGGTTTTCGTGAGTGGATTTCGAGCCTCCCAGAAGTGAATCAGAAAAAACCTCAACTCCGCTTCACGTGGGCTGAATGAAACATCTCGGAAGAACATGACTTGGTCTACATGCGCGGAGGAGAGAGCGGTAGCAACGTTTGGTTTCACCGGAATGGTAGATGAAACATCAGTCTTCACAATCGCCGAGGAAACAATGGACTTCCCATTTGGTTTCACAGTAGCAGAGGAGGCGGCGATCTTCTTGCCGGTCTTGCGGTCACTGGAGTCGGGGGAGTCGCCGGTGGGTTCCATCGGGATGAATGTCTGAGTTTTTTTTTTCTGAGAGAATGATTTCGATGGAGACATAAGATAAGAAAAGAGATCTATAAATAGAAAAATTGAAAGGAAGGTGAAAAGAAGCCATTGAATGAGTTGAAACAAAGTCTTGATTAGAGTAATTAGTGATGAAGTTAATCGGCTAAACGGATTTGCAGAGAAGGGGAAAGGAAGAGGTGGAAGTCGAAAGGTAGGAGAAGAAGGAACTTAGGTTACACCGTCTTTGCTTCTCCGAAACACGAACACAACACATATGGGCCGGAATAAACAGAAGCCCAAACTAAGCGGGTCGCAAAATACACCTGAAGCCCAACTTGAACCAACTCGTTGCTGACATGGCCGAACGCTGCTTTTTTACTGGATGAATTTCCAATCCGACGTGGACCATCTCAGAAAGCTTAATATTTGTCTTTTAGTATAGTTTAGATATGTCAAAGTGAGTAACTTATTATATGCTAATATATTTGTACGATTCATTGCTTTACTGTTTAAAGTCACCTCACAAAAATATTATGCTTTAAATTCATTTGTGTACAAATTTGGAGGTCAAACTCAAGTACATCTACAATTTTGGTAACAATCACAAAGGCTTATTATCGATTTCAAAGAGACGTATATTGAATATTTTAAATTGGATCCCAAATTCAAGCATAAAAAAACAATCAAAAATCTTAGTCTTTCCTATTTCTTTGGTTCACATCAAAACATACCATAAACAACCACAAAATCTTATTGTTCACACACGCTCTACAACTATTAAGCCTACAATTGTGGAACAACCACAAAATCTTAGGGTAGGAATGGTGACCAAAGAATGAAGAGGAACAATGCATTCCTTAACATTTTTAAGAAATTTTATCATTCATAATGAATAGTTTTTCATTTTCATTCATTTTCATTCTTTTTATTGTAGAGAAATATAAAACAATTTTTTTCCTCGGTAAATATGATAACGAAATATCATTCCTCATGATTCCTATAATTTTGTTCCTTTCTGTTCAATTTTAATCCGAGCTACTAATTTTTTTTAATTAAATTTGAATATATGATACAAACACATATTCATCGTATTCACACATACTCATGTACGACAACAACTTTCAAAAATTATGACATCATAGATAGTAAAATGATTGAGTATAAAAAATGTTTTAAAAAAGCTCAATTAATATTTTTCTTGCAAATACAGTTGAGTTTTATGAAATTAATATGAGTAAGCTTAAACCTAGATAAAGATGTGAAATATTTATAGTTATTTTTGGTTTATAATTGTTTTAACATATAATTATCTATTAAAATAATAGGAGTCCTTTTACAATTTTCTTTTGTTTAGGCCTTTTTATAAAGGAATATTACTTATTTTATAATTAGTTTTATTTATGATTTTTATTAAATAATTTCTTGTACTTGTAGGATTTTTTTAATAGTCACTATATATTGTCTTTTACAATTCTCTTTATTTAGAAGTTTTTTTAATAGAAAAATTACTATTAAATAATAATTATCTTTTGTGTAGGGTTTTAAAAAAAGAAAATTACTATTAAATAATATCTATAATTGACTTTTTCCCAAAACTCGTTTTTGTTATTATCTTTATATATATATATATATATATATATATTTAGTTATGAGAGATATTAACACACGTCGCAATCTTAAAAAATTAATCTACATGTGTCACAATCGTGTTAATTAACAATTTTGAAGAACCAAATTTTATATAATAAAATATATTATTTTAATTTTAGATTGTAAGAAATTTAAAGTAAAGATGAATTTTGAAAATTTAAAAATAATTAAACGGGTTATCCAAACCCTTAACGAACCTGAATCAAAATTTATAAATACCTAATGAGACTGATTTTTTTTATTCCTGAAAACCCAAAACGCTAATAGCCCCTTCGACAAGCTTGTACTCTTTCGCCATAAAACCTAGAAAGCTTCCTTCCTTTAGTTCAATCCAGCATCCGCCATGGGTATGGTTTTCTCGAGCTCTCTCCTTTTTCGATTTATCATCTTTTATGCGAGCTTACTTACGGCTTATGTAGCTCAGTATAATCGTCTGTTTGAATTTGGCCCTCCGGATTGATTCAATCTGAAATCAGAATTATCTAGTCTAGTTTGTGTAGCATGAAGATTCGGATGTAGCAGATGGTTGTAAAAGCTCACATGAAACTTGTTTGCCCTGTTATGCTAAACTTTAAGCTTTTTTGGATTAGCCAACTTCTCATTCTCAGTAATTTTTCTCGTAGTGGTTTTCCCGGACATTTAGGGTTAGTTTCTGTACATACTTGGTCTGTCTTGGAGTGAAAGTGTCTGTCTTATATGTTGAACCTGAATGGGTGTGCCACGTTATTTTGTTTGCGCAATATATGTTCCTCATGATAGTTATTTGTGGGTTTCCAATTGTTATGTGCCTTGGTAATATTTAAGAAATATGAGTTTTTTCTGTCCTTTATATCCTTTTTATTAACTATGTAGATCTTGAGGCTGAGATCCGTGCATTACAGCTTGATTCGGCAGGTAATTTCTGAAGATAAACAAGCACGAAATCTTTTTCTTATTTCAATAATAATAAGTCGTGGTTGAGGGAGGGTCCAAGGTTTATGGTGTGATGAGATCGAATACTGATTCTTATAGTATGTATTTATCTTTGCTTTGCAGACCTGAAAGATAATGTGCAAGAATCAGCGCCAGTACCTGTTGAGAAACAAGGTTCCTATATCTTTCATGTTCCCTCTCTTTCCCTTTTATTTTTTCCTAAAATTAGCTCAGTTTATGTGGAGTATGCCACGTTGGTGAAATTTTTTATGGACCCTTGTCTGTTTCAGCTACTGAGGATCATGATCAGGAAATACTCCTTCCAGTGCATAACCCAGCTAAAGGTTTAGATTTTCTCACACTACTCCTGTCTTATATTTCTGTTTTCGGCTGTCTGGTTAAAGATCTAATTGTCTTTCTTGTATATTTTAATCATTTTAGCTAAAGAGAAGGCGGCCCAAGAGAAGGCTGCGAAAGAGGAAGCGGAAGAAGAGGCAGAAGCAAACAAAAAGCGACACTTGAATGCGGTCTTCATTGGGCATGTTGGTATGTCTATCTGCTTGTTGATTTATTTTCATCAGTGTACTTTCATAATAGATACATCTTGTGTATTTTCTAAATTAGTACCAGGATGTTTATGCATCACAGCTTTTGAAATCCGGTCTTGAGCTATCAGTCTTTGTGTGTGTTTTAAGTTTGTACGTAATGGCTGATTCTTGCGTTAATCTTAACACGGGCTACTTTCAATTATAGATGCAGGAAAATCTACAATTGGAGGACAGATTCTATTTCTCAGCGGTCAGGTGGACGACCGACAAATCCAGAAGTATGATGAGAAGGAAGCAAAAGACGAAAGTAGAGAAAGCTGGTGAGTGTTTCTGATTAATTCAAACTGATAAGCAATGTTTCTGTTCTAGTTTTCTGTTTTAATTAACTTGTTATTGACCTGTATGTTAGGTATATGGCATATATAATGGATACAAATGAAGAAGAGAGGGCCAAGGTACCTTACGTGTTTTGATTAATGTTTCTTCGTCTAGTAAAACTCTGTGTCCCAGAGGATAGAATTCACGTGTCTTGATTTGACAGGGTAAAACAGTTGAAGTTGGAAGGGCTCATTTTGAAACTGAGAGCACAAGGTTTACCCTTTTGGATGCTCCGGTAAGGGATCAGTTTAAAATGATAGTCTTCTTGTTCATTTGTTTTTCATGTCGATTATTTTCTTCTAATCTCTTGTGCGTTTTTGAAATTGTAGGGTCACAAGAGTTATGTACCCAATATGATTAGTGGAGCATCTCAGGCGGACATTGGCGTGCTGGTTAGTCTGCGTTCCTTACTGTAGCATAAGTCCTATGTAGGAAGCCTATTAATTTCCTGCTCTCATCTCTCCGTTGTAGGTGATTTCGGCTCGTAAAGGTGAATTTGAAACAGGATTTGAGAAGGGTGGGCAGACACGTGAACATGTCCAACTCGCAAAAACACTGGGCGTGTCGAAGCTGGTTGTTGTGGTGAACAAAATGGACGATCCAACTGTGAACTGGTCGAAAGAGAGGTACTTACATCAAACTTTCTAATCCCTGCCAATGTTGATATTCAAATCTCTTTCCATCGTCCACGTCTTTATGAACTTCTATGCAGGTACGATGAAATAGAACAAAAAATGGTACCATTTCTTAAATCCTCTAGCTACAACACCAAGAAAGGTATCAGTGTGAACTATTAACGTGTCCGATTAGGTATGTTCTAATTGCATGTTTAATTTGTTCTTTTTGCTCTCTTGTTGTTCAGATGTTATCTTCTTGCCTATATCCGGTCTAATAATGGGGGTTAATATGGATAAGAGGATGGATCGAAACGTTTGTCCATGGTACAGTGGCCCTAGCTTTTTCGAAGTACTTGATTCTATTGAAGTTCCACCACGAGATAATGGTCCATTCAGGTGAACCTTCACTGTCTCTTTGTCTTATTATTATTTTTTTCATTCAAGTTTGTTCTTTGTTATTTTATATTTGTTCATGGATTCTTGAAATCCATGACTCGCGTACTCATGCTGCTTATGGATAATCACATCCACATGCAACTACTCTTAACTTTGGCATATGTTTTAACATGCTTAATAAAAAAACGTCTTCTATAGTTTCTTTTCCATTCTTTTAATGCTGTGTTAACCCAAACTGATGTTATGAATTGTATAGGATGCCTATTATAGATAAATTTAAAGACATGGGAACTATTGTTATGGGAAAAGTAGAATCTGGCAGCATTAAGGAGGGTGATTCCTTGATTATTATGCCAAACAAGGTACTTTTCCCAAATGTATTCCCTCACATCTCATATTTTAACTGCCAGCTCATTGTCTGTTTCCCTGATAACTTTCACGTATCAATAACGTAGGAGCCCGTGAAAGTTGTTGCTATATATTGCGACGAAGATAAAGTTAAGCATGCTGGACCTGGTGAGAATTTGAGAGTCCGCATAACTGGCATCGAAGATGAGGATATACTTTCAGGTTTTGTTATATCCAGCACGGGTGAGTTTGATAATTTTTGTGGATATCTGGAATCTTTAGCATTCTCGTTTTGTTATTAGTTATACTAATGTGGAGTTTTTTCTTTGTTAGTAAAACCTGTACCTGCTGTTACTGAGTTTGTTGCACAACTACAAATCATTGGGCTGCCTGAAAAGGTAAGCACATGTTTCTTCTGAAATGTCTTAACTTTTGAGCATATACGTTTCTGAATAGTGTTGCTCGCTTGCCTGTATATTCGTAAAATTAACCCCTTGAGTCTTTCATTATTTTGCTGCTCCTGTAGGCTGTTCTCACAGCTGGTTACAAGGCTATTCTGCACATTCATGCGGTTGTTGAGGAATATGAGATCATGGAATTGATAGGCCAAATCGATATATGGAGACGAGGGAGCCCATGAAAAATAAAGGAGTTCGGTTTGTGAAGAACGGTGCTGGTGTGGTCTGCCGTATACAGGTATGGTTACTTCTGATTGCCTTTTTCCCCATAAATTTTTTAATTCTTAGCCATTAGTTTTTAATTCCAGAAAATTTAGATTTAAGTTTCTATTCCAATCCAAGAAAAAGCTGAAATATTACTTCATTTTGAACTTGGTACAATCAGCAAGTTATTATCATTATCAAGTCTTTATAATCTTAACTCTCTGCTATCCGTTGATGTATCTCTGCAGGTTACCAATTCAATCTGTGTTGAAAAATTCTCAGATTTCCCTCAGCTAGGAAGATTCACTCTACGAACTGAAGGTAAAAGATTTCCGAGACTGTCTCAAATGCAATGCAGAATATAATAATCACCCATCTAAGTTTACAAATTTTTTTACTTGGGGTCACTCACTCACTGCAGGGAAAACAGTAGCTGTTGGGAAGGTGACTGCGCTCTCAGGTGCTTCCTCAAGCGCTTGATTCAAATTTTGTGAGGAAAACACGGTGACCGACTAGTTTCGTGATTTTTAGTTATTTGGAACGACCAAGTTGAATTCCCTAAACCAAAATCGTAGTTCCAATCGGGGTTTTGAGATTTACTGCTGCAGATGTGTAACCTTAGACTGTTTTTTTTTTAGAAATTTAAAAGCTAGAAAGAGTATTATGATGAACATGAGTGTGACTTTTTTCTTTCTGTTAAGCTAAATTTACAATTACTACTACTACTATTACCCTCTTAGCTGAGTCTGTTTTTCAGCTTTTTGGAGTTCAAAATTTTAAGCAGCCAAGGAAACACTAATTGTTCCTTTATGCTTGCTTACACAAGTGCATGTTATGCAACCTGAGTGATGCAGTTTTGGGGTTTGCACTGGTTAACTGACAACTAATGCATCCATAGTCAAATTAAACCGGATAAGGATTACCAACTTATACCAAACCAATGGTAAGAATAAAGCAGTGCTCGGCGTTATGGTTATACTTATACCAAACCAGTGGTACGATATCGAGATAACGGTCGAGAGAAATAATCTATAGCTGAAAGCTTTTCTTAGCCAAATAAAACTGGTGGATCACAATAGAGACCAGCTCTAGTTTTTCTTTCCTTTTTCCGGTTTGGTCTGTCTGTAAAATCGATGTGTAAAAGAAGAAGAATGATAAAGCAGGAAGTTTGTTAGTTACGATTTACGATGATGGTCTCACCAGCTTCATGGGTTTTGTCCCCATCTTCTTCTTCTGTCGTCTTTAGTCGTCGCCAGAGGTTACCTTTGGTGAGATCAGCCGTCGACGGTAGGAACGAGATTGTTCCACCGGCACAGAGTCAAATCCCTAACAAAGTACTCTCCTTGTGCCTTTTCATTGTTTTATTGGTTAACAAAGTTCAAAGCTTGTCGAAGTTAATCGTGGTTGAGTTTTGGGTTTTGTATTACTATGGTCACCAAGTGTTTGGATAAGCACTGGATTTTTTTCACTTTTGGATAAGAGTTTTTTAATGTTTATTTACTTATTTTGAACATGGGGATTGTAGGAAGTAACGGAGAGCGTGAGTGTGTTAAAAACGGCTGCAAAAACTCGGAAGGTAGCAGCAGAGGAGATTTTAGCTGCTTTCTCTGCTATTGAAAAGGCTAAGGTTGATCCATCACCATTCCTCGAAACACTAGGTGGATCCGAGTCCCCTGGACGAACATGGATGCTCATCTTCACTGCCGAGGTCCATTATAATAGTCATTCATATCTCAAAATGCTTTAGTCTGATTATATCACTGATATGGAACTCTTATACTATACGACCATACAGAAGAAACTGAAGAAAGGTCGTTATTTCCCTCTAACCGCTGTTCAGAGATTTGATGCTGCGGTAAGCCTCCTCCTCTGTATGCTCCTAAGTCCCCATCACAGTCTTTGTAACTGAATCAGTGTCTGTAGAGATCAAAAGCTATTTACTTTATAGCACATATACTCTTTTAGTTTAGATAAGGCTTCTCATATATATATATTATATTACATTTTGGAAGTAATAGCAACACAGTTGTTTTTTATTTTAATCTTGAATCAGGGGAAAAGAATAGAGAACGGGGTGTATCTTGGTCCACTAGGAGCTTTGACCTTTGAAGGAAAGTTTTCATGGAAGAACCGTATCCTAGCCTTCATTTTCGAACAGATACGCATAAAGATTGGACCTTTAGATCCTATAAAGATCGGTTTGGGAAAGAAAGACGCAGAGGTAGAGCCGAGTAACAAAGACCCTTTCTTCATTTGGTTTTACGTCGATGAAGAAATAGCTGTTGCTCGCGGAAGAAGTGGTGGTACAGCTTTCTGGTGTCGTTGTCGCCGCATTGCTTCATAATGATGATCACTCTTTTCTTCTTCTCTAAAAGCTTTCCCTTGTAAAAATCTTTGAATGTGTGAATGATACAATATGAGTCATCTGCAATGTTGTGATGTAAACTAAACCCGGATGGTCTAAGGTTGTGGTAGGAAAAATTCATGGGCTCTTTCAGTTTGGTTTAACACAAACTGGATTGTGTTTAATTCGAATAAAACCATGTCGTTTGGAGTGTATTACCTTCACGCATGGCATAAAAACCGAGAACCGAAAACCAAACCGGAAACGAACCCGAAAGCGAACCGAAATTCAAAAATAACCGAGCAGTTCCTGTATTTTTATAACTGAAAATCGAACCAGAGAACCAAATAGGTACCATATATCTGAAATATAATATGAGTCATCTGCAATGTTGTGATGTAAACTAAACCCGAAAAATATTTCTATAACCGAAAAATCGAATTCGAGAACCAAATGGGTACCAGAATATCCAAAATATTGTACCTAAAAATATTAATTATATTTGGTATTAAAAATATAAAATATTCCAACATATTACTTATACACCGAACTACCGGAATTTTTTTTGAAATACCCAGATATTTTTTATCTAAAGCATTTAAAAATATCCAAATTATTATAGAAAATTAAATTATCTGAATATTTTTTTATCCAAAGTATTAAGATTTATTTGAATTACCCGATTTTTATTCGAAATCCCCCAAAAAATTGTTTTTTACTTCCAATTGTCCCAAATTAACCGAAAAACCAGAAACCGAAATAATCGAACCGGATCCGAACTGAATATCAGTGTATCACAGATAACTGAACGGTAGGGGTGTCAAATGGGCCGTCCGGACGGATTTGGGTATGTCCAGATGGACTTTTTTTTTGGGCATTTTTGGCCGAAGCCCAAATAATTCCATTACCAAATAGGACCATTACCAAATAGGACCATGTCCAATTGGACTGTCCATGAAGTCCAGATGTCCACTTAATGTAAAAAATCTAATTTTCAATTTAAAAGATGTACAGATTCTAAATGTCAAATATAACATTTTGAACTTACTTAAACTTAATGTTTTAACAAAACCCATTACACTTTAGAGGCTTAGATCGATATTCCCAAATCCCAAAATCCCAAAATCCCTAATCCCTAAATCGAGAAAGAGAGACTGTAACAAACCTGAAACAAGTCGGCTTACGAGAGAGAACGTTTGGGTTTGAGTTACGAGAAAGAGATTTGGGTTATGAGAAAGAGAATTGGGTTACAAGAGTGAAAAAGATGAAGTGAAGAAGATCGAGCTCTCTCGTGATTCACGAAAAAGGAATTCTGATTTTTCCCCAAATCGATTAACCCTAAACATTTTAAAATTTTGGGCTGCCCATGTCCATTTGGTTTTGCCCATTTGGGCCATGGGTTTATTTGGACCTCGTCTATTTGGACATACACTTTTCCGGACGAATATGGACTATCCATATTAGTCCATATTGATTTAGCCCATTTGACATCCCTACTGAACGGTTCTATCTGAAAAACCGAAACTGAAAGAATCGAACCGGAATTGAACGAAAACCGAACCCACGTGCCTAATTACCTTTATTAATCATTATTATTATTATTTATTTTTTTAACCACTACCTTTGTTAATTATTTATACTGTTTGAGCGCAGTCTCCCACTTCTCCAGCTAAGTAAATAATAAAAGTAATACACTACACGCCGTCGTTTCGTTCCCTCGGTTTGCCGATTGCCTCTAGAGACGCACCAAGCACCAACGGCTACTTTATTTCTCCGGCGAAATGGCTTCGCCGGAGATGGAGCAGCGAAAGAAAGTTGCTGATAGGTATCTCAAGCAAGAGGTCCTCGGGCAAGGTACTTACGGAGTCGTCTTCAAAGCCACTGACACTAAGGTGCCTATTTCGTCTTTCCTGATTTCTTCAAATTCGCCAATGGAATTAGGGTTTTTTGGATCCGTTTGGTAATACTGATTCAATTTCTTCCTGAATGTTTGAGTTAGTTTCTGGGTGTTCAATTAGACTTGCAAGTTATTAACATTTTCATTTTCATAATGATTTTGGATCTCGGCAACCTTTTCTGTTTGTGCAGACGGGAGAAACTGTAGCGATCAAGAAGATAAGGATTGGTAAACAAAAAGAAGGTGTGAATATCACTGCTCTCAGGGAAATCAAAATGCTGAAAGAGCTAAAGCATCCACATATTATTCTCTTGATTGATGCGTTTCCTCACAAACAAAACTTGCATCTTGTGTTTGAGTTCATGGAGACTGACCTCGAAGGAGTCATTCGAGATTCAAACGTATTCTTCTCACCTGCCGACGTTAAATCTTACCTTCTAATGACACTGAAAGGACTTGCTTATTGCCACGAGAAAAGGGTTTTGCACAGGTGCTTGTTTATAATCCTAAGCAGCTTTCTTTGGTCTATCTAATGCTGATTGGGTTTTAGGACTCATTATGTATCGTTTGACTTCAGGGATATGAAGCCAAATAACTTGCTGATTGGACCTGATGGACAGCTTAAACTTGCAGATTTTGGGTTAGCACGTATATTTGGAAGTCCAGATCGTAAGTTTACCCACCAGGTATGGTTTCTTCTCATTGCCATTTTTTTTTGCTTGTAGTATAAATAAATTAGTCAGTATTCAGTAATACCAAATTGTCTTGTATGAATTCATTAAAGTAGTCTTGGAAACTCTTTTGATTTCTCTTGTTGTATACGAATCTCTGAATTGATGAAATTTCTTGTCAAAACTCTTATAATGGATTTCTGTTTTCTGATTATCGATACTCTAAAATGTGACATGTATTAAGTAGTCATAAGTCTCAGCTCAAAATTACATGATGGAGCAGTTGCTATCTCATCTCTCTATTATAAATTGTGCTATTAACCAGACCCCTGACCTGAGCTATTTCTGTCTTTTTTTCATTTTCCTTTGAAAACCCATTATTACAGTAGATGTGTAATGCACCTTAATAACGTGTTGTTTCTACTTGTTTCATTATCTTGATATATCTGATGATGCACAGGTGTTTGCTAGATGGTACAGAGCACCAGAACTTTTGTTTGGTGCAAAACGATATGGTGCTGCAGTTGATGTTTGGGCTGCGGGCTGCGTATTTGCCGAACTTCTGCTACGCAGACCATTTCTTCAGGTTAAAAAGAATCTTAGTCCAATCTTTGTCTCTTTGGATCTTATACTCTCAGTCAGGCTACTTAATACTTCTCTAGTATTATTATTTTTTTTGTGTGCTTACATACTCAGTTTTCCTTCGTCGCAGGGAAATAGTGATATCGATCAATTAAGCAAAATATTTACTGCCTTTGGGACACCAAAGGCAGACCAGTGGCCTGACATGAAAAACCTTCCTGATTACGTAGAGTATCAATTTGTCCCTGCACCTTCTCTGCCTTCTTTGTTCCCAACAGTTAGTGAAGATGCTCTCGACTTGTTGTCCAAGATGTTTACGTATGACCCAAAGGCTAGAATTTCCGTTACGCAGGCGCTAGAACACAGGTGCCTAAAGCTCGTCACCTATTTATAGAAAAAAGTATATCAAGTTCTGTTCTCACACCTTTGCTTTCATATTTTTTAGGTACTTTACTTCTGCACCTTCTCCTACTGACCCTTCCAAGCTACCAAAGCCAATTCGCAAGCAGGAATCTAAAGCTTCTTACGGTAAACATGAGGCGATTAAAGTGATATCACCACCACGTAAGATAAGAAGAGTAATGCCTGAGCGTGGGAGGCTTGATGGTATGAAGTCTCGCGTTGACAAGGATCAACCAGCACCCATGTCATTGGATTTTACCATTCTCGCTGAGCGGCCTCCAAACCGACCTACCATCACCAGGTAAAAATAGATCCCCCACCCGTGTTACTACTACCTTTGTCTCTGTTGTTTTTGCAGCCTCAAGATTGAATATGTTTTGATAGCTTCTTATTCCTGTTCATTTTGTAGTGCCGATAGATCTCATCTGAAGAGGAAGCTCGACCTCGACTTCCAATAGTAATGTTCTTGCCTTTCTTCAGTTTCACATTCTGGTGAGACCCACAACATTGTTAGATTGTCATTTTTAGTGTTGTTGGTGTAAGTTTGCGATTTATTCGTTTTTTTTCCCCCTTAATTCACAATCACAATGATAATAATACTTCGTTGTCCCACTTGCTTTATTTAATGTAAACTGATCATCATGTACTACATAGTCTATTTGATTATAAAGATCTCTACTTTTGCTTCTGTGTATCTTTTGCACTATAAAGATCGCTCTGTTCAATCTCTAAACTCATTCTTTCTTCCAGTGGCAGACCTAAGTGTATAATTGATATAGTGACAGCCTCAAATATTAGACATTTCAGAACCTCAAATCTTCTTTTTCTCCCTCTGTGTTTTACTGTTGGATTCAATAAGCTATGATCACTGTGTGTAAAACAACAAAGGTTATTCGAATCATTGTTTCTTTGCTTAGACCTTGTTACCACCATCATCATTATTTCCGTCTTTAAAAAACACATATACAGCAGAGGATACCTACTAATTTACAACAAGCCAAAATAAAATATTTTGAAAAAAATCTAAAAAAACCAAAATTTATTTCAAAACCTATAAAATAATCAAGGTATAAATAAACAGGCGGTTAAAATATTGGGTCGGGTTATTTAACTTAAGAGTCGGATCTAAAATCGGGTCAGGGTTAGGGGGGGAACACGGTTTATATACGTGTGGCCCGAGAGCTCCTCCTCTCTAGACCGACGCGAGAAGGGTGAGAATCGATTACGTTGCGACGAAAACCTAGAATAATATCTCCAGATTATCTAACTTCCCTGTAGGCCTAGAGATTCCCACTAGCCGCCTGGAATCATCTACGATTGCCTGATTCAGTCTACAACGATCGCGGGGTGCTCAAAAGGACGAGACTTGCTGCTTTTTTACTCAATTCCACACGTTTGTATCAGCAGTCGCTCGGATTAGGCTTTGAAGGGTCGTTCCATCCTTCTCGTTGGCTCCTGTTGTATGATTCCATAGTGTTTGCTCTTTGTTTGTTTTTTTTTTTTTTGCTTTTGATTAAGCAAAGGCTTTGATTTTGTATTTTGTATGATCAACAACTTTCTCCATTGTAATCTTCTCCCCCCAGTTTACATTATTCGAAATATTCAGGCAAAACATAGTTGAGGCAGATCTTTTTTTTATGTTCTAGAAATCTAATTGAAACATTTGAGAGAGAAAAAATAAGATTAAAAAAAAAAACAGGAAGAGAAAAAAAAAGGAGAGAGAGGAAAGAACATAGTAAGATTGATGGCTAATGTCCAGCAAAGGTATGGTATTACAGAACCTATCTCTTTGGGAGGACCAACGGAGCTTGATGTGGTCAAGACACGAGAGCTCGAGAAGGTTTTGCTCATACCTTAAAAAACTTGTGTTTCAGTTACGCTTTGTTGAATTACTTGTATTTTAGTCTTTTGTTACTTGATTGTTCAGTACTTGCAAGATGTTGGATTGTACGAGGGGAAGGAGGAAGCTGTTAGAAGAGAGGAGGTTCTCGGGAGACTAGACCAGGTTAGAAGAAATTGTGCTTATGGGTTTTTCATTGTTGTTTGTAACAAATCCATGGTAAGGTCTTCTTTGTTATGTGTGCAGATTGTAAAAATATGGATTAAGACGATCAGCCGCGCCAAAGGGTTGAATGATCAGCTGCTTCATGAGGCCAATGCAGAGATATTTACTTTCGGTTCTTATCGTCTAGGGGTAACCATATAGATTTGTAGAAGATTGACTTTGTTATTTTGTACTGTGAACTCTTTTGGTGTATAGAGAAAGGACATATCATGAATTGGTTGTGTAAACTCTGTGTTTTCATTCTGTTGTTTTTAGATGTTCCTGTGTAGGAAGTAGCATAAATTATCTTCACATGCTCTTTTGTTCTTTGTAGCATATCTAGTGTTCCTATAACAGTTTGTTTTCTTTCCTCAAATAGGTACATGGACCTGGTGCTGATATAGACACTTTATGTGTGGGGCCTAGACATGCAACTAGAGAAGTACTTCTAACCTCTTGCATCTATACGTTGGCTTGAATGTGTCTTCTGTCGATTTATTAACTTCAGTCTTCTTCTTTGTATTGCCAATAGGGTGATTTCTTTGGTGAGCTACAAAGGATGCTGTCCGAAATGCCTGAAGTAACAGAGCTGCACCCTGTTCCTGATGCTCACGTTCCCTTGATGGGATTCAAACTTAATGGAATTTCTATAGATCTCCTTTACGCACAACTTCCACTCTGGGTTATACCTAAGGTAATTTCTATGTCAATATGTTCATGGTTTTTTATGAGTGGATCATTTGGAAGAATCTTAAGTGTGTTCCCTGCCTGATGAGTATGCTGCAGGATTTAGATATATCACAGGATTCCATTCTACAGAATGCTGATGAGCAAACTGTTCGAAGCCTCAACGGTTGCAGAGTCACTGACCAGATCTTGCGTTTGGTTCCTAACATTGAGGTTTTGTGCTTACTCTTAGTTTTATAGAACTTTCAAAATTCATCCATAAGTTTCCTAATTCGGATTCTATTGTTCTTATTTGTAAGCAGAATTTTAGGACAACATTAAGATGCATGAGGTTTTGGGCCAAGCGACGTGGAGTATACTCTAATGTATCGTGAACTCTTCTCTAGAACTCTTTTACTTCCATTTTATATTTGGGACTATCATGTTACTTATGTCAAGTCTTTCTCTGTTATGATTACTAGGTCTCTGGATTCCTTGGTGGTATAAACTGGGCGTTGCTTGTAGCTCGAATATGTCAACTTTATCCTAACGCACTCCCAAATATGTTAGCGTCTCGGTTCTTCAGGGTCTACACTCAATGGCGTTGGCCAAACCCTGTCCTTCTCTGTTCTATTGATGGAGGATCCTTCGGTCTTCAAGTTTGGGATCCTAGAAGAAACCCAAAAGACAGGTTACACATGATGCCCATCATTACTCCCGCTTATCCTTGTATGAACTCCAGCTATAACGTCTCTGCAAGTACGTTGAGGATTATGACAGGAGAGTTTCAGAGAGGCAAATATATATGTGAGGTAAGAGTTAGATAGTCCTAAGGCTTCTATGCTAATTGATGAGTTATGAGTTATGACTGTCGTTTGATGTCTTTCAGGCTATGGAAGCAAACAAAGCTGACTGGGATACCCTTTTTGAGCCATTTGCATTCTTTGAAGCTTATAAAAACTATCTTCAGATCGACATCTCTGCTGCAAATGTCGATGATCTAAGGAAATGGAAAGGCTGGGTTGAGTCACGTCTCAGACAGCTCACACTGAAGGTGAAACTCTTGTTTATTCTCTGTTGATGTTTTTAAAAAATTGCATATAGAATCACTGATTATTTACATTGTACTTATAGATTGAGAGACATACTTATGACATGCTGCAATGTCACCCTCATACACACGACTATCAAGACGCATCCAGACCACTCCATTGCTCTTACTTTATGGGTCTGCAGCGTAAACATGGAGTTCCAGCAGCAGAAGGCGAGCAGTTCGATATCAGAAGAACAGTTGAGGAGTTTAAACACACTGTTAACGGTTACATGCTGTGGATTCCCGGGATGGAGATTGGTGTCAGCCATATAAAGCGAAGGAGCATTCCTAGCTTCGTGTTTCCTGGTGGAGTTAGACCTTCACATGCCTCTAAAGGAACATGGGACAGCAAACGCCGTTCAGAGAACAGGATTGCTTCTACAGCGAGTGCAGCTACTACCAATACTAATGAAGCGAGCTCTGAAAGTAAAGGTGGTTCTAGCAGTTTAGGAGATGGGAAGAAGAGGAAGCGGGGAGACGATGAGACGCTCACCGATCAGTTAAGGAACTCTAAACGCGTTGGAGTTGCAGTGCCTGTAGAGAATGGTGAAGGCGGGAGCCCGGATCCATCTGTTGGATCCGTTTGCTCTAGTCCTCTGAAAGATTGTTTGACAGACGCTAAATCTGATCCTATCAGTAAGGATCCACCAGAGAATGTTGTTCTTTTCAGCAAGGATACACCAGAGAGTCATCCATTAGAGAAGATAGCCACTCTTCAAGCTCAGAGTCAAGAAACGGAGGAGCTTGAAGACAGTTTTGATTTTGGAAACCAAGTGATTGAGCAGATTTCAAATAAGGATACAATCGTGGCAGCTAGTGCAACTACACCTCCATTCGAGGCCACTACTTCAAATGGCTCACCATTCTCCAACGGAGCAGTGGAAGAACTCGAGGTTCTATTTTAAAGTCAATTTCTATACTTTAAGCTGGTCTCTTGATCTTGTTCTTCTCTGATTTTTCTTTTTCTTAAAGGTTCTACCAATGGGACACCCCGAGGTGACGCATAGAGCTTTAGTGCAACAGCGCAAACCGATAATCAAGTAAGCGTTTCTACTCTTATACTTAGTTTGAATCTGCTTATGGGATTTGACAAACGTTTGCTTGCTTCTGGTTGTCTGATTATTCGCAGATTGAACTTCACGTCTCTGGGCAAAACCAACGGCAAGTAATAATGGTGTTTCCTTACATTGCCAAGGATCTCAGAGCTTAAGTTGAAGGCTTCTTCCTACTTTATGTAAAAGAAGATTTTTTATATTTATATGCTTTTCTTAGATGTTAAAAGCAATTCCTAAATACTTAGCTCGATGTAACACTCGTTTGGATAAGAATCTGAAGATTTTTTATGCAGCGTTTATGTCCCATGGACATACTATTATAGTATTTGGTTTTGGCCAATAATCATGATGTTTTTTCAAGTATCCTTGTGAATTATTTCTTATGTTCACTTTGATTTTATCAAGTCCTTAAGTTATTTCTATTGCTATATAGTAAAATCCAGATCATTTACTTTCTTTTTTTACTTAAAATCATGATAGTATGCCAAAAGTGTATGGGACTATAAGTATATGATGAAATGATTGTAAGAAAAAAAACAAAATCTAAGCCGCAGAATCCTAGGTCACAAACTCTTATTATAGAAATAGTATTTCAATTATCATAATAAAAAAAACCAACAAAGGAAAACAAGATCAAGAAACACACATAACTGACTGCTAAATCACCAAACAACACGCATGAAATAAAGAATCAGAAGATTTGGTTCTATACAGCAACTGCAAGAGACATAGGGGCTTTAATGAAACATCTTAGGATATCATAAACTAAACAAGACACACAGCTCACTCTTTAAGGCTTGGCGTATGCTGTCTTCTTACAGACAGGACAAGCATTCTTCCTCGATAGCCACTGCTTCACGCACTGGACATGGAAGCTGTGTCCACAGTCCAATTTCCCAACCTGACACTCTCTCTCATACTCATCCTGTTACCACCAACATGAACATCAGTGAGGAAACAGCAATATGAAACTCATGAATACAAGCAAGAAATGGAGTGACTCAATCTGGACTTTACCTGACAGATGCTGCATTTTCTATCAGCAAGAGTATTGGATACAGATGGATTGATTTTCCGAAGACAACGACGTATCTCGCTCTCTTTTAGTCCAGTATTCACATAACCAATCCTATCACCAAGCTCTAGTAGTTGCTGTGTAGATCCAACCACAATAATAAAGTTGAGAAGATGAAACTATAAGCTTTTTTTTCTCATGAGATTTTTTTTTGTCTTTGAGAAACATACCTCGTATGACATATTATCAACGTCGAGCCTCAAGCTGTGGAAGTGATCAAGCGAATCTGTTGTCCTTCCCATTAAAAAACCATTCCGGAGCATCATCATCTGCAACGGACAGCATATTAAAAACATGACTACACTAGCTGCATGGTTTAGTTCTTCAACTTAGTCACTGATATTAAATCTTCAACCAGTGTGAGTTGACCGCTTCAAAAAGTCAGGAGTCAAATCTATAACATTTACTAGACAGAACATTCTACCTCGGTAAGATCATCAGGGTAAGGGCGCCGAAGATGGCCATGGTATCTACTTGAGAACAAGGTTGGTTCAACGTGTGAATCAGAGCTCATTAAAGCGTGAGAATGAGGTTCTTGATTGGTAAAACGCCTAGTAAGAACAGAAGAACCCTGCATTGTAACATTGTGTTATTATTGTTCTCTGATTCTCTGAGGCAGTGAGGTTTCTCAATCAAAAACTAATAATTAGAAACTGAATAAACATGAGTCAAGAACCCCCCCCCAGCTAATTTAATCCAATCATAAGCTAAACCATGCTAACACTCCATCCTCTAACCAAGCTAGACAGAAAGAATTGTTTATTGCTTATATCAAAAACCCAAGAGGACCACCACACAAGAAAACAAAATATTATCTTTTCATCATAAACAAAGACTAATAATAGAAAAATCACTCTACCAAAGTAGACCCTTGTGATTTGTCTTAAAGAGAATCCAAACCACACACACACACACACATTTTATAAACTAGCATGGTCCCCAGCAACAACAGCATAGGGATGCTACAACGCTAATAGCTCCAACCACTCCAAACAGTTTCTGCCTAACACAAATCAATAACACTCCCTGTCGTAATAAACTAAACTAACCACCAAAAAAGACTCTTAACTTTGACTTGTAATTAGATATTCTGAGCATAAAGTTACCACCTTTACCTCTGTCTGATTAGGACTGTTCTTGTCCACGTCGATTTTGCGACGCGACGACGGAAGATTCTTTCTCGGAGGATTCACCGACACAGCATCCGTCGAGAATCCTAGTCCCGGACCGCACCAAACATCCGGAACCGCGACGCAGCCGCCGCTGCCATCGACGTCTCTAGACTCGCTCAAGAACCGAACCGAACCATCCTCGTAGCTTCCCTTCTTCTTCTTCGTGTTCCTCTTCTTCTTCTTCTTCTTCTTGTTGTCCCAATCTGCGGAGGAGCGAATCGCGGAGGGGACAGAAACCTCGTGAGCTGCTGCTGCGGTGCAGTTCATTCCCCTAAAGGACGCAGCTTGAGGGAAACCGAGCTGTTTCTTCTTTGTGGGCTCGTTGGAGGAAGTGGGGAGGAGCAAGAAGGAGGACATTGCCGAGTTACAGAAGCGAGTGGGTTGGGAGATTGGGGGGACGACGTGGGTCAGCGGCGGATCATCGTCGGCGGCGCTGTGGCGGATGGTTTGGTGCCTAGCTCGTCGGAGTCTGATGTGTTCGCCGATTGTTGTCGACGACATTCTCAGAGAGAGAGAGAGAGAGTAGAGAGATAAAGGAAGTGTGGGGTAAGAGAAGATACTCGGCGCGGGGAAGAAAGATGAGTGAAAATGATTTCAAGCTTGATGAGTGATGATACAAATAAATAAATATAAATTGTATATTTCGTCGAATAATGATTACAATATTTCAAATATAATATTAACGTGATTTTTGTGTTGTCTTCTGCAACTTTTGTTTTACAGCCGTTAGTATGATTCCAAACAATATTAATTAGCTCACGCATCTCTCGTGAAAATTTTGTGAGTTTGATCAGAAACAAATCAAATATGTATACTTGTATATGCATATATTGATTTCGATATGTAAAATGGCATATGCTACCAAACCAGTAATGATGATTATGGGATATAGGAGCTAGTTAATTTGGAAAAATAAAATGAAAAATTTGACGTGATTTGAGTTTTTTCTTTACTGGGTTTTAATTATTTTGTGGGATTTATTTTTAATGTTTTTGCTTCTTTTCTATTTAATTAAAAAAGTAATCAATCCAAAAGTTTTAAAATTTTGAAACTGATGCTTGCTTGTAAAAATGGGAAAGGTCTTATGTAGCTTTTGTCCCTTTGTCAGATCTGTTTCCATTTTTTTCTTCATAAAAGGGAAGACTTGTCAGAATCAATATCACTAGATTGACTATGATGACGACTTGTAACGTATAGAGCTAATTGTCCTTTGAGAGCCCAAAACTACACATATAAAAGCCCACTCAAAGTTTGGTTCTTTTCCCTTCGGGCGTCACAATTCAGAAAGATGCGTTCTTGTTATACCAAAGCTTTACGAGTATAATAAGCCCACAAAGATGTGTAGATGTCAAACCAAAATTGACTATGATGACTTGAAACTGAATTTAGGTGCGACTCATCTGTTTTATCACATTAGCTAATGTTTCTAATTCTATGCTATCTACATTTTACGAAGGACAAGCATTTGAAAAGAAAAGTGGCCAAGGATCAGGTAGTTGAGATGTTTTAAAAAATATATATTTAAAAGGTGTGTTAAGTAATTGTTTAAGAAAAATCATTGAAAATAGTATGATGCTCTCTTAATCTACATTTGTTTCTGTCTTGTTTCTCTGAATTTTGTTGTTTAAACTAGCTCTGGCACGGATCGGATTTCCGGGTTTTTGAAGATATTTGTGATTTGCTTCGTATGTCACGGATATCTAATTTTTCGATTTACTTTGCTTCGGAAAAATACGGATATTCGGAAAAACGGATATCCAAAAAATAAATAGATATTTGCGGATATTTACGAATACTTACGGATATCTCATTTGTTTTGATTAATACAAATAATTTTAAAAATTTGTATACAAATTTGTTTTGTAAAATATTTTTTTGCATGATATATAAGATAAAAATTAAAAGAAGTAATGAAGCTACATATTTTGTAAATTTTTTAAACTTAGTTAACAATTATAATAAGACAAAACTTAAGAAAAAAGTTATAGTTGTCATAAATTTTTTCACTTCCTTTTATGTAATACTTTTATATAAGTAATAATGTGAATAGAATTTGTCAAATCATACGTTAGAATAATAATTATATAATTTATACATTTAAAACTTTAAATATAATCAAGATATACATGTATTTATATATTATCGGATCGGATCGGATATCCGCTTCCCAAAATTTTAATATTTGTGATTTGCTTCGATTTTAACGGATATTGATTTTTATTATTTGCTTTGCATCGAAAGTTTACGGATATCCAAAATTTTCGGATCGAATCGAAACGAATAACGAATCAAATCAAATTTAACGGATAAAATGTTCAGTCCTAGTTTAAACATTGTGCAATAACTCCCTTAATCCATAAAACAGCATTCTATAGATGTGGCTCATTGGTTGATTTGTGTGGTACACCACATACTAAATACTTGCTTATCATTGGTTAAACATATAATCAGACTTGAAAGTTTAGTAACTAAAATATATGTTAAGATTAAACAAAATAAAAGTGGACTAAGATGACTTTTTCATGATATCTCGAAATGTTCACTTTTCAACTACTCAGTACTCACCAACAAGAGTTAAAAATTCTTATGTTTTATAACAAAAGAAAAAACTTATAAAGTTATGAATGACTTAGTCCACGACTTTATACACACTTTTGAAATTTATACTAGGATGAGATACTATTTATCTAATAAAACCTGTATATCGGGTGCCTTAATCTTATCCATTTCAACATATTCGTACAATAATCAACGTTTTGCTTAATTATCGTTTTGGGTTGTCTTTTCGTATTGTCTTAAACAAAGGTGACATACATATTTAACTCAACAACGATCTCATAGGTTCATAGCAAGTAGCAACCATAGTGACATCAATTTCAGAGGAAAAAACAAAATGAAAAAGGGTTGGATTTATTTAATATCAGTCGGGAGTAGTTCGTGTCAAGATGTGTGTTCTTCATCTCCACCTAAATAAAATGAATTATTATATTCGTGTTTTCTTAAGAAAGAGGTAGATTTGCTAGTTTGGATTATATTTCTTGGTTGCTGGGCGGAGGGAGTGTATGGGGAGTGGGGTCAGCTGACCTGACCCCACTATTTTTTAATTTTTTTTTGTTTTTGTTAAAGAAAAATTATTTTGACCCCATCTGATAATAAATTTTGACCTCATAAAATTATTTTGACCCCAGTGTAAATTGATCATGGCTCCGCCACTGGCTGATGACTACTCCCACTTAGGAACTTACGGGTCGAAACGCAGCGGTTACCATTTGGATCGGATATCCGATTCCCAAAATTTTAATATTTGTGATTTGCTTCGATTTTAACGGATATTGATTTTTATTATTTACTTTGCATCGAAAGTTTACGGATATCCGGAATTTTCGGACCGAATCGAAACGAATAACGAATCGAATCAAATTTAACGGATAAAATGTCCAGTCCTAGTTTAAACATTGCATTCTATAGATGTGGCTCATTGGTTGATTTGTGTGGTACACCACATACTAAATACTTGCTTATCATTGGTTAAACATACAATCAGACTTGAAAGTTTAGTAACTAAAATATATGTTAAGATTAAACAAAATAAAAGTGGACTAAGATGACTTTTTCATGATATCTCGAAATGTTCACTTTTCAACTACTCAGTACTCACCAACAAGAGTTAAAAATTCTTATTTTTTATAACAAAAGAAAAAACTTATAAAGTTATGAATGACTTAGTCCACGACTTTATACACACTTTTGAAATTTATACTAGGATGAGATACTATTTATCTAATAAAACCTGTATATCGGGTGCCTTAATCTTATCCATTTCTGTTAAAAACCAAATGATGATCGACCATAGACCAACCCGTAATGCAGGCCCAATCCGAAACATGATAAAAACAACCAGAGACTATATGTTTATATAGTATATATTCTATGTATATCTGTAACATAGTGTTTATCCTTATCTTTATCTTGTGAGGATAAACATGACCTTATGACGGTTTAATACATTGTATATATATGGACCTTCTGGTCGACAATAATAATAACACAAGTTCCCCTCTTCATTCACAACACGTTATCAGCAAGAGGTTGCTCTCATAAACCCTAACCCTAAAAACCAAAAATAAATCCGAGCAGTAAAAACCCTAATTCCCGACGAACTTCAAACAGCTCTATCGCTCAACTCCGGTGGATCCAGACGACGAGCCAGATACCAAATTAAAGCTCTTGACGAGACAAAGCCAACGCCGCTAACCCCGCATCAATCGGAGTTCGGACGCGCCCTCACGCTCAGCTACAATACAGGCGGAAAATTTGTTCCAGAAACCAAAATCTCTCTCAACCATATACCAGTCTCCTATTCCAACAAGCAGCAACAAAAACAATAATTCCGAGCAATACATCAGCTAACCAGGAAGATCTCTAACTGATAGACCGATCAACCCATCAAAAGTTTTCAGGTATCATCGAAAACTCATCTAAAACCCATAAAGTATTAAATATCCCCATCCGCAGCCATGTAGCTATATTTAGCAACATGTCTCTGCAAATAAAATAAAACCAGAAACCATAAACTCTTTAAAATCTCGAACCTGAACTTGTTTTGAACCTGTTCTTAATCTGAAACTGATTTTAAAATTGTTTAAAACTTTTCCTGATGATAGTTTCACATTAGAACTGTTTAGGATTGAAAGTTAAACAATTTTTTTTCTGACTGCTATATGTTGAAAGAAACCGACTGTTACTTGCTTAAACTTATCATTATTGTCCTGTTTAATGTTCTTATATGATCTGAATCAACTAGAACTGTTAAGGACTGCATGTTACATAATTTTTTTTTGAAAATCTGATCATGGTTTCATAAATTAATCCGAGGTTTTACCTCCTGTTCTTGTCTGAGAAATTTGTTTTCCTGATGATTGATAACGACTAGAACTTGATTAGGATTGAAAAAAATATTTTTTTAATATTTAAAATCGAAATATCAGAGATATATCTGAGAAAATATATTTATTTTTAAATCAAAAATATATAATAAATTGCTTGAATAAATCAAATCTTCCTGATTTATTTTTTTAAGTCACAATAATTTCTGATTTGATTATTTTTTGAAAAAAAAATTAATAAATATATGGTCTATTTTTCGAAAACCCTAACCTGATTTCATGATTGAATTGGTTTGCTTGATTGCATATTGTTTGCATACTAATATTGCATACTGAACATGAAATCTCGACTGTTAGGGATATAGATCATTCATAGTTTTCAAGCAATCTGATCTGAACTGAAAAAAAAAATCATTATACTAAATGATCCGATCCAATGGGATGAAGAAAATATGGAACATTTTCCTGATCATCTAAGATAGAATCCCTAAAGGCCTTGAAACCTTGCGTTTGAAATAAGAGGACCTTAAATCTGAAAAATACATTGATCCACACCTTAAACCGTATGGTTTTAAGAAAATGCATCATTTAGATATTTTTTTCTTTTGGTCCGTGTGTGGCATTGATATGAAGCATGAAAAATTTCAAAAAGATTACTTGATTAAGACCTGTTTTGAATAATGATTTCAGATGTCGAGTTTCATACCCTCAGATTACAAAGCCCTTGATCTCTCTGGAGATAATTATCTTGATTGGGCTATAAACACTTCAGCCGTCTTGAAGTCTAGAGGACTTGGGAAGTGCATCAAGTATGGCAATGACACCCTTGCGTGTGAAAGACACAGAGCCATAATGATTATGCGACACCATCTCTGTGAGGACCTGAGAGACGAGTTTGGATATGTTAATGATCCTCATAATCTCTGGTCATTTTTGAATTCTAGATTCTGTGAGCCATTGTTGCACGAATCCAAGAAAAAATGGGAAGCTCTAAGGTTCCAGGATTATGAATCCGTGGACAATTATCACTCTGATACTTATGAGAATCACCTATAGTCTTAGACTATGTGGTGAATTGGTAACAAACGAGGATTTGGTAAACAAAACTCATGACACATTCCATTCAGAGGAAGTGTTGTTATCACATCAGGCCAAAGGTTTCACCACCTATTATGACATGTTCTCATATTTATTAGACATTGAGCAAAAGAAGCAGAAAAGGATGGATAACATCAGACGGTTTAATGACATCATGGAGATATATTATGAAGTACTAGACAGTGAGATGAAAATCCCTGAAGCTAATAAAGCCACATTTGATAAGAAGAGATCTGAGGAGGATTCCGAGTGGACACTCATGGACCATGAGGTCGGATCATACATTGAATAATTTTCCGACATTCTGATTTTATGTTTTCATATCTGATTTGATTTATTTGTTATTCATTTATGTTATTGAAATAATAAAAACGATTTTGTTTTTATATATTATCTTGCTTGGTCTTGCTTGATGATTCTTGATTAAATAACAAATAAAACATTAATAAAAGGATAATCAGTCCACTGATAGTTGATTTCATGCATGGTTTAACTTTACCTTGATTGTATAGGTTTAACTTTATCTTCCTGCAATCACATAAAATCAATTGTTGGGTGTAGACTAATGAGTCAGTTCACTGATAGATTGATTTCTCGCATAGATTTAACTTCATCTTGATTGTATAGGTTCAATTTTACCTTCCTACAATCACTTGAAATCAATTAATTGGTACTGACAATGGCAAAAGACACGACATTATTCAGACCCATTGAGTTATAAAGATTCTACATTGAACCAGTGAGCAAAGAAAATACGATTTCTTTCAGATTTTTGAAAAATCGCCTAAAAGCATTATGAATGCCTATACCCATATTTTCTACTGATTTATCCTATGCTAAGGATTAGTATGAAAGAGGCATAAAGCCATGGTAACCAGTATGGTTCACCACGAAATAAACACTTATGGCATGACCAGATTAGCCATCTTGATCCAAAATATGATGAAAAATTAATTAAGGCACAAAAGTGATCCCATAAAATCTCACTATGTATTATAAGTACACAAAAGGGAAAATCACTAAAATAATTAAGGCTCCACTGTCCTAAGCACTACGAAATTATGAGTATGTTCATGAGGGGGAGAGATGACTAAAACCCACAGTCCATGATCATATCATAAATTCGGATTCCATGGTTTACAACCATAATATACACGGCTGGAAAGCTTTAAAGCTCTCACTAATGGTACATCACCCACGTCCAGCCTAAAGCTTAAGGACATTATGTATATAAATATTGATTTACATCAGGCCATACATGTAAGCATAGACATTCCCACCTCTGAATGATTAAGGGTCATAAACCAGACATATACACAAACCATCTTAAGAAAATACGAATATTCCACCACATATATGTGTGCCATTTAAGATGGAACCTCAGATGAGGATTGAGAATATATATTAGATAAATAAGACTTCCTCCACGAAACTATAATGTATCTTGTGCCAAACATGGATGATTTAATCAAGTGGCCAAGAACACAGATTACAAAAGATAGTAATCTGATTATCCAACTTTGAAAGGAGAAAGTTATCAGGCTGATAAAGAGTAAAGAGTAAAAGAGAAATATAATGGTATCAACCATAGTTGTCTTGGCAAGATCCTCAGACCAAAGATTATGATCTAGACGTTCTAAAAGAATATGATCAAAAGATATAAAAGCTAGCAGAAATATATGCCAGACACACTGACCCGAAAAGAAAAAATGACTATGTCATACCAGCTTAAGCACCACGAATTTGATGTCTAAGAGACACAATCAAGTTGCTACAATGTCTATTAGAGATAGACAAATAAGTTCCAAATAATAAGGAACCTTGGAAAGTAATGAAAGGTGCTCAGAATCGTACAAATCCGAGTTCATAAGAGAAACCAGTTCAGACAGAGAAATAAGGTTGCGCAACCACACATCTAAGGTACCAGGCCATGTAGTTTGGGACGCCAAACTGCAAGGTATAAAGGTCTTGGATAATAAGATCTCAAAATCTAATTAGATCATGTCTGGAACAGTATGAAACTAAAGATAAGAGTGTTAACACCAAAGATGTATTTACATACATAAGAGCTCATAAAAGATTGTAGTACTTGGGATTTGAAGGATATAACCTGAGGATCATGAACCCACGTAGAGTACTCATAAAACCTATATAGGGACGTGGGGTGTTCAAAGAATTCAAAGTAATTATAAGACAGATGGGCGTAGTAACCATGTACATACAGAAAAGCCATCTAAGAAAGAAACCAGTGAATTGATCTTGTGAGATAAGAAATTCCGTGAGATTAAAGGACATGACCACATGGTATAGTGTGTCCATGTTCCTTCTAAATAACGTTCAAGTATAGCTTGATTACACAAGGATACTTACAAGGACCAACGAACAATTTATAAAGAGATATGCTCCTATATGGTGGATGCTACTACAGAAAATCAATTTTGATTTTGTCTGGATATTTACTAAAGAAATAATGGTGTAGTAAGCAGCAAATGGATCACTGGATAAAGGTATCAACGTACCATAGAAATATGAGAAAGAAATTCTCATAGAACAAGCTTTGTTCCTAAGTTGTTTATGGATTGTAATATACAACAGCTGTAAGTAATATGAAAGACTAAGTATTTACTTAGTGCAGTCAGTCCATACAGAAAATATTATAATTCCTTGTGATCATAATAAAGACCAACTGAGAGAAAAAAGTTTAATGGTTCAAAGGTTCAATGATACAAGTTATCGATTGATTAAACAGGCTATGTTTTACATATGGAAAGTCTGTAGATAAATCATAGCCGTGTGTGTGTGTATGATTAAGTCAGCACGCCTAAGTGAGAACCATAAACCATGATAGTGACCAGAAGGATGTTTGGTCGTGGCTTAATGATTATAAGCATTGCTAAAGCAAGAAAAGATCGATAACCATGTACAAAGGACATGAGTGTATGACTGCGAATTCATTGTGTGATGAGTTTCATTGCAGCAAATAATTATTGATGGTATGACCTTAGACACTCATGATTATGAACGAATATAGACAAGGTCTATAGCTCAACATGGATCAACAAAAGAAAATAAAGAATGATTGGTTACAATGGATAAAGCTATTGGCACATACGAAGAGATATAAGTCCGAATGAACGAAATATATGAAGTAAAGTTGTTCGTATGTGTTCTGGGTCTATGACTCAATATATATTGAATGTCCACATTTTGGGAAAGCCATATAACCAAAGAGAATCCGTGGGACATGAAAAAGGACCTGCAAGTAAAGTTTTATTGCAGATTATAAAGTCCATCCGAGCACCGTTTGAAGCACCATCAGTTCAACCAAGACATGGAGTGATCTGCAGCAAAGATGTACATCCTGACCACATCTTAATGGAGTTCCAAAAGACATACCAACGTCCAAGACTTACAAATTCATTCAAGGAGAATCCAGCTGATCATCTTCACCAAGTCATAGGCAACTTCAACGTTCAAGAAGACTCGGATACCAGATGGGAATGCGTCTACTACAGTGATGCATTCATCTGGAGGAGTTCATGTGTTGTACTCTTTTTCCTGTCCTTGGTCTCCCATTTTGCCACATTGGTTTTGGAGTTTTTCAGGAGAGGTTTTAATGAAGCAACATTAAGCATGCAACGAACCTGTACCGGATGTGTCGATCAAGGGGGAGTGTTAAAAACCAAATGATGATCGACCATGGACCAGCCCGTACTGCAGGCCCAATCCGGGACATGATAAAGACAACCAGAGACTATGTGTTTATCTAGTATATATTCCATGTATATCTGTGACATAGTGTTTATCTTTATCCTTATGACGGTCTAATACCTTGTATATATATGGACCTTCTGGTCGACAGTAATATTAACACAAGTTCTCCTCTTCGTTCACAACAATTTCAACATATTCGTACAATAATCAACGTTTTGCTTAATTATCGTTTTGGGTTGTCTTTTCGTATTGTCTTAAACAAAGGTGACATACATATTCAACTCAACGACGATCTCATAGGTTCATAGCAAGTAGCAACCATAGTTACATCAATTTCAGAGGAAAAAACAAAATGAAAAAGGGTTGGATTTATTTAATATCAGTCGGGAGTAGTTCGTGTCAAGATGTGTGTTCTTCATCTCCACCTAAATAAAATGAATTATTATATTCGTGTTTTCTTAAGAAAGAGGTAGATTTGCTAGTTTAGATTATATTTCTTGGTTGCTGATGACTACTCCCACTTAGGAACTTACGAGTCGAAACGCAGCGGATACCATTTGGGTTACAGAAGTTTGTGGAGTAGATGATTATGGTTTTAAGTATTAATAAGTGATTTGTATAACTTGTATAGCCGTTAAAAATTGGTGCGTTTAAAATATATTTGTTACTGATTGATAATGAGATATTGCAACGGTTTAATAATAAATCACCAATATTAATTCATTATAACATTATAAAAATATCTTAAACATACTATTATGATAAATATAATAATTATTAATAAAATATATTTTATAAAAATATTAGTTTATTTATTTATTTTTTGTAGTTTAAATGAAAGTTATAATGTCAATAAGAATAAATTTATTTTGTTTCGTTTTATGTATGTATATATATATATTAATGTTTAAAATTATAGTGAATACTTTTGGTTTAAAGTCTTATAAAATAAATTATGATACTATTATTGAATTTAAATTTAAATTATATATATACTTACTTATTTATAGTATTTTAATTTGAAATTTGAAATTAAAATTTAAAATATTTTTAAATATATTTTTATATTTATCTATCCACCCGTAATCGTCCGCAACCGCATACGCTAGCGGGAACAAGCCTTTGAAATTAAGAAGTTTGAAGCGATTTGTAGCTTTTTGTGATTGTTGCAACACACCAACAACCACTAATAACCGTAAAAGTTGCGTTTGCGGATAGTAACGAAGAAACCAGGACATTAATCATATCTCACTCTAACCTCGATTTCATATTCCGTTATTAACTTACAAATTCACAATAAATCATGAATGAAACTAAACCAAACCTTGTAAAAGTTCATTTTCACATCTAATTACCAAAAAGATTAGAGCATCATCGTCACAACTTATACGAGTCTAATACAGTCTCCCTAGGTAATTATAAGTGCATTAATTAAGGAAATTCATTTGGTATAGTATTGGTTTTGGCTTAGACAAGACATAGCTAAAACGAGTTTAAATTAAAACAAGACCAGATTGGTATGTTATTTGTTTTGGTTCAGATTATGTTTGGTTTCACGACATATCTTTAAAACTTGAATGTGTTTTCCAAATCAGTTAAGTTTCTGCTCAAGAATGTTGCCGACTGGTTTGATTTGATTTTTTTTAAAAAAATAAAAATAAAATAAACAATTTATCGAGTATGTTTATATGTATACCTGGAACGGATCGGGTATCCGGGCAATTTTAAGATATCCGGATCCGGATCCTTATCCGGCGGATCCATAATTCTACTATCCTTATCCGGATCCGGGGTTCGCGGATATCCGGGTGTCGGATATCCTTCTAAAAATTATAATATCCGGTGGATATCCGGATCCGGATTTGGATCCTTAAAATAAATAAAAAATTAATATTAATATATATAAAATATTAACAATAATTAAAAAATAAAAAAATATATAATGTTTTTAATTATTTCTATGTATAATATTACAAAATTTACATAAATTTTATATATACTATTATAAAAGTGAAAATATATTAAATAAAATTAGTTTTTATATATAGATATTACTATTTTTGAAATACTTATTAATAAAATTTACGGATCCGGATATCCGGACTAAAAAATCAAGATATCCGGATCCGGATTCGGCTTTGACGGATCCAACATTTTACTATCCGGATCCGGATTCGGCCTCTCCGGATATCCGGATTTTCGGATCGGATCACGGATCGAATCCGGATCTCGGATAAAAGTTTCAGGCCTATTTATATGGACTAAACATTCGTAGAACAAATATAGCAAACTAAACCTGTATAGCTTTGTTGGACGACTGTTAGTCATATATGATCACCATAAAATATGTTTGTTGAATGACTATTAGTCGATTTAATGAACTAGTTAATAAATTATCTTATATCACTTAAATTCATATTTTATTAAGTTAATAAATAAGTAAATTTTTATTTTAATATTTTAACAAAATAAAAAATAAAATTTATACATTTAAATATAAATACATAGTAAGATATTATACATAATCATATATATGATATATAATAAATAAAAATTATTTTTAGAGTGTAATTTAACAAAATCTAAAAATTTAAATAAAAATAGATAAAAAAATAAATATAACTTATAAAAATAGTTTATATTTGCTCTTCTCTCGAGTTCTTTTAAATTTTTTTTTTGAGTTCTGTTAATTACATATATGTAATCTGATTTGTTTCACAAAGATGGTCCCCTGCCGTTTCTTTAATTACACTAGGGGTTTGCCGGCGCTACGCGCCGGTTTTGCTAACATTGATATGGTTTATCTATAATTTTATAATCAAGAACATTTTCAACAACATTTTAGAAAACAAAATATGTATAGATCATATGGAAGTATATTAATTTGATTGTAGTTTGTGCATAGTTATTATAAAAAAAATTTAAGTTTAAATATATGCATGACAATTTGAAAGTGTAATAGCTGGACTATTTATTATTTAACTGAAAATTATTAATTCTAATGGGTTAGAAAACATGTTTACCGAGTATGCTCATGTTCCGCTCTAGAGAATCATCAATTCATCATCCTATGATTCATCACCTTCTCTCTTAACATGTACACACAAAAAGTGAAAACAAATTCATAGTGAGATTTTTCATATGATTATATGTGTCACGGACCGACGGGTCTAAAAATACAGATTACATTGAGGGGAGCTTGTTGTTTTGGTACCTCAGTTTGCTGAGAAAATGAAGTATTTTGAACAGAGATGATCTCATCATCTTTCTCGCATCTTGAATACTCGTTTAGATATCTCTGCATAGTCATATTTCTCGCATCTTGAATATTCGTTTAGATATCTCTGCATAGTCCAAATATATATATGGTTTGTTAGTTGTTGACAGCCAAAACTTCATGATTCTATTTAAAATTTTTATCGGAAGATATGCAGTTTCCTTCCTATTGATTGGAAAACACTGAAGGAAAGATATACTAAAAATTTTAGAGAAAAAATGTAGTTGGATTAATTATAAAACTGGTATTAAATTAAGTCGGAAGTAACAAAATTAAAGAAAAAGCTATCTTTTGTTTTGCCATAACGTCTTCTAGATAGAAGGAAACAAAATGTAAACAAAATTTGGGACAGAAATTTAAAAAACCCCTAGTTTAAAATAAAAATAGTCTTCTGTAGTTTCATTCTTTAATATAATAGGATTGTAGGATTCGTACCTTTCAAAAAGGCTTTTTGCTTAAGTTGATATTTGCAAGCCTTAGCACAATATATTTGTTTTCATCAGGACCAAGTACATAAAATATGTATATCTTAACTAATAAAGTTGCCTTTTTTAACTAATATTCCACTCTAAAATGCACACGAAGACATGTTTACAATGAGAGAGACCACATAATGCATATTTCAATTTGATCATTTTTAAGACTTTCAATATGAGACATACTCACGACTCTCTATGACAGTCTTTAGCAAAGATCTCAAGACCTTCTCTACAATATTCTTTAGCAAAAGAAACTTGTAACAGTTGTTTTCACATACTGCACAAACGGTCTTTGGAAGGTGTTCTCTATCTGAATCAGTCATCACTCATCACATTATCAGTGTCGTTCACGACTCTAACGTTTGGACCATCTTGATACTTTCCCATGCATTTGCAAGTCAATCAGATCTTTTCATGCTTGTCATTGCCTTCTGAGTCATCCAACAACACAAATCATCCTACTTCTTGCAATTTCCTCACATACAAACTCTTACCCTCTTTAATGCTAATCCAACTTCTGGAACTGCTTCTACAGCAAAAAAAAAAAAAGAAAAAGTTTATACAGCTTTCACTGTGCGTCCATGATTAACAAAGTAGAAGCTGATTGCAGCAGAGCAAGCTTCAAGTTGATTGTTTATTTATAAAGAGAAAACGGAATCTATCGCTTCAAGACCTTAATAAGATTAATCTTACTGGTTTCCTGAAGACGTCATGCAAGATCTCCAACGCAACTCATATGATCAACTGAGCTCCCAGTACACTATAACACCATGAAAGATCCCTCATTACCTACACAAAAAAAAGAACTTTAAGCAAATAAGCCGTCCGGAGAAAGAAAGAAAGAAACAGCTTTTATGACCACACACAGATCAAAAGCATCAGACTTAGACTTGGCAATGTTTTCATCGTTCTGCAGAAACCTTCATTCCAGATCCCTGGCATCCACCGCAAGTCATCGAAGCTCCAGACTTCAAACCCTTTCTGCCATCATAAAAATCAAATTAACGTCACCAAACAACTCTTTCATAAACCTAAAAAAGTATTAACCCGTTACACTTTGAGCACAAAGCCTTCCTAGAAAGCGAGAGCTTCTTCGTTATCCCGAGATAAAGATCCTCAAGGGAAACCTTCAGAGGGTGAACAACATCTTCACCACACCTCTGCCTCCTTCCACAGCTGCTGCTACCTAATCAAAACCAAAAAAATCAAACCTTTATCATCTATTCAAAAGTCAAAAACTCAAAACCGATTGGGAGATGAGAGACTAACCTTCGAAAGGGTGTCCACCACCATCACCAAAGAAGGATGAGAAGATATCAAAGGGGTCATGACCACCGCCTCCACCACCCATTCCTTCCTTGAGCGCATCCTCACCGTACTGATCATAGATCTCACGCTTCTCCGGATCGCTGAGAACCTCATAAGCCTGAGCTAGCTCCTTGAACTGCACATAGACGAAACCAGTTGACCTAAAGCTCGCGAATTTCAGATCTAATCGATCGGACAAATCCAAAGAAGGAAAAAGAGAGGAAGATGGAACGAAATCATTAAGAACGTATTGATTGTGTAGAAATGGCTCGATTACTACTTGGTTTCTTTGCTCTTCAATTGGAGAAGACGAACTGGTAGAGGTGAAGCAAAGCCTCATCCCGTGTTTCTTTGTGTGTTTTGGGTCCAGTTGGACCAATTAAAAAAACAATTGTGAGGCCTGGCTGACGTGTTCAAACGAAATGTTCTGATTGGCTGATTATTTTTGGTGACGTGGCAGCCTAGAAACTCAGCATATTGCCCTTTTAGTATTGTGATTTGTACCGGAGACTTGATGGTCCCTAATCGACAAAAAAAAATTTATAAGTAATGGCATAACGGGTTTCAGACCTTACTACCTGCACAATGAAAAACTCAGTCTTGTTCTTTTCCTTCCTTCTTGTTCTCCCTTTTGCTACCTCACTCCACTTTAAAATCTCTCGTTTCATACAAGGTGATCCAAGCATAACTTACCAAGGAGACGCTACACCAAATGGCGCCATCGAACTGAACAGTGCTGATTATACTTGTCGTGTTGGTTGGGCTACTTATGCTAAAAAAGTTGCTATTTGGGATCCTAAAACAGAGAGGGCTACCGACTTCACAACAAGTTTCACCTTCAAGATTGATACGCGTAAGCGTAACTTAACAGAGTTTGGCCATGGGTTTGCTTTCTTTCTTGCCCCACAAGGCATCCATATCTTTCCCAATTCAGCTGGTGGTTTCTTAGGTCTCTTTAACGAAACCAACGGCTACTCATCTCGGTTTCCGCTCGTGCATATCGAATTTGATACTTTCTATAATAACCAATGGGATCCTTTTGACATTACGTCTCATGTTGGGATCAACAATAACTCGCTTGCTTCCTCTAACTACACTTCTTGGAACGCAAGCTTGCACAGCCAAGAAACATGCCATGCACGGATCACGTATGATTCTACTTCTAAAAACTTGAGCATCGCTTGGAGTTATGAAGGAACATCTCATCCTTCAAGCCTTTCCTACATCATTGACCTTGCCAAGGTGCTTCCTGCGGAAGTTACCATTGGCTTTTCGGGGTCTACAGGAGCAAAAATGGAAGCACATAGGATCTTGTCTTGGGAGTTCAACTCAACCTTGGATGCAGCAGAACCTAGAGAGAGAACTCAAAATATGACAGGCATCATTGTTGGTGTTTCTCTTGCTGGGTTTGTCCTGTTGACCTCTTTGGTTGCTGCTGCGTTTGCATTGTTCCGGAAGAGGAAGCAAAGAAAGGAGAGAGCAGGGAAGACAGAAAACTTGACATCGCTACACGAAGATCTTGAAAGAGGAGCAGGACCAAGAAGGTTTTCTTATAAAGATCTTGCTTCTGCTACAAGCAACTTCCTATATGAAAGAAAGTTGGGTGAAGGAGGGTTTGGAGCAGTTTATAAAGGATACTTAAATGAGCTGGATACAATGGTCGCTGTGAAGAAGTTTTCCGGTGCTTCTAAACAGGGAAAGAAAGAGTTCATCACGGAGGTTAAGATCATCAGCAGCTTGAGACATCGAAACCTTGTTCTACTCATTGGTTGGTGTCATGAGAAACAAGAGCTTCTCCTTGTATATGAGTTCATGCCAAATGGTAGCCTTGACTCACACCTATTCGGTAAGAAACCTCATCTCAGATGGGCTGTTAGGTGCAAGATATCTCTAGGTGTAGCCTCTGCGTTGCTTTACCTTCACGAGGAGTGGGAGCAATGCATTGTCCACAGGGACATTAAGGCAAGTAATATAATGCTCGACTCAAACTTTAATGCCAAGCTAGGTGACTTTGGGTTGGCTAGGTTGATGGATCACGAACTAGGTCCCCAGACTACAGGATTGGCTGGAACTTTTGGTTACATGGCTCCTGAATACATAAGCACCGGAAGGGCAAGCAAAGAATCTGACGTCTATAGTTTTGGAATTGTATTGGTGGAGATTGTTACAGGAAAAAAGTCAGTGGAGCCGAGACAAGGAAAAGTTGAGCCTGAAGCAAGTCTTGTAGAGAGGGTATGGGATCAGTACGGAAGAGGAGAACTTATCTCAGCCATTGATCATCAAATGGGTAAAGATTTTGATATGAAACAAGCAGAGTGCCTTATGATTGTAGGGTTGTGGTGTGCTCACCCTGATATAAACTCTAGGCCTTCGATAAAGCAGGCGATCCAGGTGTTGAATTTTGAGGCACCATTGCCTAATCTGCCACACAAAATGCCTATTGCTACTTATCATGTGTCATCAATCTCCGGTGGAGTAGCAACAACGTCCTTTTCTAGCGCTCAACTTGGTCGCTGACTACTCTCTGTATCCCTTTGCTCTATTTCATCTGTTGTTATCATATAAATAAACATGTTGTTCTCTGTAGAGTGAATGCGTGATTATTTATTGTGGACTTATCTCTGTCTTCTGCACTTGGTTGCAGTTCCATTGTGTTCCGTCTGTAATAAAAGTTTCTTCTACAAGTATATGTTCTCTTGTCTCAGTATGGTTTTGAATTCTGTTTGTTTCTTCTTCTTTTTTTTCTCATCTTCTGTTTGTTTCTTTAGTAAGTGAAAAGGGTTATGGGAATGTTTGTTGAGTCGACTGTTAGAAGATCCGTTTAGAAGAAAAAGAAAGCTTTAACATATTTTAAATACAGTTTTTTTTTTGTTAGCTTCTTATATTCTTATATTAAACATGCAGGCTAATTTGGTAGAAACAGACTCGTCTAATACAAAATACATTCGGTCCAAAACAAAACCCGAGATCTCAATAATATTACTCTCTCTGGTTCAAGATAGATAATATTTTAAGTGATTTTTGTTGTTTCACAACAGATGGTGTTTTCATATTTTTAGGTAATTTGCTTATCATTTGTTAAATTTACAAACTTGAAACTTATTAATAATGAAAATATAATATTATTAAGTAAAAAATATAGTAGTTTTTAAAACAATGGATTGAAGATGATTTTTCATGATATCTCAAAATGTTCACCTTTCACTTTTCACCAACAAGAGTTTTTTTCTTTTACATCCACCGCAAGAGTTAAGAATCTTTTTTTACAATAAAAGAATTTTTTTTATAAAGTTATGACATAGTCCAAGACATTATGCGCACTTAAAAATTTTATTCTAGAATGAGATAATATACATATAATCGGAAATGTATCTTGAGTGTCTTAACTCTTAATCTTATCCAAATATGATTGATTTCAACATATTTGTACAATAATCAACGTTTTGCTTAATTATCTTTCATAGTAAAATATGTATATACAGTTATTACTTATCTTTTTTGGGTTTGACTTTTTGTATTGTCTTAAACAAAAGGTGACATACATATTGAACTCAACCAGGAAATCCTAGCAACCATAATGACATCAATTTAAGAGAAGAAAAAACAATATGAAAAAGGATCTGATTAATTTAATATAAATTTATCTATTTGGAAACGAGAAGTATTATAAGTCGTGTCAAGATGTGTGTTCTTCATCTCCACCTAAATAAAACGAATTATTTATTTGTGTTTTCTTAAGACAAAGGTAGATTTGCTACTTTGAATTATATTTCTTGGTGGCTGATAACTACTCCCAACTTAATCATATCTATACTCCAACCTCGATTTCGTCTTCTGTTATCAACTTATTGTACTTCACTAATAAAGAAACTAAACTAAACCTTGTAAATGTTCTTTTTTTTTTTTTACATCCAGCTACCAAAAAGATTAGAGCTTCATCGTCACAAGTTATACGAGTCAAATACAGTCTGCCTAGGAAATTATAAGTGCATTACTTAAGGAAATTCATTTGGTATAGTATTGGTTCTGGCTTAGACAAGACATATCCCAAAATGAGTTTAAATTAAAACAAGACCAGATTGGTATTGGTTCAGATTATGTCTGGTTTCACGACATTTCTTTAAACTTGAATAACTTTTCCAAATCAGTTAAGTTTCTGCTCAAGAATGTTGTCGACTGGTTTGATTTAATTATCTTTGAAAAAAGTTATGGATCGAGTATGTTTATCTGGACTAGAACATTCTTAGAATAAATATGGCAAACTAAACCTATATAAAATACAATCTTTTGGTTTGATATATAAGAAGAAGGTTGGGATGTCTAATCTTCACATTTGGCTCAAACAAGAGCTCTAACTGATTAGTAAGTTCTACATGTCATTAACATATGATCCACCTTGAATATAGTACATGTGGTACGAACTAATTAACATAAACCCTGATGAGAGGCAGAGTTTCCAACAGATAAAAAGTCGAAAAATGGAACACAATTTTCAACATCTTCTTCTTCTTCGTCTTTTCTTGAATGGTCTATCACTTCAGGTTTCTTCGAATCCGTCTTAACCTGGAGAAAATTGTAGAACTCCATTGGTCTTTTAGTCTGGTCTATTGCTCCTGACCAAATGATTGATATATGTCCACGGAGTTAGTTTTTAGAAGTTTTACAATTATATAATCGTAAACGCACAAGCGCGTGTATACATATGAAGATGATTATGTTCGTTTCAAAGACTATTTCGAGATTTTCTACAAATTTAATAAACAAAACAAATCAATTTTTTTTTTGGTGTAATCCATATAAACTCAAAAAAGATAATTAAAAACACATCAGGTTCTACACGAATGCACAACTAATTACACCTTTTAAAAAGACGAAACATACATATCTAATAGTTATGAGCTCGTATACATGTTTTTTTTTTTTTTTGATAAGTATGTGAATTTCATTAAAATGAAGCTGGTTTTACAAAACGAAAATAGAGAGTTAAGCAGAGAAGTCTTTTGAAACCAAAAAAGAATAAAAAAAACAAAAGATTTATAGGTTGGAGTCACAATGAGCAGCTACCAACGACTAACTATGCGTGCCTCAACCAGAGGTGCATCATGTTCCTGAAGTTCTTCCTACCTTTCCTTGCATGAATTGTGTTTCTGATCAATCTGTCGATCGCTTTGAAGATGACTTGAGGAGTGGAAGACACCTACGAGTGTAACCTTCTATTCCTTTCAGCCCACACATTGTAAACAGTGGCTTGTATCACTAAGCATTTCAGGGTTGGAGGGCAGTAGCTGTCGCTGATATCTAGCCACTCAATCAAGGCAGTCCATGTATGGAAGCGAAAGGGCCTATATCCAAGGTGCTTTGTGATGAGGAGCCATAAATGTTCACTGAAATCACATCTCAGGAATAGATGATCACGCGACTCGTCATAGTGGTTGCAGATGCAGCAAGATTTGACAACTTACATTCCCCAGTTGGCAATTCGAACCCGAGTAGGAAGTCGGTTAAGGTGGGCGACCCACATGAGAAAAGCAGGGCTTGGAACATGTCCTTTAAACAATACTTTCTTTGCCCAACCTTGTTTTTGTCTGTGCTGCCTCAGAATCTCCCAGGAGAGCTTTGCAGAGTAAGTCGGTAGGGATTGATCTATCACATGCTAGAGATTTTTATCGGGAGAGTTTGAGTGTGATGGCAGAGAGACAAAGCAAAGCATGATGTGGACTTGTTCTGCTGCGGGGGACCTTGCAGGTCTCAAAGACCAGCCAATATCAGTACATCATGTAGAAACTTTTGCATTCAGCGGTACACCTAGCTGACGAGGCCTAGAGTTTCCGAAGAGTTTGACGAGAGGACCTAACGGCGACCAATGATCAAACCAGAAACTTGCCATATTACCATCACCAACTTCGCATCGCAAGAACTGTTGAGCAATGGGTCTTAGCTTCAGTAAAGATTTCCAGGTCCATGAGGACTGTTTGGATTCATCAATGGACCAGAACGAGGCATCTATGATACGGTGAGTCTTGATCCATGATGCCCAGAGGGACTCGTTCTCAGAGAAAAGAAGCCAGATAAGTTTTAGGCATAGATTTTTGTTCCATGTAGTGAGATCTCGAAGTCCCAATCCTCCCTCGTCTTTAGGCATACAAACACATGACCAAGAGACCTTTGCTGCTGCACGGCTTGTTATGTTTCCATTCCAGAGGAACCTTGAGCATAGAGACTCAATCGATTTGACACAACCCTTTGGAAGGATGAACGTTGAGAACCAGAAGTTTATCTTTCCAAAGATGACTGAAGAAAGAAGCTGTTTCCTGCCAGCAAAAGAGAGCGCCCTAGAGGACCAGGATGAGAACCGGGTCTTGAGTTGATTTAGTAGCGGCATGTAGTCTGAAATTAGCAATTTCCTATGCATTAGAGGAAGCCCAAGGTATCTGACAGGTAACGATCCAAGAGAGAAACCCAAGCCAGCGAGATCAAAGGATTCAGATTGGCTCATTCCTGCCACGAAGAGTTCTATTTTATCGCGATTCATAGTAAGACCTGACCAAGATGCAAACGTATCAAGCGCTGCCGAGATATTCTGAAGAGAGTTCTTCTCACCGTCGAAGAAGATCATAATATCATCAGCAAAAGCAAGGTGGGTAATGGGTGGGGAAGCTGCTGAAGGGTGGTAACCTATCATGCCATCACGAAAATCCTTATTGAGAATCTGAGCAAGAACTTCCATCGCCAAAACAAACAAATAGGGAGAAAGAGAGTCTCCTTGCCTCAGCCCCTTCGTGCCTTTAAATACCCTCCTAATTCACCATTTATAGCCACAGAGAACCGGGTAGTAGTGATACACTGAGATACAAGGTTGATGAAGAAATCAGGGAAGGAGAGAGCCTTGAGAATAGAGATGATGAAGCTCCAATTTAAAGAGTCAAAGGCTTTCTTGAGATCTACTTTTAGCATTGATCTTTTTGATATGCTCTTCCAGTTGTAACCATTCACAAGCTCTGTCGCCATCAAAACATTCTCTACTAGAAGCCTACCCGGAATAAAAGCAGATTGGGTGTTGGAAATCACCTCGGGTAAAACTTGTTTTTGCCGGTTTGCAAGAAGCTTAGCTATGACCTTGTAGACTGTGTTGCAGCAAGAGATTGGCCTGAAGTCCGCTATCCTTTCTGCATTCTGCTTTTTTGGTATTAAGGTAAGGATTGTTACGTTCCATTGTTGCAGTAGCTTACCCGAGTGAAAGAATTCAGACACAGCATCAATCATATCAGTCTTCCAATGAGATGTGACAAATTCTGTCGGGTAACCGTCTGGCCCTGGAGACTTACTCTTCGGGAGAGTGAAGAAAGCCGTTTGAATGTCTAGTCTACTGAAGGGCGCTGCAAGTAATTCGGAGATAGTGTCCGGGCAGCTGTAGCAGAGTAAATGCTGAATATCCTCAGTAGATACAACCGAAGGGTAGACGACTCCACCAAGTAGATTTTGATAAAATACTACTGCATGGTCCATGATAGCTTCTTTGGTGTCAAGAATCATGTCGGTATCATCCAGCAAGAAGAGAATCTGGTTTTGTGCTTGCCGAGTATGAATAGAGCGATGAAAGAAAGCAGAACCGCAGTCACCTTTATCCAGCCAGTTAACTCTAGAGCGTTGGTGGAGAAAAGAGTCTTCCGCCCTAACCAGAACAGACCATTTGCGGTGAGCCAACCTTTCAACCTCAGCTATTTCAGGTGTGGGATCGTTTAGTAGAATCTGCGGGCAAGAAAGTAGATGATCAAAAGCTTCCTGCACTCTTAACTCAATCCATGAATAGTTACTCTTGCTGAAGGTACGAATAATGCTCTTAAGCGTTTTCAGTTTCTTTGAGACTCTGAGCATCATAGTACCATCAAACTGAAGAGACATCCAACACTCCTTTATAAGAACCGCAAAGTCCGGGTGGTCATTAAGCATGGTAAAGAATTTGAATGGCCGCTTCTGCTTTGGTCTCAGATAATCCATATACACACAACAAGGGGAGTGATCAGAGATCCCACACTCTCCAATGACACCTAACGAGTTTGGAAAAGCCCGCAACCACTCATCATTGACCAAAATCCTATCCAATTTCTTTGAGATGATGGTGGAACCTTGATTGTTAGTCCAAGTGTAGGAGTTGCCACAGTAGGGAAGGTCCGAGAGAGAGGTTGTGGTGACACATTGTTGAAAATCACGCATACCCCGGGAAGAGAAGAACTCATCAATAGAAGAGTGCTCAGAAGAATATAAGACCTGGTTGAAGTCCCCCAGCACGATCCAAGGAATGCCTGAGATCTGAGATGAGGAGGATAAGAAAACCAGTTCAGACCATAGCTCTCTCATGACCTTCTTGTGATTTGAACCATAAATGAGAGAGACCGCAAACTCTGAAGTAATAAAAGGAAGCCTGACTAGGCACATGATAGACTGAAGCGACTTATGTAGAACCTTGACTTGAACAGACGGTTTCCACAGGAGCCATATTTTTCCTAAATCCGAGAATTCATAGTTGCATTCATATTTCCAGACGGGGAAAGCTTTGCTTATTAAAGACGAAGCCTTCACATTGCTGACGTGCGTCTCAACGAGACCACCAAAAATGGGATTATAACTCCGCATCCATTTCCTAAATCTGCGTTGCTTTAATTTATAGTTGAAACCTCTAATGTTCCAACAAAAAATATCCATAAGAGGAGAAAAATTAGAGGTTTAGAGGGCCGGCTCTAGCCCTTGCTAAAGCTCTGGAAAGCTTCTTCTTGCACTTAGAAATAACCTCGATGTACTTATCTCCCTCAATGTCAGGGTTATCGTCATCATAGGAGAGGTCCTCTGAATCCGACTGAGATGTAGACGAGGCAGTAGAAGGAGCTTTTGACCCTGAGGTAAACATATTGGATCTTAGGTCAACACAGAAGTCCTTTAGCCCCACATCATGTCGAGGAACACCAGCTGAATGTAGAGGTATAGAACGAGAGGCATGCTGTTTCCCATTATCTTCTAGTGGTGAAGGGTCTGCCCTGATCCATAAAGAGTTGCCTTTCTTAGAGTGGGAGGAGGGAGCAGGGCCATTGGCTCTGGGGCCAGGATTATTTTTGTAACGAGAGGCTGCTGGGTTTGGAACAATGGGATATTGACTAGCAATTGGTTCCTTCCCCTGCCTATGATGATTCATGTTTCATGGGCAAGCGTCGGTGTTATGCTTGACAGAACGACATGTGGCACAGGTCGGAGGTGCCGAAGAGCATCTTGAGATGGTATGGCCGACCTTCTTACAGTGGCTACAAAGAGACGGAAGCCATGGGCTTGAAACTGTGATACGAGTAATCTCACCCGTTTCAAACTGCGCATTGACCGCTTCAGGGAGGGGTTTTCTCGGATCAATTACTGTGTAAACTCCTGCAACCTCGATGTTTGTGAGGTTTGATGTTGTTGGGTGCAGACAGAGCGGATGCCCAACAAGGCCGGCAATCTCTTTCAAAGCATCTTCATTGAAGAACTGAAGCGGAACTCCAGTGAAATCGAGCCAGACTGGAACAGTGGCAAGCGAAGGTTTCTCAGGTTTTAATCCAGGAGACCATTTTGCGACAAACGATGTCTGTCCTTCTACTTGCCATAGACATTGGCTTAGGATGCGTCTTCGAGCATTTGGACAGGGCACCCGAAATAGAAAAGCATTACCATCCATCTTGGAGACTGCTATGTCACGGCGGTGTTTGCTCCACATACCGTTAACGATGGCATGGATTTTGGCCCGGGCAGGAGCTTCCTCATAGAACTGTCCTATGATAAAGCTATCCCAAGACTTGCGATTCTTTTCAATGACCGTATACATGTTTTTGTTTATGCATCTATCTATCTACAATTCTACATAAACACACGAATTTATTTAAGCCATATTGATTTAGTTACCGTCATTGATTGGAGTGGTATTATTGCAAAACCCGATCTTTCCCGTCAAGAACTCTTTGAGGATTTGAAAATGATTGATATGAGAGAAACTATAAGGATAATTGATAGCTGTTGTGGTTGCCAATTTTCTCTTCTTGTCACAGTCCTTATATCCCATCATCCCAGGCCCAGCCGCCGTGCCATCATGGCCAAGGCTACGTGGACGCATCTTGGACCGTTCTCGACCACGACGAGCCATAATAACGTGCCAATGGTTTTTAACAGCGTTATCAGTTCGACCGGGGAAAAACCTTGCGATCACAGACCATCTGTTCCCATGGATCCGATGAGACGCTAAAAGCCTCTCTTCTTCTTCCTCCGTAAAAGGGTTTCGGTTAATTCTAGGATCCAGTTGATTAAACCATCTCAATCTACAACTCTTACCTGAGAAATGAAAAAAAAAGAAATCAAAACTAAACCACATGAACATGGTATTTATTATACTAAACCCTTATGTTAACTTAAGAAACTGAAATAAATGATTTCTGAGTTCTTTTTCTTACCAGATCGACCAGTGAGCTTTTGAGCTATGGCGTTCCAATTATGAGGACCAAATTGTTGGACAAGTTCTTTTAGCTTCTCATCTTCTGCAGGTCTCCAATGGCCTCGGCTGCACATCATTCTTTATTTCTTCTCCTTTTCCTGTCTCTCTGATCTTATGGTTAATCACAAATACATATATATAGATGTCTATTATGTATGCTGATATATATAAGAAACCCTAGGTTTGATGTAGGTGAGGGAAGATGGGTATGTACGAACAAGAAGAAAGCTGAAGACCAACAGCACCATACATATAAATGTATATATTTATAATGGAGAAATGAAATAAATTAATATTATAAGATTCGTTAGAGAGTGATGGTCTGATGGAGAGTTTGGAGGGACATTTTCACCGGCGATTGATGCCAACGTCTTCCCTAACCAAAGACACTCCTTTTAAGTAATCTACATTTTTACAAAAATCCCATATATTTTTTTTATTTTTATTTCTTATAACATTTATTTTTGTAACTTAAAATGGTTAAACTCGGGTTTATTAAAGACACAGACCTAACCCCCGGGTGGAGGTACAGCCCACGGATAGACCCTCTCTTGGGCATTCAAATGAGCCGAAAGCAATAGCTCATATCCATGTGGTCAGCGGGATTCGAACCAGGGTTTGCCGTATTGGGTTTATTCCCTCAAGCGCCATTGGACTACCACCACTGGTTCTCTTATAACATTTTCCATTATCGATTTCTGTTGTGGAATATTTGAAGTTGAAAATAATAAAGAATAAAAGAAATTACACAAAGAGAGGAGAGATTGCTTGGTGGCGTGATTTTCGTTAAACGTTCAACGTCTACTCTTACAAATATTTTTTTTTTCTTACAAATATTTGTTTTTCTAACCTAAGCCCTCTACTTCAGCCACCAATACTTCATCTACGTTTGCATACTCTTCTGCAAGCTACACACACACATATATATTAATTACATAACCGTATATATGTATGTAATATTTTATAGCAAAAAAAAATTATAGCCAGTAGCTTGAAATATATTGATAACTTCTAGAACATGATTCAAAATGGGAAGTCCTACGTACAAACACATGGCACAACAGATATATATTTACGGTGCAGATTGAATTGTATATTGAAAATACTTTCATTTTGAAAATACAGTTAAACGCAGAAATATTTTGTTGTTGTTTGTTTTATGTCATTGTAGCAAAATAAAATAAAATAATGTTTTGTTGTTTTGATTCTACGTTTATAATTTGTAAAAGGCTGAAACATGTCGTAAAAGGTGATAAGAAAAACTTAAATGTGTGAGTGTTTCTTTTCCTACGTTTAGGTGTTTCTTATCACCTTTTATGAAGTGATAATTATGAAAGAAAAAATCGTCGATATCTCATGTGGAAATAATTCTAAAATTCTCAACTTAACATTAATCTTACATCACCAAAAATCAATTTTTTATTTTGTTATTCCAGGATTTGTTGAAATCAGTCTTGATTGATAGATTTCAACCGTATTGCTTTGGTATAGCTAATGGCTGTTACAAGATACTAACATGCTTTAAGCTTTCGAGAATATCATAAATTTTTTAAAAGATTGAAGACTGGTGAAGACGGGGAGAGTTTGGTAAAGATGTTGGGGACCTGTGGTTTAATTGCAGGTCACGTATAATAAATAATAAAGTATCTATTGATATGTTTCGTTAACCTTTCAGACCTAACCAAATGTTTCTTTTGATTAAATAGGACCAACGTAGAAACCCTAAAACGACTCTGTGTCTTAGTTAATTAATTCGCTAACTGATTGATATATCAGCGGCTTTCTAAACTTTATAACAAAAATAATTTGACACTTCGTCGCATCTTATTTGGTCAGATGTTTGGTCTCAAAGCACATCACTTATTACTTTATCTCTTGTCTACAGCGATTAGTACAAATATAGTTATATTTTTAAAAAATTAATATAAACATGAAATTTGTATTCATCAGGTTTTCTGTTTTCAACATATGTCCCACATCCTAAAAACCTAAGAAAATTCAAAATTATTGTGAATTATAAATAAGAGATGGAATAAAGTGAAAAACCTGAAAAAGGTGATATGTTGTACATGGGATTGCTTGCAAAACTGTTTATAGGTTGTTTTTAAGGATTGATAGGAAATATAGCTTAAACTCCAATCAACTAATCGATTAAATCCTAGGTAAGTCATAATCAAATTGTTTTAAAGCTCACGTGCACGTGTGGATCGTAGGAACAAGACCAGAATCAAATTACTGGTGAAGTTTAGTAGGAAAATAGGTAGAGTTAGTTGGGAAGAAAGTCAATACAATCTATCATTTTTATAAGCAAAAACTATACTCTATCAAGCAAACCGGATCCTGATTACACTGAACCGATCTTTTAACAAGTTGGTTTATCAGGGATCAAAATGAAAAATAAGGATGCTATGAACCAAAGAGATAATAATCAATGAGCTTTGCTATTTTCATCACTACGAATTACACTCTGAATGTAGCGTCGTTGAACATGTGAAGTACAATCGAAAGGAAACTAATATACACTGAACTAGCAGATGATCCTGAAATAGCTTAAGAACTAATATACACAGAACTAGCACATGATCCATATATATCACCTAAGCACGCAAGTAGACATATCTTGAAATGGTGAATTTTGAACTCGGGGTACCTTTGTAACCTCGCTTTACCACTCGCCACAATCGTGTGGTTAGATTTACTTTATTTTTCAATAAACTTTGTATCGAGTCTTTTACTTCTATCAATATAAACAGATTCAATATTACGTAAAACGTATTCAAAACGCTTGGTCTCCTTTTAGTTTCCGAGTCATAAAATCCTTAATGGCTTGGTTTCAGATTCAATATTACGTAAAACGTATTCAAAACGCTTGGTTTCAGATTCAATAATTTACGTATGCTACATGCTTGGTGCAGCTCCGCCTGCCGGTGGTGGTGCAGCTCCGCCTGCCGCTGGTGGTGCAGCTCCCCCTGCCGCTGGTGGTGCAGCTCCGCCTGCCGGTGGTGGTGCAGCTCCGCCTGCCGCTGGTGGTGCAGCTCCGCCTGCCGCTGGTGGTGCAGCTCCGCCTGCCGCTGGTGGTGCAGCTCCGCCTGCCGGTGGTGCCGCTCCTCCTGCCGGTGGTGCAGCTTCGGCTGCCGGTGGTTCAGCTCCGCCTGCCGCTGGTGCAGCTCCGCCTGCTGGTATACCTTTGAACCAAGGTTGTTTTTGTAACCATTTTAAAATGTCTCCGAATGATCCTGAAAATGTTTTTCCTCCCCAGAATCCCCAATATCCATCTGAAAACTTTAGCAATTTCAATGGTCTTTGGGCGGAAAGAGCCAACCGAGTTCCTTCCGCAGTCCTATCACACACACACAGGTTTTAAAGGAAAAGAGAACTAATTAATCTGTTAATTTATAAAAAAGGTAATAACAACAATATGTGTTAAAAAACAACAACAATAAAGTGCAGCTCAAAAAGAAAGAAAGATGTAACGTGTAAAAAGAATCGTGGACAAAAGAAAGAGAATTAAACAAGTTAGCTAATATTGTCGAAACGTTTTAGAAAGATATATGTTGGGTGGAGATCGAGCTGATCGAACTCAAAAAATGAGAAATAACAAGCTACGGTCGCCTTTAGAGTGTATGGCTTCTATATTTGTACGTATGTTAAATATTATGGCTGTAACTGGTTATTCCTAATAGGAATACATGGAATAAAAGGAATAATTATATGTGGAATGGAGAAAATTGGAATGATAAACAAAATGGAATAAAAACTGAAATTTGTTTTGGAATTGGAATTCCAATTATCCCACACATTCGATATCATTTTTGATATGGAACAAATGGAAAAGATTTTACAAAGGATTTGTTTTTAAATTTTATTCCATTTTTGGAATATGTGGAATTGATTTCAAAAGGTTTTCCATGTAACTGGTAAATATTTTTTGGAATTCTGTGGAATGATGCATTCCAAACAATTCCATTCCAAAATTTAGCATTCCAGTTGCAGCTATATGAGCAAAACATACTGAGTTATCATCAAAAGAGTTTCTTTAGAATTACTTAATGAGCCCTATGATGAGGCCAATGGCAGTCAGTGCGAGAGTGGCACCGGCCGTGAACCCAGTGGCTAGGAGGGTAGTGGCTATAGTCGCGGGTACGAGAATCGGACTGAATATGATGAAAAGAGGTGCGGATACAACTAATGCCACGGCCGAAACGGCGAGTGTTAGACCCGCAAAGGCTAAGAAGACTACGGAGGCCACGGAAGCAATAGTAACCTTATTAGCGTCCCACACTGGGATGAGAAAAGAGAACATTTCGAGAAAAATGTTAAATTTGAATAATTGATGAGAATGATATTCGCTTTGACAGAGTTCCCCACTGATCATTCTCCAGATCTTATGAAGTTGTCTAGTCTGAATGCACAATGACGTGAGTAAATAGAGATCTACGTTACAATACGTCACGCCATATGCTCTTACTTGTGTGTGTTGTGGGTTGTCATGTTTTCTAGCCTTTTTTTCTTGCTTGTTAAAGCTCACACATTAATTGTCGTGTTGCAGTTAATATCCATGGTTGAAACACATTAAACTTCGGAAGATATCCGAGGAGGCAATTCTTTACAAAAATTCGCGAGATTTAGCTATCATATTTGCTACTCTAACCACGTTTAAATAACAATTTGATACTGCCACACTGAATGTCTAACAAGGAGAACATGAGACAAAAAGTAACAATTTCATCAGCAAATGAGTGCTATTTTTTCTTTTGATAAATGAGTTTGGATTTTTTTTATCATCATACTATATTTAAATACTTTTAAAATATGTTTTTGCTATTTTTGCTATTTTACTTATTTATAGAGAAATATTAGCCGTGAGATCAGAATTTAAAATATATATATAATAATTAGAACTTTTGTGGATAAATGAGTGATATTTTAAATTTTTTATCATTAAATGCTATTTTAAGATAAATTTTTTTATATACTTTTAAGAAAACATGGCGCCTTTATACTGTTGTTGTTTTGTTTTGTAGCAAGCTGCTTTACTCTAATTCGACGAGGTGGCTTCACCGTTGTTACTAGAGGATCTACATCCAAAGGAGAGAGAAGCAGTTGTGGAAGCAGTGATGTGTATGTCAAATGCATTGAGAGTAGGAGATTGGTATGAGGCTCCAACAACGAATAAACGCAAACGGAGAGAGGAACAGACGGAGTGGAGCGGATGAAAACAGATAGTTTCAGGCATTCACTTGGGAGAAGAGAGGAGATGTAAGTCCCATCATCACTTAGAGTTTATGCTTTAAGAGCAAGTCCATTCGTTAGAGATCCTAATTGGTTCTAATGAATAAATTAGTAGTTAATTTTGTGATTTGAAAAGTTAGTTTAATTATTTTTTTCATCCTCCAACAGGAGAACTTCATTGAAATTCTTAAATTTTTATTTTTATTTTTATTTTTAAAGTTGAATGATTTGAACCTCATTCAAAATACAAACATTAAACATCAATAAGTTCACGGTGGCTTGGGGATAAAGAAAGTACTACTAAGATAAAAACCTGAGAAGAAAACTGCAACACTCATAAAACAAACAAAAGCCATACTAAGACATAGATAACTGTTTTGATAGTGGTGATGATGAGTGATGGATGAAGGGTGTGGTGATGAACTGCTAATGATGATGATGGATTCAGCCACGAGTGATTGTGATTTTGATTGAGTGAATTTTCTTCCTGATATGAAGCATCTCACAGTGGACAGTATCACCCTCTTTAAGCCTGTTTCTTCTGCAAATCCTGTCCCATCCTTTGATGCAAATCCTAACATCAGACCATTTGCCTTTAGCCCCATGATCCCTTCTCCATCAATGTACTTGATGCGGTCACAAAATGTAAGCCCATTTTCTTTCACCACATTGGCAGGAATCAACTGCATAACACACAAAAAGGCAACGAAAAAATGTATAAGCGAACCTTTTTACGAGAAGGATAAAAGACAGTAAAACAAATCTATATGTTCTTTTATTTTATTCCACCAGCTCATAGATCCTGTTCTTGCGGGTGGTAGTAAAACATGGATTAGACTCAACCTCCAAATTCGAAAACCCTGCAACAACTGAGACAAAAACATGCTTCAGCAATCATCATAATATCGTTAGAACAGTTGAAAAGAAAGGAGCCACCTTTATAAGGACAAAACAAGGATAAAGCTGAGTTACCCTCAGTAGGTATAGCCTGCAGTCATCATTATTATTAGAAAAAAAACAAAAATAACAAAGAGGTAACAAAAAAGGGGAGTGAGTGAATGAAATTACCATCTCTCCAGTAACAGTTGAGGCAAGGGAAGGGATGTTTCTATAAGACAAACCAGGCACATCAATGACATTTGATTGCTCCACAAGCTTTATGTCTTCGTTCCACCTGCAAAAACAGAACATGGCTCACTGATTATTGGTCCGTAGTAGTTTCAACAAGAATCATTTTAGGAACAGAGATAAAATCTAGGATCAAACAACCGTAAACCAACAAAACCATGTATCTCCAGTGTCAATCATAAGCAAAGAAGCAATTCAACAGAGAAACAAATATTCTCTAGCAACTCCCATATCCAGAAAACAACAAGAACATGGATAGAATTCCCAATTCAAAAGAATCCAATTTTTTTTTTTATCAAATCTAAGGACATACCTCGAATGTGATACTCTCAGATTCCAGCAAGCAATCCAGGCTTGAAAAAGAACTTGACCAAGAAGCTGGCTGATCCTCCAACAAAAACAGAGAATAGTATATCATTTGGCTTCAATCGATTTACCCAATAACAAACAACAAAATCGACGAAGAGAGAGAGACGATTAATACTATGTTTTCGATTTTTTTTCATGTTCCACGAAAATAGATTTTTTATATTGTTAAAAGTATTTTTTTATACTTTTGAAGAACATTAATTGAGAATATTTGAATTGATTAAATTTTATGGGTGAAAAGTTATTGGAAAGCGTATAATAAAGTAAAAAATAAATTAAATTATAAACATTTATTAAATTTTTAATAAGCGTGCATACTCTAGAGACGATTAATAGAACCCCTTAGACACCGGTTCTCTTGATTTTTTCTTTTTTCATTTTTTTTTTGGTTCCTTTTTAAGAACCCAGATTAAAACCATGTGTTCGAGGTGGTCTAAATGCATGGTTATACTCTTTGATAATTGTTTTTTGCCAAGGTCTCTTTCATAATTGTTTAACTTTAGAAGTAGAGATCTTGGTTTGGCACCCTCATTGAGGGTCTCAGGCTCTCACGAGTAAAAATGTTGAAAAAAAAAGAAAAAAGAAACAGACCAAAGTCGATCCTTATTTCATATCTTCTATCACCGGCTTTTAAACAAAAGATGAGACCCACCACTTAAAAACCTCTCTTATAACCCCGTTAGGTGCGTACATAAATTCAAGATATTATTTAACTGTTATAGTTTATGATAGAAAAATAATTATTTCCAGTTTAAGTTGTATTTAAGCAAGTTTTTTGAAAATGGTATTAATATTTTATGGGAAATTAGGCCGAATGGCTAAAAAAAAAGTATTTAGTTTTATAGCCAAATGCCCTACCATACATCGATATAGAGTGTATTTTATATAATATTACCCTGCTAGCCTTCAACGCAACCGGCGCAACCTGCAGTTAAAAAAAAATTAATTACCCAACCAAGCAAAAATTACGCGTGGTCATCAGGAAGTCACACATCTCTCAAAAGTAACTTCTTCTTCTTCTTCGTCACTTCCCGAGAAGGTGAAAAGTTTCCGGCCGATATTTGTTGAATCGCGAAATCAAGCAGCAGATTCCGCCGTATATTGCTCTTCCATCCACCGCGGAGCCATCGTCTTCCATTCAAACTCGTCACTCGTCATAGGTTCGTCAAGCGAACGCGCCGATTCAGAATTCGAAGAAGATTCAGAAGAGTTCGTAAGTGTGATCGGCATGAACGACCACCATAGTCTCATCTCCTTCATATTGGCGATTAGGTTGAGATCTGTTGCAATATTGTAAGTTCTCTATTTTGTGCCATAGATTATATTATTTCCCTGTTTTTCCCCTTATTTGGAATAGATTCGGCCCTAGTCTATTCTAAGTTGATAAATCTAACCCATCGTTTTTGTCCCGATCTAGTAAGCTAAGGCAAACAAATTGATTTAGGGTTGAACTTTTCTTGGTTCGTCGTACTCATTTGTTTACTGCAAAGGGGGATAGTCATTTTAGAATGAAAAGTCCTTTTACGATAAAACAAGTTTAGTTCTCTGTGAAATGAAATATCTTATAGAACATGTGCTATTTGAAATGGAAAATCTTAGTTTTAGAGACTGGTTACGTGTCATTCCATTCTCTGCTATTTCTGAAGAATTGTATCAAAACTAATATATTATTCGTTTTCCATTCCATCTGACCTTCAGTTCCTTTCCATATATATATATATTCTATATTATTTCAGATGGTATAATTCTAATTGCATATGTTACTTCTCTACTCGCATAAGCTATTTCCGAATGACACAACTAAACAATTAACCTAAGCATATACTAGTAGCTTATCTCATATGCTGTCATTTCCTTCCAATTTGTTTACTAACGTGTGCTTATTTTTCATTGTTTTTTTCAGGTTTGTCATGGATGAGCTTGAAGGGTAATAGTATTTCTATACTATTTTATGAAATGGAACATCTCTTCTCTTATTTGTCATGTTTATTAATATAGAATGTACTATTTAGTAAGTTATATTGCATTCGATGCTTGAAAGAAATGGTTCAATCTTGTTCTTTGTTGTTTCATGTTCTATTGATATGAGTTTTATATCGATGCATACATGTGTTTTATATTAGTCTGTATATGATTTTGTAAAGAGAAAATAATATATTAAACGTAAATGGAACATAATTTATTATGACATCAAATAAAAGAGAATACAGTGTGATGTTGAATGGGAATGATATTCATATTATCTTGTCTCTTCCACCTCTTTTAATGCCATTAATCTCTATTTCTTTTCGCTACAATCAATCTGAATTTGGTGTAAGCATTACGTCATTCCCTGTAATCATAGACATTTCAAAATTTTGGACAATGTATATGTATTGTGCTATATCGTTTGTTACTTTTTCTATTTTATATGCTCATGTAGAATGAAAATGCATGTTACTTGCATTTCGAAATTTGGGTTTATATTCCATGTAGGGTTTAGTGATTAGTGGCTAGGGTTTAGTTTATGAAAGATTGGGTTTGACAGTGGATTAGAGTTTATAATTCCGTGTAGGGTTTAGTTTATGTATGGTTGGGGTTGACATTGTGACAAACATTACCATCTTCCATGAAGGCATAACCATCTCAACATTTGAGAGATATGTTAAGATGATTTTTAGATTGTAATTACATTTTCAGATTTTCTATTTTGTATGTCTCATGTAGAATGACAATGTTTTATATACTTTTAATATTTGGGTTTATGGTTTATATTTGGGTTTAGGGTTTAGTGATTAAAGGTTAGGGTATAGTATTTTGTAGGTGGAGGGGGTAAGGATGGAGTTAGCATTAACTTCTTCGATAATATCATAGACATTTCATATTTTCACCAATATGTATTATGCTATTTATTTAGTTCCATTTTATTTAGGTTGAGGGTTTATATTTGGGTTTATGGTTTATATTTGAGTTTAGGGTATAATGATTATGGTTTAAGGTTAAGTATTTAGGGGTTTATGGTGGGGTTGTTATATGGTTTATTATTGAGGGGTTGGGATGGGGTTGGTGTTATATACTATTTTGGTTGGAGGTGGATTAAGGTTGAACACAAATGCATTAGTTCAGAAGAATAGTCTCCATTCCATTTTAGATAGTATTGAATAATAGTTCAAATTTTATATATTTTATTTTATTTTAAAAAATATTATAATTAGAAATTAGATTTAATATTTGAGTTTTGGTTTACAGATTCGAGTTTAGTGTTTAGTATTTAGGTGTGGAGTTGAGTTTAAAGTTTCTAGTTATGTTTCATATGAAGGTGTTTTGTTTGTTTCTATCAAACATAGTATTTTTATAAATGGAATATAATATTTATATAGCACAGTTAACATGTACGTGGTAAGAAAGCATGTGACGTGGCTATATTTGCTTGATTCGTTAGTTAATAGTATACAGTAAATGTGATCCATCTCTTAAGTCATCAATGTCATCTCTCCTTTTGTTTTGACCGCTAACTTGTTTCCAGTGGGGATATAACCGGCTTGGAAAAAGGTAAAATGTTATTCACTCAATAACGTCAAAATCATAGTCATCTACTTAATTATACTCTCGATTTTGGATATCTCGCAAATTCACCCATATTTTATTTTCTTAAGTAAAAAGGAAAAGAAAAAAAAAGGAGAAGAATAGGTCAGCAAAATCCCAAAGAAAAGTTACATTTTGTCACTACATGACGTTGAGAGAACCCGCCGGAGCAAGTGGATAAAGTCGCCCGTTTCTAAACTCTCCGGCACTTCTAAATGAGGGTAGAGAGAGAGAGAAGAAGGTTCGTAATGGAGAAACGATCAAGAGAATTTAAAACCCATAACCTCTCTCTCTCCTCCCGCTGTCAAACGCCATTAAATCCCCCCATCAGTATCAGTTACACAATTTCTCAAGAGACAGGTAAGGAGAGAGAGAGATTTTGGAATGTGTAATGAATGTAAAAGGAGCGAAAGGTGGGAATGATGAAAGCACTAATGGCTTGCTTATGATAGGCTCGAGAACAAAGACCCAGAGAGATTTATTATTACTCTGCCTCTCTCTTCATTGGTTCTGTAAGAGACATTAACTACCTGGCTATATGGATTCTTATATCAAATCTCCCTTTTTGCTCCTTCCTCCCTCCCATTATCTTCTTTTCTTTCTTTTTTTCAGATTCTCTTCCGTTACATTTTTTTTTCTCTCTCTCTCTCTTGTTCAAAGTTTGAAACTTTGTTCCCTCTTTTTCTCTTTGTTGTGTTAATAATGGCGACAGCTGTGTGATGGTCCAGAGTTCACTTGTTTGGTTACAAAAGGATTTTTTTTTACTGTTTCTTTGTATACAAACACATTATACTTTTGAACAAAGATGGAGTTTCTCGGTGACAGCTCTGAAACGGACAAGAAGACAATGAAGAAGAAGCGTTTCCACCGCCACACACCTCACCAGATCCAACGCCTTGAATCGTATTCCTCTCTTTCCTCTACTCATTTGTTTTCTCCACCTCTTTCTTTCTGTTCTCTTATGGTTTTTGTTTGCAGAGCTTTCAATGAGTGTCAACACCCAGATGAGAAACAGAGGATGCAACTTAGCAGAGAATTGGGTTTGGCTCCAAGACAGATCAAGTTTTGGTTTCAGAACCGACGAACACAAAAGAAGGTTTTAGACTTTTTACTTTCTATCTTACTCGCTTTGTCTCTCTTCTTCATCGTTTCATGTTGCAGGCACAACACGAGAGAGCTGATAACTGTGCACTCAAGGAAGAGAACGATAGGATTCGTTGCGAGAACATTGCCATCAAAGAAGCTCTCAAACACACCATTTGCCCCACCTGTGGTGACGCTCCTTCTCATGAAGACTCTTACTTCGATGAACAGAAGCTTCGAATCGAAAATGCACACCTTAGAGAAGAGGTTCTAGCTAAAATGCACACCTTTTTTGTCATGCATTGTGGTTTGATCTTAGTGCTTAACCTTCCCATTAACACCTCTCTTTTTTTCTTTGGTAGCTCGAAAGGGTTTCAAGCATTGCAGCTAAGTTCATGGGGAGGCCACTTTCTCATCTCCCACCACTACTAAACCAGATGCCATTCCACGGTGGTCCTTCGCTTGATTTTGATCTTATTCCTGGAAGTTGTTCTTCAATGGCTGCTCCTACTTTACCATCTCAACCAAACTTGGTTTTATCAGACATTGATAAGTCTGTTATGACCAACATTGCCGTGACCGCTATGGAAGAGTTGATTAGGCTTACCCAAACAAACGAGCCTCTATGGATCAAAAATGATGGAGCAAGAGACGTTCTCAACCTCGGAAGCTATGAGAATATGTTCCCTAGAGCAAGTAGCCGTGGAGGAAAGAATCATAACGTTCGAGTGGAAGCGAGTAGATCTTCTGGCGTAGTTTTCATTAATGCTATGACACTTGTGGACATGCTCATGGACTCTGTGAGTAAAACCAACCTAACCTGTAGATTTTACTCAGTTGGTTTGTTGTTGTTTTTTTCTCATATAGTTTATTTTTTCAGGTTAAATCTGCAGAGCTTTTTCCCTCAGTCGTTGCATCATCTAAAACTCTTGCAGTGGTTTCATCTGGATTGCGTGGAAACCACGGAGAAGCCTTACATTTGGTACAAAAAAAACACTTGATCATTGTTTGTGTGTGAAGCTTTTGATTAACTTTGCTATTGGCTTGTGTTAGATGCTTGAAGAGCTTCAAATGCTTTCGCCATTGGTTCCAACACGTGAGTTCAGCGTGCTAAGATACTGTCAGCAAATCGAACATGGAACTTGGGCTATTGTAAATGTCTCCTATGAGCTTCCTCAGTTTATATCTTCTTCTCGGCCATATCGACTTCCTTCTGGTTGCTTGATTCAAGACATGTCCAATGGCTACTGCAAGGTTTGTGTGTAAACTAATGTGTTTGTTTCTTTTTTTATTAGCATCTCTGATCATTATACAATAACAGGTTACTTGGGTTGAACATATTGAAATCTCGGAGCAAGAGCCTATTCATGAGATGTTTAAAGATCGTGTCCGTGAAGGATTAGCTTTTGGAGCTGAACGTTGGATCGCTACTCTCCAAAGAATGTGCGAGAGATTCACAGCTCTACATGAACCAGCAACATCCTCGGTGATTCCATCGCCGGAAGGGAAGAGAAGTGTAATGAAACTTGCTCAAAGAATGGTAAACAACTTCTGCTTGAGCGTTGGCACATCTAACAACACTCGATCATCAACGGTTGTATCGGGAATGAATGAGTTTGGAATCCGTGTGACTTCGTACAAGAGCCAGCACGAACCAAATGGAATGGTTCTGTGTGCAGCCACCAGCTTCTGGCTCCCAGTTTCTCCACTTATCGTTTTCAATTTCCTCAAAGATGAAAGAACTCGTCCCCAGGTACTACTACTACTACACGCCTTTATAATCACTTTGTGTAACGTTTTGTTTTAAAATGTTTCTTTGGTTATTATAGTGGGACGTTCTATTGAATGGAAGTTCAGTTCAAGAAGTTGCTCATATCGCAAACGGTTCACATCCAGGAAACTGTATTTCTATTCTTCGTGTAAGTTACTTAATTAAACACATATGTTCGGTTCTTGAGACTATTGATTGTTATTTTTTTTTACCTTTTTTACATTAGGGGTTCAATGCATCATCATCACAAAACAACATGCTGATTCTACAAGAAAGCTGCGTAGACTCATCAGGCTCGCTTGTGGTCTACACTCCATTGGATTTACCAGCACTGAACATGGCAATGAGCGGTCAAGACACATCTTACATTCCCATTTTACCCTCGGGTTTTGCGGTTTCACCAGATGGAAGCAGGAATGACCAAATCCCAGAGCTCAAAGTTGAAGGAAGAGGAAGTGGAGGAGGAGGTTCATTGATAACGGTTGGGTTTCAGATAATGGTGAGTAGCTTGCAGTCAGGAAAATTGAATATGGAGTCAATGGAGACAGTTAATAACCTCATCAGTTCCACTGTCCACCACATTAAAACCACCTTGAATTGTCCTTCAACTGCTTGAGGACGCCATTAATAGCTCATTTCCCCCATCTGATTTCTGATAAAGGTCATTAATGATCAGAGAAGTGAAAGTTATTAAGCACTTATTCTACCTTCAGTGCCAGCAAAGAGTGTAAGAAAATCATCACTCTTCTGGTTATCTGTCTCCTCTCTTCACTCTCTTGTTCAGTTTCTTTTTTTTTTTGTGTGTTTGAAATGGTAATATTTGGTGGGAGGTGGGAGTCAAGAACGCACCATGACTTTTGTGTATGGTTCGGGCATTGACTTCTGTTTGTATCTTTTGTCAAGTTACAAATTGTTTCTTGTCTAAATGTTGTCCATGTTTTATCTATCACCTGTCATAAATCCCTTTTTTACCACTGAACTATAGTTAATAATCAGTTCATCAACCTAAGATGATGTGAGGTCATGCAATATAAATCAAAATGATTTGAAAATCTGAAACAAAAAGATCACAAACTTAACAAGCCTTAAATAGATACGTTAACGTGTTTGACAATATTATATAACTCGGAACGTTTTCATTACCTTATATCATTGTTCCTGCAGCAACCGTTTCCAAGAATTGGCTATGTGTAACTTCTTATTTTGGTAAAAGAAAAAAACAATGTAGAACATGGAGATGCGGGTGCTATGTCTAATTTGCACTGTCAATCACCTAAAATTCCTCTGCAGATGAACAGATCCTCTCCAACGCTGCAGAAACGTCTCTTACATCTGTCAGATTCTTTCTTCCCTGTCTTCTTCAGACACCTCATTGCCAGATTTGCTACTGCAATTACTGGCTCCTGCTTGCATTCATTTCCTTGTTTTTCGCGCCAATCGCTACAGTTTGGTTTCAATCAAATTAATAGCTGCGAACCGGAATCCGGCATGCCGACGAATCTCTACGGTCCGAACGATAATTTCCACCCTGAGAACTCTCATGTGCTTCCTGCTCTGATGAGGAGGTTCCATGAAGCTAAGGCCAACGATGCGGAGGAGGTTGTGGTGTGGGGAAGTGGGAGCCCGTTGAGGGAGTTTTTGCACGTGGATGATTTGGCTGAGGCTTGTGTTTTCTTGATGGAGAGGTACAGTGGGTTTGAGCATGTGAATATGGGGAGTGGTGTGGAAGTGACGATCAAAGAGTTGGCTGAGTTGGTTAAGGAGGTTGTTGGGTTTGAAGGGAATCTTGTTTGGGATTGTAGTAAGCTTGATGGGACGCCGAGGAAGCTGATGGATAGCTCGAAGCTTGCGGCTTTGGGGTGGACGCCGAAGGTTTCGATTAAAGATGGGCTTCGTCAGACTTATCAATGGTATTTGGAGAATGTTGTGCAGAAGAAGCAGTGAAAGAAATCATTTTATGCGTCTGCGTTTTGGCTCTGTGTCTCTCTATCTTATGTAACTTCTGTATTCGTGGATTTCATATTACTGAGCAAATTAAGCAGACTTATTTTGTAATAAAACCAATTATGTTGAGAATATTAATAATCAAAATACCTTGTTCTTTACTCAAATCATAGTCAACTACAAAGTCTTATAACGCACGCACAAGCGTTCCAATGGACAGAGTATTTTTTAAGATGGCTTTCGTGTACAAAACGCTCCGCTATAGCACGTGGGAAACGATTAGATGTGGACGCCCATTCTATTTTGGGCCTATAGGTTTCCTAGTTATTGGGCCAATAGGTGTCCCTGTTATTGGGCCATAACTTTATTCGAGACATGTTAAACGATCCAACGGCAGAGATGGAGGCTTATGATATCTACACCGTTGGATCAATAAATGAGCTTGGCCTCGATAGCATATAGTTAAAGACGCAAAACTCTCTTGCGCCGCCCGCGTCTCTCTCTCTTCGCTTGTTATCTCTTTCCACTCTCTGTAGAAACACAGAACCCTAATCATCAAAATCTCAAGGTAAATCCACAGCTGTTGTGTCCTTTTAATTCTCTGTGTCTTATCGTTTCAGTGTAAGGGTTTGTCTTGATTGTCCGATTTTTAAAAATATGTCGGGATGCAGACATCTTTTTTTCCTAGATTCGTTTCTCTTCATTATCGATTTGAGATGTGCTTTTTTTTTTTCTGTGTTTTGAGATATGAAAGACCATATGTTTTACAAGTTTTCCACTTCTCTGCATGTTTGGTCGAAAAGAGAGAATCTAATAGATGCTTAGGGTTAATCTCAATAGTGCTCTTAGCTCGTATTCATATACGCATCTCTGTTTTGTGCCTTAGTTATAGTGTCATTATTTGTCTGGTGTGTGTCTACAAAAGATTCACTATGTTCTCATTGATTTGTGAATGTATTATCCCTAGTTCTAGTAGCAGTTTAATCTCATTGATGCGGCTTAATGAGTGTGGCTTTTTGTATGGTTTATACACAGATGAATCGTGAGAAGTTGATGAAGATGGCCAACACTGTCCGCACTGGCGGCAAGGGTACAGTTAGAAGGTAACACTTTGCTTCTTCTTTTTTTTGTTTTACCATTTTCATTTTTACCATAGCATTTAATTTTATGTCTATGATATGAACCATTTGATTGTCTGCATGCAGGAAGAAGAAGGCTGTGCACAAGACCAATACTACTGATGACAAGAAGCTCCAAAGCACTCTCAAGAGAATTGGAGTTAACTCCATTCCTGCTATTGAAGAAGTTAACATCTTCAAGGATGATGTTGTTATTCAGTTCACCAACCCTAAGGGTATACCTTCTAACATTATACTAAGGAAATTGTAAACCTTTTCATGTTATTGATAATTTTTTTTTTTTTTTGTCTCTTTTACTACAGTTCAAGCTGCAGTTGGTGCAAACACATGGGCTGTTAGCGGTTCTCCTCAGACCAAAAGTATGCATCTTTACCGTGTCTATTTTCATGTTTCTTCTTCATTGCATCTTTTCTGATTAAATATAAAACCTTTTTCTGTAGAGTTGGAAGATATCCTTCCTCAGATTCTCAGCCATCTAGGTATGCTCCATGTAATTTGCACTTGTTACATGTTCTTCTCCCCCCAACCCCAAAACAGTTATCCTTAAAACATGTTTTTTTCTTTGGTCTCTTTCAGGACCAGACAACATGGAGAATCTGAAGAAGCTAGCAGAGCAGTTCAAGAAGCAATCTCCTGGTGGAGGTAATGTCCCAGCAACCATTCAAGAGGATGATGATGAGGACGATGATGTCCCTGAACTTGTAGCTGGTGAGACATTCGAAGCTGCTGCTGAAGAGAAAGCAGCTGCTGCTTCTTCTTAAGACAAAAAGCGACGAGACCACAACAACAGCAACAAAAACCGCACTTATGAGTTTTACATATCATTATTAATGTTTGCTCTCTCGATCCTCTTTTTGTAGTGTTTCCGACCAGATTCTTGTTTCCCAGATAATGATTTAAGGTTTTTTATCCAGTTGATCTACTTCTCTAGTATGTTTCTTCACTAATTTGACGGAGAGCTTAAATTACTTTTCATCCGATATTCAAATCAAATATGCAGAGAGAAACAAGCTTTGAAGAAAGCTCATTGTTTATTTATTATTGAAGGTAGTGTAAAAAAACATTGCAACTTTTGTGGAATTTGTTTGTAATTTATGCTCTTTTGAACATAACTTTTAGTGGAACATCACTTAACACAAGTCTTCTAATCCCATCTTGCACAAACACACCAACGTCTCTACACATGACTCTGCAGATATCGCATACAGAAGGACAAAACAAGATCTTGTAGTGATCTTCGTACTTGTCGATCTTGAACCAGTTACCAACAGTTGTCCTGCCTGGATTCCCTTCAACGCCACAAGTTCCAATGAACCATTGATTCGTCTTCTCGTCGACATTGTCTAAGTTCCAGATCGAAGTAGCTGAGAATTTGAAGTTCAGATCAGTTGAGACACGGATCACTTTTGATTTGTCTGACGGTGAGAATGTCAACGGCATGCCGTTAGAGACTTCAAACCGTTCTTGGATAACACTTTTAGGACAAGTTTTGTTTTCGGCTTTGGACATGGTTAGTCCCCCGCCGCGGCCGCGAACTACAGGCAAGATGTAGTATTTGGTGCCTGTTCTGAGACGTTGACCGTAGATGTCGGTTACTGGCTCCACCGCGGCTTCAGTTGTGGCCCCACGGTGGCTGGTGAAGACCGCTAAGAGGAGGAAGGTATAGAGAAGTGATGACATTGTAGGAAACTTTCTTTTAATGGAAACCTTTTTGAGTACGAATTGAAAAGCTATGAGAACAGAGTTTCAATTTATAAGCCGTAAGCGTATCTTATAAAGTCAAAATCTTATCTGATTTTGATCTAAATACGTTGTATTAGACTATTAGTTAGTGGTCGAGCATTAAATAATTACGTGAGAAGTTTTGCGTCGTTTACACTACGGTCAAACAAAAGCTTCACGAGACACACGACGTCATGTTTCGATCATCCCTTACGTGATCCCTTTCTTCTTCACCGACAAAAGTATACGTTGTCTGGCAGACCAAACCCAAGAGTAAACCGGGTTTTCTGGTTTTTCCTACAAACTATATAAGACCAAACCTAAGAGTAAACTTGTCAGAGATCAAATTTCGATTTCAACATGTAGAAACAAAGCTTGTAGCAAAACACAAACCGGGTTTTCTGGTATATCTTATAAACAATATGCATCAATATTTTAGGCTTGATCTGGAATGTTATGTAGCATCCAGTTACAAAACATGCATAAATATTAATCCATATATTTTTATAACTCAGTTTGACTCATGATATATTAAATCGTTATACTTTTAACTTTTAGAAGATGTATTTAAAAACTTATACATATTATCCGGATTAACCAGATTAATCCGGTTTAACATTGTAATAAAGTTGTTGGAAATTACATTTAATAAAAAACACGCAAATTCTAATATTTATGCATGGTTTGGAGTTTAATTATCTATCCAGACGAACATTTGAAGCTTACATTATTTTGAAAACTTATGAATCCAAGAAATTGCTTTAAAATAAGGAAAGTAACTATATCATAATCCTAATACTTTATACAACGTTATTTGCTTACGTTGTAAAATAACGTTGTATAAAAAGTATTACAAAATCAAATCTCCTATCATATTTGTGTTCAAAAAAAAAAAAAAACTCCTATCATACATAAGCATATAAGCCATCTTAATCCTAATACAGTCCTGACATGATATCTTACTAAATAGGATTTTTAACGTTAAAACTCGTCAACTATGTTTGTTTTGGGTAAAAACCCTCAAACTAAGTATTTAACGTAAAAGTTCTCAAACTAACTTTATTTAATGAAGTAAATCCTAACAGGTCATAATTACCAATACTACTGGTAAATCTTTAGTTTAGGGGTTTATACATTAAGTAAACATAGTTGAGGGGTTTTACCATTAAAAAAAAAATCAATTTTATAATATTATCTAAAAATTAGTAACTTAAATTTTCAAAATTAGCATTTTTAATTTTTTTTTGTAAATATATGAGTTTGATGTGTTTTAACATCAACATTATATATGTAAAAAATTAAAAATGTAAAAACTGAGAAAATATAACAAAAATTATATAAAGAATTTAGACGTAGTAAGACTTTATTCCCTAACTTCCAGATCAGATATATTCTAAGAGCACAAAATACTATGGCGGACAAGCTTGCAAGTGGTGCGAGGAGTTTTCCTTCAGCTATGTTATATGTCGATTCAATACTTTTGGTTTGGCTTTTTGAATCGCGCGGTCCAGTTACTTAGTTCTCGCTTATGTTGTCAAAAAAAATTACTAATTTTTAAATAATATTATAAAATTTTGATTTTTTTTTTTAAAAAAATTTAATGGTAAAACTCTTCAACTATGTTTACTTAATGTAGAAATCCCTAAATTAAAGATTTACCGGTAGAAATGGTAATTATAACCTGGTAGAGTTTAATTTATTAAATAACGTTAGTTTGAGGGTTTTTTCATTAAATACTTAGTTTGAAGGTTTTTACCCAAAACAAACTTACTTGATGGGTTTTAACGTTAAAAATCCTACTAAATATGAGTGTTCTAAAATACGTTATACGCTAGTCGGACAGTTGGCAACTATATAGGACATAAATGTATATGGATGTTTACACGGATATATACGGTAAATATTTTCTTTTGAAAATCTTATACATGCTAATTATATTTGATGTAAAGTAAAATATTGTATGAACACCAAGTCAAGCAAATTTATAATTCTTATTTGATTGTATATTAAAGTGTTTTCACGTATATATATGTATTTTTGGCTGATTTAGTTATATAGTTAATGAATGATATGAAATATGGGTGTGTCCCACATGGGTTTATGTGAAAAAAGTGAAGCTTAACAAGAGCTAAGAACTGACGATGTAACTATCTCTAGCTAGGCTTTTAATGTGCATGTCTTAATGTTTAAATATTAAGAAAAGATTACACGGCAGTTTCCAAGTTTCTAATAACACAATGGACCACATTCAGCTAATAGGACAGTTTCTTCTAAATAATCTCATTTTCTCCATTTGTACCTAACCAATATAGTTCATCTGTAACTACTTATAGGAAAAGCCTAACTAGTTTATTGGCGGGAACCTATATCCACCGCACATCTCCCCCATCTCCCCCATCATCAGACATCCCATAATAAATCTGCCATATATGACAAGACATATATTTGTTTAAATTCTCACTCCTTAGATTTACTTTTTGTCTTTTACTTTTTACGGCCCAGATTTAATCTGTTGTTCTCTTTTCTTCATCTTCATCGTTTTGTTTCAAACCTATTTTAGAAAGAACAGACACCGTAATCTACATCTTTGTTTATATTTGACCACAAATTAACTTCCGCTAAACTTGTGGTTAGTTTTCTAACATCCAATTATCAAATTTAATTCATTTTCACTGTTATATTAATTGATCCAATTATAAACATGTATGAACTGTTTTGAAGATGCTTTTATCATTTATGCCCACCACCTACTGATATTCAATATGTTCAGGTCCGCTTATCCAAATCCGAGTTTTTGACATCAGCCACGAGTAATTAGTACACATTATCTTTTAGCATGTGTACCTCCTCGTTACGTCCACATGTACACATTGTTCACAACGTCCGGGGTTGTACATGTGTGCCTGTCTATCTGTACAACTTTGTTTCACAGGCTGTATTGTAATTTGAGAAAACAAGTATGAACATGTATAAGCTGGTTTGAAGACGCTTTAATATTTTATGTCCACCCCAACTGATACCCAATATGCTCGGTTACCATGTGTACTACTTTATCACGTCCACATGTACATGCATTTATCTACCTCGTGGTTGTACATGTATTTCACATAGGCTGGCTTTAGTGTACAATACCTCTTGATTTGTACTTACATATGTTCTTTAATCACACACACATTTATCTAAGGGTGCTTCCCTTGAACAAAAGCCTTTTCGTCCAAACAACATAAATACTACAATATCCGTCCTTACACAATATGTTCTTTAAACACAAATACTACAAAAGGCAAAATACGTCCTCCCGTTCTACAATATCCCAACAACATAAAATACACCCTCCCTTTTAAACCAAAACAACGCACAGATGTCTACAATCATCACAAGTACAAAGGCACAACCCAATCCTTGTAAATCTCCATCGCATACTACTTCCTAAATATATCCACCAGGTCATCGGTCAGGTGAATACATTATTAACCGACGATGTTCATTAATTTGTTGACAAGTTTGAGTGAACGCGAGTACATGGTTGATTAGAAACTGTGTACAATCAGTAAGCAATGTACGTAAATGTATCCAGTGTACATGACACATACTAATGAACAAGTCCACGGGTACATGTATCATTTAACAGGGTTGTGATGGCCAATGTAATGAACATATAATAGAATCGAAGAGTGGTTTCGTGGGAAATGATGTGTATTTGTTGTGTAAGAAACATAATTGTGTACGTGTATTTCTCCGTCGTTGATTTATACCATAGAAATAAGACCATCCACAGCGATTTGAAGCTTGATAATATGTATAGTTCCATACGTGTACACATGTACAACTTAGATAATGTACACATGAAATTTTGTTAGACAATGTACATATATATGTTAGACAGTGTACACATGAATCATTGTACATGTGGATAGTAAATTTTATGTGTACAGATGAACGTTATAAAAATCAAACTAAAACTATGTCTTCAAAAGCCAACAACAAGAAAACATCAACAGACAAACAAAGAATATGCAAAGGGATAAACATGGAGAAAGTATACATAGATTGATGATTCCATTTCTTAGTCATTGATGTATACCATAGGAATAAGACCATCCACAATGATTTGAAGCTTGAGAATATGTATAGCTTCATGTACACATGTACAACTCAGATAGTGTTGACAACCAATTTTCTCAGTACACATAATTAAAGAAAATTGCTAGACACCACAAAATACGTGTCCACATGTACAACCAAACGCACATTCATTCACATGTCCATATGTACAGCCAAACGCACATTCGTTTACAAGTCCACATGTACATCTATACAGAACCAACCTAGTATGTTGTGTGAGCTTCTCACCAACATAATTCAACAGCTTCTACTCATCGTCCCCACCTAAACGCTTAAGCAAAGCTGGGATGGCTTCAAACGCCCAAAACTGAAGGCTTCCAAAGCAAAACCTCAACAATAGGGCCATTTCCTCCGTGCCGTTTAGTGCGTCTCTAACGCACAGTAGATTATCAATCGTCGAGTACATATTGATCCTCTCGCATGGGTACTGATCCGTTGCAAAGGGGAGACTTCCCTTTACATCCTCTACCGCCACTGTTTCTATCAAACAAAGAGAATCAGGCTCAAAGAAAACAACATCAAAATTAACCAATCTAGCCATCAAAGCAAAACTGAAGTTAACTCACTGTCAGCAATCTCTTTTCCCAGCAGACTCCGCCGCCGAGACATGCCTTTAACGTCGTTACGCCTCACCGTTTTTTCTTCGCCGGAAATCGCCTATTCGTTCTTCACTTTTTGTTCTCGGTAAAAGCGGAGAGGAAAGTAAATAATTTCTTTTTCAGATCCGGTTTTACTCTATTATTAATAAAATTGGGCTTCCCTTCGTCCTAGGGCCCACCACACGGATTTAATCTTTTGAAATTCAAATCACCAACTAAGAAAAATCGAAAGGCAATCGCTAGTTACGTCTTTTTTAGGGGTAAATTGAGTTTTTTCACAATAAAACTGCCCCAATAGCGGAAAGTGCTTTTTCCTGATATAATAACATGAAAACTACTTTAGAGTGAAAATAACTCAAATATTAATGCGGATTCTGTCGGTTTGTGAACAAGCCGTATTATTTAACCGTACAAGTGAAACCGGTACAGTAGCTCACCGCTCAGCGCATTAGCAAGGCATATACGTCCGACTTGACCATATTTTACAAGCTATTTTTGCAATTACTTTCAAAATGGAAAGTTTCTAATACTCAATATTTGTATATTCAATTAGATGACCCTAAATTCTAATAGTTTTCTTTTGTTCATTGAACTTTGGATTTTTTTCTGGATATGTATCATATGGTAAAAAATTGGGATCCCTTTATATATAATAAATAGAACCGACAAAAAAAAGTTATGTCCTTCCTTCGGAGTGGGAAACCATCTTCTTCCTAATTGATTGGAGAGAGGGTGAGAGAGGAGAGGGAAAAATAAAATGTTCATAGCACCAGTATTGTCAAAGTGAAGGTTTAAATCCATGGACTATAAACAATGGACACACGACTATTCCAATAGCGTTTACAAAAGGAAATTAAAAAATCATAAAAAAAGCAAAAGAAGAAGAGTATGGCCGACGTCGGAGTCTGACGCCGGCCGGAGAAACTATAACGAAGCTTTAGCTAGAGAAAAAGAACAAAGGTAAAAAAAAGCGCGTATCTTCATCACGAACAATTTTAAGCTTCATCAGGCAGAATATTGTTGGCTGAAGCAGTAATCACCTTTTTATCAATTCTTCATCGTCAACAAGATTGGGATGTGGCTGAGCATCTGCAGCATGTACCGGTGGAAAGACCTGACAGTCTACTGCATGTTGGTACACTTCAACGCCGAGATCGTTGCTTTCATTTGCAGCATATATTCATATCCAAAAAAGAAATCAGTAATTTTAGTATTAAAGTTGCTTAAGAATCTTATCGGATCCAAATCACGAGATAGTTATTAATATATAAATGAAATAAAAATGGAAATAGATTTAAATAAATAAGAGTCACAACAATTGAATTATCTGCGTTAGTTTTATGATTTTTAACAACAATTTTATGATGTTTATTAAAAAATGACGGTACAACATTTATATGCATGAATTATCTCAATATTAACAAATTGTTACTTATTAAACAAAGACTTCACCTGGTTCTCTATCAAACATATACAAGTGTTTGCATTGTACTATTGTTGCCCACTGCCAATGAATCTTGTTATTAAATGTGTCTTGCATTATTATTATTACATCATACATACTTATAATGCTTCTTACTCTGACCAAAAGAGATCATTATGTGAAAATCCAAAGTAAATGTGTTTAGTTTCACTGATTTACATTGGTTAGTCAATTAGTATTAGAGCTTATCCTTAGAAATAGAGAATCCTTCTTATATTGTTACCATACTTCATCAAAAATCATTTTTTTAGTTCTTGTTTGTGAAAATTATCATTGATCTTATTTATGATGTTATTTTAGAGTGTGATGGAACCATCAAATCAGTAGCTGAACCAGAGGCCAACCAACCTCTCACATCCTCTTCTTCAAAGATTTAGCCTTTTTGGGTTTCTCTTCCAGTTCGCATTTCTCCATGGTGATGGCGAAATCTTGGAGGAACGGAATAGAAAAAGAAGTCTCTCTATATTATATAGATATGTATTATATACTACTAGGTGTTACAAAAAAAATACTACTAGATGTAACAAACTAGTGATATCTCCCGCGCATTGACCTGACGATTCGGTGACGACTCCACACTAACCAAGCACCGCAAGCACGAAGTCATTAACGGTTTAGACACATCCTGGTTCAATATAAACGGTTCTACGTTTGGGCCAATTCATGTCTTAAATGGTTTAGAGACTAAACCAACTATACATGGACAAGTCAAAGTCATATCTACACATGGTTTAGAGACTAAACCAACTATACGTGGACAAGTCAAAGTCATATCTACACAAGAAGATATTCAGGATCGACATTCCTAGAAAAGAGGAAGCTGGTGTTTCATTCAAGGGACACGTGCAACAAACGTAACAACGAAGACGAGCTGCGCCTATAAAAGGAAGAAGGACGCCACTTCGTAAGGGGGGACTTCTCGAGAGAAACAACAAGAAATAGAACCATGTTCTCATTATATAAGAAATACAAGACTTGTCACCACTTGAAGATAGAACGAGAAGAAGGCAAGATGCTTTTCTCTATGTTTATTTCATAAAACAAATATGACCTTGTATCGGTTGAAGTCCATAATCATCTACATAGCAAGAGTGACCCTTGATCATGTTAATGGCACGAGCTCGTATTCATACGATCTTGTAAGTTCTGTGTTTGCCGCCTAAAACATTCCATTTATTATATTTAAATCAAAAATCAAATAATTTTGCTCTACTTATAAGGAAACAACACTTTGAATTGTCGACAAACCAATTATGCTTCCTATAATACCTCTAATCCGGCCAAGCGTGAAAAAACTTCTGCTTCTGTTTTTCAAGGTCAGCAGCGTCCAGTGTTTCCATCATGTTTGTTTGCAACTCCGCAGCCTAACCAAATATGACAAAAACAGCATATATAGTTCACCTAGCTCGAGTGATACCTATATCAAATAATATTATAGGTGTTTGCAGCTATCATATGCGCCGTGATCTTTACAGTTCGTACACATGGGTATAACTACTGTTTTGCTAGTGTTAAAGATAATAAGCATGCTGTTTCTTAATCTGAATCACGTAATATGCATGCATTCATATCTCAGTTGATACACAGCACAAAGTCTAAGAGCAATCGTAAGTACCTTAGGGAAAAAAGTTGCGGCACAATGCAAAATGTGATGCAAGAAGATGGTTCTTGTTGTTAGCGAGTAGACAAAATAAATGTATAAGTGATTATTTTAGACAAAATTCTATAGCTAACACACTCAAATTTCTCTCTCTCTCGCGGTACATTGTGATTTGGTATTACATGCCAAGTGAAACTTTCCTGAAGTGTGTCGTCAAACACTTTGAAAAACTCACAACTCTACCATCTGCGAGCTCCACCATTGGTTCGTGTAGCAACATAGTTTCTCAGAGAAGGGGACTGTGTAAGACCATCAGGTGCAACTGTAGTGTTCTGAGTACCATTCTTCTGCTTCATCCTTCTTCGCGCTACGTAACCTCTAACCCAAGGAGTTACATCCTCGTTGGTCTTAATCATGATGAAGAAAATGATGCGGTAGATGATGATCATGCTGAGAATCACACTGAGGTTAATCCATTTTGATCGGTGCAAGTTGATCTGGAAGACATTCTCAAGAACGTATTCCCCTGGAATCTTGAAAGCACTCCCTTGGCTATCAAACATCAAGCCTCTCAGATCATTCTGGTATTGACCCTAAAGAACAAACAAAACAAATGGTTATGGTCACATTATGATGATGAACTGATATAAAACGTTTCATGTGTGGTTCCAATGTTATTACTTGTAGCGCCCAGAAGTGGAAGCTAATGTATGACATTGGATAACGCCAGAAAAGTTTTGGTATGTCATTTGGTAGCCTGAAGAATCCAGAAACCAGCATGAAGATCCCCTAAAACAAAAGTACAATGAAACAGATTCAAGAAGAGCTTCTCTTCTTCTACTTTTAAGAAAGGTTTCAGGTACGAGGAAGCACCTGAATACCAGCTCCAATGATGATACCCATGAGGAAGTTGGGAACAATACTAGCTATAGCCATCATCAAGCTCTCTACAACGGTGACACTTGCATAGAGACAGAGCACAAAGAAGAGATAGTGAGTGAATCCTGGATGAAGACCAACCATGAAGTAACATATTGTCCCGGAGATGAATGTTATGATGATCAAGAACGGTGTTGCGGCTAATGTGTTGGCTATCACAAACGAAGCTACTCCATAGTGACCGTTTAGTCTCTCTCTTTGGAACACCTGAAGATAGTTTCAGCCTATCAAAACAGTTTGGTACATGCAAGAAAGTTGCATGAGGGAGTAACTAACCTTCATGTCTTCAACAAAGGAGGGAAACCCACCAATAGACATGAATGTTACAAAGCCAAAGACAAAAGACGCACATGAGCCTCGTGCCTGATATGGTTAGAGGTTCAGATTAAGACATCATCTCAAGTTTAAGTTGTTACCAATATATGATATTAGCAAATTAATTACCAGAATGGCGCTGTAGCTAGTCCCAACTTTCCAGTAGATGGTTCCAATACAGAATGTGACCAAGATGTAGATAAGAAGTCTGAGCCAGTAGTATCCAAAGTCCCTTGACATGTTGATGAATGATCGCTTGGTTAAAGTGTATGTCTGCAGAAGGAAACTAGCTTGGCTGCCTCCAGAGTCAAGAATATTCCCTTTCTGTAGCGTTGAAACAGGTCAAGAGAGATCTCATCCCAACATCAAACAAAACTTCTAGAAAAGAACAAAGGGTACTTACATATTGTGATATCTCTTCAACCTTAGCCTTTGTGGTGTAATAGTAGTCAGAAGTGTGGTAATAGTCCACCAAGACTCTAATAGCTTCCGTTGTGGTAATCTTCTCTAATGGATCATCGCTTGCTTCAAACTGAGAAGTAAGAATAACAACTTGATCAGCAAGTAAGATTTGAAAGTAGTTCAAAAGGTAAAAGATGTTTCAGTACCCTTAGCTTCATAGAACCTTTCAAAGTGGCTCTAACTTTGTCAAAGTCTGAGTTAACACATCTCAGGAAATGATCAGAAGGGTTCCTTAAAGCAGGACATGGAAACCCAGCTTGGGCAAAGAACTGCATTCATAAGCAAAAACATGGATTAGTTTACAAGATTTATTCAGAGATTGATTGGTTTAGGTTACTTGCCTCATACGCTTCAGAAGCTTGACCAAAGTAAACAGTTTTGCCTCCAGAAAGAAGATACAACCGATCAAACAACTCGAAAACCTCACTACTCGGTTGATGGATGGAAGCAATCACCGTCCTTCCATCTCGTGATAGCGCACGCAATGTCTGAGTCACAAAGAAAGCAGAAGCACTGCACAGAAAGTAAAAAGGCAAGCAATTAGGGTTTAACTAGTTTTGTATAACCCTAAAAAAGAATGTATTCGAAGCCTTTTACCTGTCAAGACCACTTGTTGGCTCATCAAGAAAGAGTAAACGAGGTCTCATGAGAATCTCAAGAGCAATACTGACTCTTCTCTTCTCTCCACCACTAATCCCACGCAAATGCCAGTTTCCTATGACAGTATCTGCACAATCTTGTAGACCCATCTCTATGATTGTCCTCTCCACTAGGGCACGTTTCTCCGACCGCAACATCTTGTCAGGGAGACGAACTCTTGCTGAATACCATATAGTCTCTCTCACAGTTAACGTGCCAATCAAGTTATCGTCTTGTGTCACATAAGCCTGTAAATAATGATCAGATTCAGAGATAAAAAAAATACACTATATACATAGCTAAGATCCAAACTCCAAAAACATTCTTATATGTGTAACCTTTTTGTTTATATAAAGTTTTAAAATAGATTTATTTTACAAAGTTGACAAACTGTTGACTTTTTATATGAAGTTAAGAGATTACTACTAACAGCTGCTCCAAAGGAGAGTTTGGTTTTGTGGCCGTTGAGAAGAACGGTGCCGGAGAGGAAGGCATTTGCGGCGAGGCGGCTAGCAAGAGCGTCGAGCATAGTGGATTTTCCGGAGCCGGAAGGGCCCATGAGAGCCGTGAGAGAACCCGGTTCGGCGTAACCGGTAAGACCTTCAAGAACGTTTTGAGTCTCACCATCTCCCATAGTCACCATCACCGTCAGATCTTGCCACGTAAGCCTCGCCGACACATCTCCGACGAACTCCGTTGGAGCTTTTTCTCTCCATATAGCTTCACTCAACGGACTTAACCCACCCACCGGAACCGGAAAATTCCCTCCGGTGGCCGGAACCGGTACGGTGGATTGTTGTCTGCTTGCTTCTATCTCCATTCAGTAACCAAAACAGAGGAAACTGAAAAGTGGGTTTTGTCTAGAAAATGGAAAAGGTGTGAACTTTGAATAAAAAGTATAGTTATCAGATTAAGTAGGAGAAGTTCAGGAGAAGAGAGCTTAGTGTAACAGAGTCGTGAGAAAGTTGCATGAATAACAAACTTGGACTCGTTTCTATTCTCATGAACTCCAAAACTGAAACAGACCAAACACTTGTTCTTCTTTTTTATTTATTTGTTTTTAACAAAACTTTCTTGATCCGAACAACAAGAAACGAGATAGCTATGAAGACAGCAAAGAGATGGTTGGGAGAAGGATTGAATGAAAAAATGAAGATAGAGACAGATGTGGTGAATTTTCCAATTGTTGCAGCATTTAATGTAGTCGGATAGTCGATGGATGGTTGCATTAAGTATCAATAGTCCGGCCCAAATTTTATAATTTTCGGTTTTAGAAAGATATTGTATTATTGTTCAAAAAAAAAAAAAAAAAAAGAAAGATATTGTATTTCTGTTTCAGAATTATACATGTTTTAGGATTTTCACATGTATTAATAAAACATAATACTCACTCCGTTCTTTAATGATAGACTTTTTAGAAAAAAAATTTGTTTCACAAAGATGTATTTTTTGTTTTTTCTATGAAAAAATTATAAACTTCAAAAAAATTAATTGACTTTATTGAATAACTATTGGTTAAAAGTTATTGAAAATTGAAAATTACAGAAAACAATACATTTATTATGGTAGTTTAATGTGTTTTTTGAATGTGTGAAAATACTAAAAAAATCTATCTTTGTGGAACGGAGTGAATACTAGTTATTATTGCATAGTTTTTTGTAGTTTTATGTTTCCTATATTTCTAAACCATTAAAACTTCAAGAAATACAATTAATGTTTTTAAAATTCATAATTATAAAAAATACATTTTTAAACAATTTTTTTAAAAAATTAAATGGAGTATTTGTTTAGATGAGTAAACAGGGTTTTATATCTTATTTAATGGTAATGGAAATGGTTAGAAAGATTAATCTTTAATCATCTTGCAAAGATTGTTGGCTTGTTGCCTGTTGGTTTAATTGACAGCGACTACCCTCATGCTTATGGAGTACTCACTGCGGCTTTCATCATCCTGCTAAAAATGTTGGTGTGGAAGTAGGAATACAAGACATCAAATGAAAAAACATGTATAGAAATTAAATGCAAATATATTGTTTGACAGAAAAGTGCCGAAATATTAGAAAAGAGTACGAGTCAATTGTTGATTTGTTAGTGACATTCTATTACGTCCAAGTGTCATTAATGATCAATTCAATAAAATAACGAGGTAAAAATAATTACTGGAAACCAAACATTGATAAGTTTTGTATTTTGGGTTTATAATATTTTAACGAATTGGTATAAAATTCAAAAGATAGTTTATCTTGGGTTTCACTTGACTAAGACATTATACAATATATAACTTTTCTTGTTAAATCTAACAATTTTTACAAATAATTTTTACTATGGGGGTATATGATAGTTTTGATAAACAGTTTAATTCTTCAGGCAGTGTTAAATATATTCTTTAAGAGAAATCAGATTCACATTTCAATGAATTTCCTTTTCATATAATTTAAAACACAAAATATATAGTTTTTGTTTTCCATATATTCATATTGGGCTAAGACGTTGAATGAAAGTTATATTGGTTATTGTATGTGTTTCAAAAAAAAAGTGTGACAAAATTAGCTTGGACCAATATGGCCCAAGGATAACTAAATGGACTAATAGAAACAGTACAGGAAATGAGGAAGACGACAAAAAAAAAAGAAACCGAAAACGAGACTCAGTCTAAGAGGGGAACCACCACCTTCACGTGGGAGACTCAAAGTAAACAAAAGAAAAGACAAAGATAAAGGAAGAATACAAAACAGAAACCGCGATAGAGCGACGCAGTTTTCTCGACACGTGGCGATAAGATAGACCATTATTACTGCCTTCACTTTCACTACGCTACATCACACAGTCTTTGGTTTTGTCAACTATAAATGATGTTCGCATTGTGCAACGACTTTAAGCTCACAATTCACGTAACTCACTATAGTAAAATATTAATCTAAAATTGTCTTTTTAATATAACTGTCAGAGACTATTAACTATTATGGGAGTTAGATAAGAGAGCTTGTTCATCAATGTTGGTAGTATCATCTAATTATCATGTTCATATATTGGATATTCAGAAATACTCAAGTTATTTAAAGTTCTTATAGAACTTTTTAGCTCATGTATATCATTAATAAATTGGATATTCAGGAATACGTAAATTATTTTATCTAAGAAACACCACACACGCGCTAAGAAAAAAAGAAAAAAGGAAACACCACACTAATACGCTTCTATTTTTATAGTATGTGAAGTGCTATAGTAGATTTAATTTGTAAAATTAAAAAAAATAAATTATTATTAAGTAAAATACTGTAACTCTGATATTCTAATTCAGCAAAAACAGACTTCTAAAGATAATTTTATAGCAGTTGACATAAAATATATTTTGTTTTTGTTTTTTGTAAGAAAAGATAATATACCTAGAAGGAGATAGAGAAAAGAGATAAATCAACAACAAAAAGCTGCTGGTAAGTGGTAAATGGCAAACAAATTAAAATAGATTATTAGTTAAGATAAGCGTGAAAGGGGGAGAGAAGCTTTTGGTCGTGTTCGTTTTCTTCCTTTCATTTTCCCATTAAATAGAAGCAACCCATACTCCAAAACCTTCACTCTGCTACAACTTCTTTCTTCCCTTTTTCTACAAAGATTGTCAATAGATTTCTTCTAAATTTAGTAATCTCATCTACCACTCCTGGTTCATCTTTCAGTTCAAGAGAGTATAGACACCATTATACTTTCTATACCCTCTCCTAAGCTGCTTAGGTAGCTTTTTGTTTGGTTGTTTGTTGAAGCAGTTGTTTCTGTAACTAGTCTCTGTTTTATTTTCTTCTTTCTAGGTCGTCCTGGTATTTAGCTTTTTCAAAATTTCAAGGAACAAGAAAATCTATGGTTGTTGGGTGGAGGGAACTTACAAATTTTCTCAACTTCTTAGATTCTGAAAAAGTCTAAAACTCAATATCATAATCTAAAACGGAGAGGCCGAGAGAGACAATGTGGTGGTCATCATCGTCGGATGCAAGATCAAACCTGGAGAGGCTTATTGGAGGAATCACTCCAAAGCCCCCTTCTTTCTCTCTATCACAGGTACAAGTTCTGTTTCCATTTTCACTCTAACCTTAAGAGAATCCCTTTTTTTTTTTTTTTTTTTTGTTCAACCACCTTAAGAGAATCCCTTAAAGCATATTCTCATGTTTTCAACTATACTTTTTACACAATTGAATTATTGTCTTTAAAAAATAATATTTCATTTATACAAAAAAAAAGATATTCATGGAGCTTAGTGTAGTTTTCTTTCTCCACGTGGGAACTAGCGACAGCAAATCGTGTATTGAAAGCGATACTATATAATAATAAAAGATTAAAAAATATTTTATACTCAAACTGGTTTGAATATTCAAGATGCGTAGGTAAATACTCTGTGTCTTGTTCATCGCTATATCATTAGATGACTGTCTCTTTCGGCAATTACTGTCATTAAATTTGTGACAAATAACATGTGGTTTTTATTAAACACTTTTGTTGAAATACAATGCTTCCTAGTGGGGGGGGTATAATAATTAGCATTATCACTAAACACATGGAAGGATTGAAGATAAGCTACTACTAGAAGTTTGATCTTTTTGTTGTTGATTTCCAGAGCTGCGATAATGATTTGAATAGTTTATGGATACAAGAGAGCAAAGATGAAACTGAATATTTCAAGCTTAGTGATCTTTGGGACTGTTTTGATGAGCTAAGTGCGTATGGACTTGGATCAAAGGTTGATTTGAACAATGGCGAATCCGTTATGCAATACTATGTTCCATATCTATCCGCCATTCAAATCTACACTAGCAAAGCTCCAGCCATTTCCAGGTAAATGGTGGGGAACGACAAGAGTGTTTTATGAGTTACTAATTTTGACGAGTGAATAACCTGTGGTTTGCTTCAGGAACCAGAGCGAGGTGGTTGATTGTGAGAGTGAATGTTGGAGTGATGATAGTGAGACTGAGAAGTTTTCAAGGTCTATGAGCAGTGGTTCTAGCAAAGTATGGGACTCTGTTTCTGATGATTCAGCTTATGAACTCGATGGCATTTCTTCTCCGGTGCGAGATAAGCTCGGTTACGTTGAGTTTCAGTACTTTGAATCAGCTAAACCGAACTTGCGAGTTCCTCTTACCACAAAGGTCTTCATTTCTAGTGATCATATGATTCTTTATTGTGCTTAACCAACCTAACAACTTAGACAAAATCTCTCTTGTTTTGTTTTGTTTTTTGTTTTAGGTTAACGAATTAGCTGAGAAGTATCCAGGACTTATGACTCTAAGGAGTGTTGATTTGTCTCCAGCAAGTTGGATGGCCATTACTTGGTAAGTATCGAGTGCAAGTGTTTTTGGGCCTTGATGAAGATAAAGTCCTGATTTTTTGTTACTGGTTAGGTACCCTATATACCATATTCCATCTCGGATGACTGATCAAGACTTAACAACGTGTTTCTTGAGTTATCATACACTTTCTTCGGCCTTACAAGGTATATTTCATATTGTAATGAAATTCTTAGCTTAAAAGACATGTATCTTGGTACAAAATGTTGAAACAGGTAGCTTTTGATGGTCGATTTCATTAGGTGATTTGGTTGAGGGTGATAATGAGAATAACAAAACCATGGAAGAAGAAACATTTCGTTGTGCTGATGAACCAGTGGTGACGAAGAGACTTCCTTTGGCTCCTTTTGGTTTAGTTACTTACAAGTTGCATGGAGGTTTGTGGGGGAATCAAGAATCTTGTGACCAAGAACGGCTTCTTTATCTTGGAAGTGCAGCGGAGTCATGGCTGAAGCAGCTTAACGTTCATGATCACCATGACTACAGCTTTTTCTCTATGAACAAGAGCTTGTAGGTCCAAATAAAAATAATATTCTGCTTCTAGTTGTTTTCTCGTGTATATATAGCAAACTCGTCAATGTAGAGGTTTCTTTTCCTAATGTTGTACCCATGAAAAATAAATAACTTGGGTTTTGTTTTTTCGTTTGTACAGCGATGGTTTCTCGTGTATATATAGCAAACTCGTCAATGTTTTTCGAGTGTACAGCGATGTGTCCCATGTTTGTATTCCCTAAATCTGTTTAGACCAACCTCACTTATAGGGTTCTTAAACTTAGGTATTTCACTTTAACCAAAAATAAATAATTATATTTAAATTAATTGATATCTTAACACTGATGATGAAATTTTAAGAGGTTTAATTAGTAGTTGACAAAAAAAAAAGATTTAATTAGTGGTACAATATTACAACTGATGATAAAAATCTGAAGAGATTTACCCACTTTCGTAATGAAGTTTTATTACTGCCACTATAGATATTTTTTTATTTTTAATAATCTATTTTCCAATCTTTCACAAAGACACTTCATTACAATTTCCCCGCTTAGTTATGAATAAAATTAGGATAAATTAATAGTTTCCCCTTCTTTTTCTCCATACCCTATTTATTTTTACATCACCATATTCAGAGCAATCAAGTTTTATTTTTTTTTTTTAAATCACAACTCTTAAAATAACCTACAGCTATACAAGTGCTCTGCAGAGCCAAATATCCAAAGCAATTTTTTAAGGCTTTCCATAAAATTCTACAGCAGTAAAATTTAAAGTCAGAGTAAAAAGTCTACAGATTTTTTTCTACAACAAATTTTTTTAAAGCTATAGCCATTACCAATCAGACCCTATATCCCTTTTAACTAATTTTTATTTTGTGCCATTTTTTCCTATAACACCTTTTAATATTTTTGAAAATAAATTTAATAAATAGTTTTACAAACAAAAAAAATTGGAAAAATAGTAACTTTTGATAAAATATCTATATGAGCTTAGTGGTATTTTTTCAGTTATAAAAAAGTTGAAATCATAAATTTCAGATTATGTTCTAAATAAAGTATAAATTGCATTCTGCGAAGTAGAAAACGAAATCCACTTTTTTCATTGAATCTAAAATGTTTAGAATACGTGATCTACGTAAATATGAGTATTCTAAAAATATTTAGAATACACATTCCGCGCTTAACCTACAGTTCTAAAATCTTTAGAAATCAAAATCTACACATTAATATAAATTTAAAACACGTAGAAACCAACTTCTACAGAGATTTACTATAAATCTAAAACATGTAAAAATCAAAATTTACACATTACTATAATTCTAAAAAACTGTAGAAACCGATTTCTACAGATTAGATGTATTATACGGATAAGAAATCAGTTCCTGAAAATATGGAAACAAAAAATCGAAGTGGGAATCAATCCGGAAATCAGTTTAAAGAGTTGAAATCATGTTTGGTCGGTTCAAATCAAGTGGGAATCAATCCGGATATAATCGAAGAAAACCAAAAAATTGATTTGGGATACTTTCCTGGGCACGAGATCGATCGATCCATATTGAAAGATCGGTCGATCTATATAAATCGACCTTCGTCGATCGAGTGAAATGGACCAGGTCGATCAGTATATACTCTGCGTTTTTTGTTCTGCATAATGATCAGGATCGATCGATCCGATGGACCTTGTAAATTCGGATCGATCGATCCCGCATGATCGAACTCATTATATATTTTATTTAAAAAATTACAATTTTAAGGGCATTACTGCCATTTTGAAAAAATTAGTCTATTAGAACATAAAGTAATAAAGATTAGTGTAAAGAGACATAGTTATCATTGTTTTCTCTAGGGCTGTTCAATATGGTAAAACCGAATCGTACCGAACCGAAATAGACAATATGGTTTGGTTTTGGTATATACCATATAAACCGAATGGATATAATTTTATAAAACCCGTAGGATTTGGATATGGTTTGGTATATAACCGATTAAACCGAATAAACCGAACAAAACCGATTAAAAGTAGAAACATGTAAATATGTATCTATTTTATAACAATACATGAAAATCTATTTGTTACATAATTTTATAGTAATAAAGAACCTTAATTTGTAAAACATTTGAACTATAATTAAATAACAGTACATCGCAATTCAAACATCTTATTTTCTAAGTATTCTTTTGTTCTTTTTGCTTTATTTTAGTCTTCACTAAATTAATATGAAGATTATAAATTTGATGGACAATAATTAATGAAAAATTTTCACAACTTTTTTCTTATCTGTAAACAAACAGAGTTTCGTGTTCGATTGAAAAAGCATGACTTTAATGAACATTAAATATGAAAGAGTGGAAAGACTTTTCTTTCATGTTTATGTTTTGTTTCATATTTTTATTTTCAAAATTTGAAGCTTTGATTTTAGTTATAGATTTGATTATTTTATTTGATGGTAGAAGCATTTTTACTTTGTTTGTTCATTTATTTGAACATGTAATATATTTTTAATAAATGATTGTGTTGACAATATGACTCTAAAATTCATATAATATGATCTCAAACTAAATAATTATGTTTTTTGGTGTAAAACCGAATAAACCGAAAACCAAAGGTATATAAACCGAACCGAACCGAAGTAAATATGGATTTAGAATGGTAGTTATATTTTACTAACCGAAATACCGAAAACCGAAAAAACCGAACCTAAACCGAACCGATATCCGGATTGAACACCCCTAAATGCTCTTAAAAAACAATTTTCCATTTTTTTTTTAACACACCCTATGCCATTTAGCTTCCTACTCAATTTAGCATCCTTTTGCCATTTAGACATGTGTTTATTTCCGCTTATATCTCGGGCGATAAAGCGCGTGCCATCAAGCGCGTGAGGTCACGCAATCCTCGCGAGCTGCCTGTGACTACTCTTCCCCTAGGGTTTTCGTCTTCTGCAAAATCAATAGCGATTTGGGTGTTAAAGCTCCTCTCTTTCAATCTCAATCAACCTTCGATTCGGCGTCAACACCTCGTCACTCCTCCGACCTTAAAACCCTAGAGAAACCCTAATCGAAAATGTCTTCTGATCACGGAGGTGGAGGAGCTTCGAAGAAGAAGAATCACCAGAACCGATCCAAACCAATGGCGGGCCCCAGACCCAACCGATCGGTCCCACTCCCCTCGGAGGACGACGACTACCCCATGCTCAAGGTCAGCTTGAGCTCAATCTCCAAGCTCGAAGTTCGGAACTTGAAACGGAAGCTAACCTCCGAGCTAGACCAAGTCAGGAGCTTGATGACGCGGTTAGATCCCCAACCTCAGAGCAAGAAGACGAAACAAACAGGTAACAAGAAAGGTAATGCTCAGATTCTCAAGAGCTGTAACGCTCTGCTTACCAAGCTGATGAAGCATAAGGATGGGTGGGTGTTCAATGTTCCCGTGGACGCTAAAGTACTCGGCTTGCATGATTACCACAGTATTGTTAAGGAGCCTATGGATTTGGGGACGGTGAAGGCTAAGCTAGGGCGTGGTTTGTATGAGTCGCCGCTTGATTTCGCTGAAGATGTGAGGCTTACTTTTAACAATGCGATATTGTATAACCCCGTTGGGCATGAGGTGCATAGTATGGCTAAGTTTCTGTTGAACATGTTTGAAGAGAAGTGGGTTTCTATTGAGGTTCAGTTTGATAATCTTCATAGGAAGGTTAAACCGACTCGCGACGTTGCGTTGTTCTCTCCTCCTGTTGTGGAGGCGGTACCAGCTCCTCCTCCGCTGCTTCCGCCTGCAGTGGTTGAGGATAGGACTTTGGAGAGAGCTGAGTCTATGCCGACGCCTGTGGAGCCTGAGACTGTGACTACTAGTGCCCTCGAGAAGCCTGAAGAGGAAGAGGAGGAAGAGGAGGCGCCTGTTGATGTTAGGGACCTGACGATGGATGAGAAGCGGAGACTCAGTGAAGAGCTTCAGGACTTGCCTTATGACAAACTAGAGACGGTGGTTCAGATTATCAAGAAGAGTAATCCGGAACTGTCGCAGCAGGATGATGAGATTGAGCTGGATATTGATAGTGTTGACATCCAAACGCTTTGGGAGCTTTATAGATTTGTGATTGGGTATAAGGAGGGGTTGAGCAATAAAAAGGAGGATCAGGGGTTTGGTTCTGAAAGAGATGCTGAATCTGTTCACAATAGTATCCAAGAACCGGTAAGCTTCCCTTCCTTGGGTAATTGTTTCAGGTCTTTTTGATCTTAATGGTTTTTGTTAATATCATTGTTGCCTCTTTTGCTTTCACAGACCACTCTAGCAACTGGCACTGAAACATCAAGAGCTAATGAATCAGGTGAGGTTTTTAGCTCACGAGGTCGGATGTAATTACTAATTACTAATTAGTATCTAATTACACATGGATTAATGATTATTGTAACCAGGAAAAGCAATTCGCATGTCATCTCCTGGTCGGCAAGAAAACAACGCAGGTGGATCAAGTAGTTCTAATAGTTCTAGCAGTGACACAGGGTCTGGCTCTAGTGGTAAGTGTTGAAACTCTCTGTCAGCTCTTTCACCTTATCAGCATCATAACTCACATCACTTGTCTTTATTGATTTGCAGATTCTGACAGTGACAGCTCTTCAGGACGTGGATCAGATACGGGTAACTAGCGCCTGAGAAGTTTAAAAAGGGTCTAGCTTTAGAGTCAGTGTTGTCATGTTGTTTACCCATCTCTTTCAATAGCACACTTAGATTTTTCCTACGTTGATGACTTTTACCAGGCTGGATTGTTTGTTTTCTGTATTAGGTTTTTGTTACTGTACAGAAGAAATGAACAACTTTTAGATGTCACTGTCTCTCATCATTGATCTAATAAACTTGATTGCTCCTTGCGTCTTGCTCCTTGTGTCTTAACTGAAGCAATCCTACGGCTTAGAGAAGTAAAAGGAAATAGAAAAGGCAAGAGCAAGAATTTGATTTCCCATATAAGAATCAGATTGGATCTTAGTATATATATATTGTTCAAAGCATCACATGAGTTTCACAAAAATAGAACAGTTAAGCATGTATAGCTCCCACTCACAATCTTATCATTACAATAGCTCCCACTCAGAATCTTCTGATGCAAATGGCACGTTTGACTCTGAGCTTTTGGTGTTTAGAGATGATGTCTCATTTTTCTTGGCGTTCATCGCATCACAACCCATTTCTGCATCTCCGAACCATATTGCAAGCTGCTCATACTCCTTCTCTCTTCTTCTTTTCGAAGTTAAAGCATCCATTATCTTTCCCTGATGATTAGTATTCAATCTCCCACAGGATGAGACTATAATATATGGTCAATTGTTCTGAAACTAGCAAGGTTTTGTATGAGAGAAAGAGAGGGGACCTTGAATGATCTGAGTTGCCTGCTCCTGTCACGAGTTGCATACAGCAAATTGTCGTCAAAATCTGAAGGGTCTTCTCGAAATGTCATGTCGTACAAATCAATAGTATCCAACGGAGCCTCATCAAAGTCTTCAATGAAGAACTCATCTTGATTAACTACACATTAAAAGTTGCAAACATGATGGAACCGAACCAATTCCAAAAACTTGTAGAAAAACATGAGCAACACAGAGACACAAACCCATCATAGAGTTGCTGCTAAAGGATTTCATGTTTGTCACTTTGTCATGAGCAGGTGCAGCTAGATTTGAATCACCCGTACAATTCCCAGGAGGAAATACAAAAGCATCATCATCATTACAAACTTGAGAAGACTTTGGATCTTTGCGGCAACCGGAAGTGGTTGCTTTCTGATCACAATCATCCTGCTCTGTACGCAAACGATGATCCTCTTTAAGTTTCTCTGGTTCATCATCCAATCCTGGAGGATCACTTGAACTCGAAGAAACCTTACCCTGTCAAACAAACATAAGAGAACATTCATTTCCTTGTACTCTCGGAGACTTTCAGGAACGAGCAAAAAAGAAAAAGTACCTGAGCAGCCAAACTGTCAACCTCCACAAGAATGGTTTCAAGCTTACGGTAGATTTTACCATACCAAGCTCTTCCTTTGGATTCTGTATTCATCGCTCATACACACAAGGACACCACACCACTACTGAAAAAGTAACACCAAATTCAAAATCAAATACATTTCTGAAACAAGATTGCCTTCTAAAAACGCAGATGAAAACAAGAACCTTTCAATATAAAAGTTAAAGAAAGTAAAGTGTCAAACTTTCGAAACAGCTTATGCTTTGAAGATGTTAAAAACCAAAGAATCTTTTAGCAGTTTGGTCGGAAAAGGTTTTTAACTTTTTGTTACAAAAGACCAGACAATTCTATCGAAATCGTGATAAAAAAAAGCACATGGATAGTAAAAGTCTTACGCGCATAGAATTGGACGAAAGAAAAAGTGAGATTGTGAGGGAGAAAAGGGCAGAGAAGAAGAGGAGGAGGCAAAGAGATAAAAAAAAAAAAAAAAAACACCGATATAGATGAAGATCAATGAAAGAAAAGAGAGAGAGAGACCCGAGAAACAGACTTGACGGAGAAGAACGAGCCCGGAAAATAAATAAGTTTCTTTTCTCTTTTTTCTTTTAATAATAACAAAGATAGATCTAAATAGGTTAACGTGGGCCTGGTTTGGGTCCTTATATAGAGTAAACCCAATTAATAATTGAAACGAATACAAAACCAATTAAAAGGGTTATTATAAGAGAAATTCTATGGGACAACCGTATGATTCATAAATTCTATATCAAATCAAGTGTTATTCAATCGTACGAATTTACTAATAAATTAGATTTTATGATGGATTTGTTTGAATTTTTTTGTTAAAAATACAAACACTTAAATCCGAAGAAAAACCTCAGGATTTGTAAATACTAAGAGGTTATTGGTTGTTGTATTTTAATGGATTTGAAAATCCGAACTAAATCTAGTGTTATTGGTTCTATGATTTTCAAATCTGTATTAAAATCATGTGTTATTGGTTTAATGATTCATAAATTCTATATCAAATCAAGTGTTATTCAATCGTACGGATTTACTAATATATTTGATTTAATAGTGGATTTGAATGGATTTGTTTGGATTTTTTAGTTAAAAGTACAAAGACTCAAATCCGAGGGAAAACCTCCGGATTTACTTGGATTTATAAATACTATATGGATTTCTAAATCAATCAAAATATATAAACCAATAACACCTCCTAATATCATGCATTGTAAAGATCACAAGATTTGGTATGAAGACTACATGAAAGAAAAAGATGTGGCTGCTGCAGTTGATGAAACTCGTGAGGAAATTGCCTTGAGAGATAAGACCGTCTTTGTTGCCAATCTCTCTCTCGCCATTGGAAAATCACATATCGTCAATTTCTTCAAAGATGTTGGACAAGTTGTTAGTGTTCGACTTATTGTAGACCAAAAGGGTGAGCGTGTGGGCTGTGGCTTTGTTGAGTTTGCTTCTGCGTACGAAGCAACAATGGCTGTGCAAGAGAAGAATGGTCCTAAGCTTTTTGTTAGCGTGGCTGAGATAGCTCGTCAGTACCCTTTCCGACCTAAGTACAACCTTGAAGATAGGCTTTGGTACGAATACAACCTTCTACAAGAAAACCTTGATTCAGAGATCAAATTTAACCAGGAAAATCAGAAGACAGTATTCAGCGGTCGGAAGACAACCTTATCTGATGTCAATTGATAGAAGCTTAATGGTTGTTTTAAACTTGTGATATGATGCAATTTATCACCTTTTATTTACTACCAATCCGATTTTTATTTTTGTAATGAAAGAATTGCTCTGATATCTTTCGGTATTTTAAGCACTTCTTCTTTTCATAGTAAAAAAAAAAAACAAAATCACAATATAAAAGGAAAGAACAAGAAAAAAAAAGAAAAAAAACAGCAATACTAAAAAGACAAATACGCCCTTTTATTTTTATTTTTATTGGTTTATTTAAGACAGTCCAACCCCACAGGTGACCGCGGAAAAAAAGGCTCGAGCTTTCTTTTGCGTCTCTCCGTTTCTCAATCGCCGGTCACCGTGTTGTGGCCAGACTCGTCGGAGGAGTTGTTTTATTGTTGAAACTCAGATTAGGGTTTACTTATAACACCGCCGCGAAGGTCTGTTCTTGCGATCTAAGCTACAACGGGTCCTCTTTTTGGAGGCGAGACTTATGGCGTTGAATCAGTAGAAGATTTGGTTAGACTCCCCGGAGGATTGAATTGAATCTCAGTTCTGTTCATCCGATTAAATCCCAAAGATTGCGTTTTTGGAGGATATGGCTGATAAGTACAACGTCGAGGAAGCAGAGGCTTTAGCCAAGAGAGCCTTGGTACACCTCTTTTATTATTCTCGCGATTATTGAAAATTTTCTGACTTTTTCAATTGTTTGGCTGCTTCAGCACTTACCAATTACACAGGCGACGCCGATCTACGAGCAGCTTTTGTCACTGTATCCTACTTCTGTAAGTTTCCAGTGCCGCTCACTTGTGGTTTTGGAGTTTGATTGTGATGTAAAGTTTCCTCTTTTATTAAGTGGGTGCTTGCTTAATCCTTTAGGCGAGGTTTTGGAAGCAGTATGTGGAAACACAAATGGCTGTGAACAATGATGACGCTACCAAACAGATATTTAGTCGTTGCTTGTTGACCTGTCTTCAAGTTCCCCTTTGGTATGTATGTGTTGCTTTCCTTTTCTTAATTCTTTTATTAGATTTTCCCCCTCTCATTGTTGCTTTAGCTGCAGTGCAAGTTAGCTTTCCATCTCCTTGGATATAACTCAAAACATATTAATTTCTTAGGCAATGTTACATTCGGTTCATCAGAAAGGTCTATGATAAGAAGGGAGCAGAGGGTCAAGAGGAGACCACAAAGGCTTTCGAGTTTACGCTTAATTATATTGGTAACCCTTCTAGCTTTCACATGTAATGACACTTCAAAAGAACATATGAAATGGTCTTTGCTTCATCATCCTATGCATATCGCTACCATTGGCTGTAGCCGCTTTGCATCCATTTAGAGCTCTAGATTCGGTTTAACATGTCAGCACATAAGATAACTTGGCCCTCACTAATGTCGTCGTTTATTTCGATGTGTATAAATCTGCAGGGACAGACATAGCATCTGGGCCTATATGGACCGAGTACATTACCTTTCTAAAATCTCTTCCGGTTCGTTATACCATTCTTACTTTGTCCTTAATACTTTAAAATCGTTATTGCAGAGAAATGAATTGATTTTCTTGCAGGCTCTTAACCCCCACGAAGATATGCAACGGAAGATTGCTCTCAGAAAAGTTTATCAGAGAGCTATATTAACTCCTACTCACCACGTTGAGCAACTTTGGAAAGAATATGAGAACTTTGAGAATTCTGTTAACCGGCAGTTGGTAAACTTCTGTTTTACAAATCTTGTGTGGTTTCTTATCTTTTAATGTATTAGAAACAGGAACAAACTTCTTTAAAATCTATTTTTTGAGCAGGCCAAGGGACTTGTAAATGACTATCAACCAAAGTTTAACAGTGCCAGAGCTGTCTATAGGGAGCGCAAGAAGTACATTGAAGACATTGATTGGAACATGCTTGCTGTACCACCAACAGGATCTTCCAAGGTAGATCATTTCTCACTCAGTGCTTCTTTTTGGAACTGCTGAATCTATAGTTCTATTTTTCTATTCGATAATATTGGAGATATTGACACTTAAGTTGGCTAAAAGGACATCATGAACATAGATTTACGTCATGACATCTGGTTATACGATAAGGAGTACATAGTGAACTATAAGTTCTTTGATTCGTTCATTTTTTCAATTGAAAATCATTGGCTCACTTTGGTACTTCACACTGCCTTATGGTTTTATGCAGGAAGAAGTGCAATGGGTGGCCTGGAAGAAGTTTTTAACCTTTGAGAAGTAAACCCCCAAAATATTATATTCTTTCATTTCATTCAGTGATGACATATGTTCTTACATAGCTGCTTAGCCATTTTTCTTAAGGAATTCCTGGTATCTTAAAATCAAATGCTAGATATTAATATATTGCAATAGATAATTGGTCCTTCAGTTTACGCCTAATGATGAGACTTTTATATATCTCTCTGCCGTAATTTTCTGGTTGAGATTTATTGAGGATAGTAGCTAGAAAAATGGAATGATTTACTATCCAGTTAGATCCAACAAGTGATGATTGGACCTTGTGCATATTGTTTTCAACTAGTCCTTTTGAATATAACAAACCTCTGCGTCTTTTCTAATACACTTGTAATTTGCAGAGGAAACCCTCAAAGGATTGACACGGCCTTGTCAACTAAGCGGATTATATATGTTTATGAACAGGTATGAGAAGCGTCAGTGCGATACTTTTGCTGAAATTTAGTAGGAATAATCTCCCAAATGTGGTTCTTTCATTCTTGGCTGATTATTGCTCTGGTTTTACAGTGTCTGATGTGTTTATACCACTATCCCGATGTGTGGTATGACTATGCTGAGTGGCACATAAAATCTGGTTCCACAGATGCTGCAATCAAAGTATTTCAGCGAGCTCTTAAAGCCATTCCTGGTAAATGATCTATCCTTTGATTTTTTTTGTCTGTGAACTAGTTTCTTTGTGAAGGTTTTGACTATTACTCTTTGGTAGATTTAATCTTATATTTGATCTACCCCTTAAGAATCTATTTTTTTCTGTTGTGTGCATGATGCGAGTCTTTTCATTTATTTAAGTGTCTACATTGCTCACACAGATTCGGAAATGTTGAAATATGCTTATGCTGAGTTGGAGGAAGCTCGTGGAGCTATTCAGGTTTTCATTCTTGCTACTTGGTTCTCATTATAGAGCTTTCTTCATTGTTCGCGTACTCTTTGCTCACAGTTGTATGATTTTGCAGTCAGCAAAGAATTTATATGAAAGCATTTTGGGGGTTAGCACAAACTCTTTGGCACAAATACAAGTAAGAACACTCAGAACTTTGGACTGCTAAGATTGGCATAAAGAGCATATCTACGCTTTCCATAGTCATATGCTACTCATCGACTGACTGTTGTATTTGTCCACCATAATCATGATTTTTGTTGCTCATGTATAGTTTTCTGAATTTTGGATTGTTTCTTCCTCTAGAAAATTCTTTATGTGATATACTTTTTATATTCTTTTGCAGTTCCTTCGTTTTCTCAGGAGGGCAGAGGGTGTTGAATCTGCTCGCAAGTACTTTCTAGAAGCTAGAAAATCTCCTAGCTGTACATATCATGTGTATATTGCTTTTGCTACAATGGCCTTTTGTCTTGACAAGGATCCAAAGGTGGGTTTTGGTCTATGTTTAAGAACTGTTTTTTTTTTTTTTTTTTTGATAAATTGATTGTGAAGGACGTAGTGGTCGTTCAGTCAAGTTCAGAACACCCTCCCGTCTGATTTTACTCTTAGTTGTTTAAGCAAGCCAGGAGAATTTTAGGATAATGAACTCAATGTGATTTAAATATCGGCGGGTTTTGGTTATTGATCTTAAACTCTTCACTTGTTCGATTATTTAAAAAAAAAAAAATACCACTCGACATTCTTGCAAGACAAATATACTAGTGTAGCTTCTAATTCAGTTTTTTTTTTCCGGTTTCACAATAAAAGAAATGAATATGTTCTATTCTTATGCAGGCTGCTCATAATATCTTCGAGGAGGGATTGAAACGCTATATGACTGAACCCGTTTACATCCTTGAGTAAGATTTCCTTTTTATTTTTCTCAACATATATAATTGAAACTCTTCTTTATTGAAGAACTCAAACTTGTTCTCTCTCCCAAACATTCCTTAAAACACACAATTTTTAACCGGTTTGGTTTTGCTTTGAATTCTAGGTATGCAGATTTCTTGACTAGACTGAATGATGATAGAAATATCAGAGCTCTATTTGAACGGGCTTTAAGCACACTACCCACTGAAGAATCTGCTGAGGTACGCTAATAGTGATGTTTCCTATTTCGTTTCTCAGAGCCGTTTAAGAAAGCGTTTTTTGTTCTTTAGCATGAAAAGAGACAAGGAAAATAACCGGAGCAACTAATTTGATTGTAGCAATTATGAACTGCATTCTAGGCGTAACTTTTTCCTTGCCTCATCCTGTGCAGGTCTGGAATAGATTCGTTCAGTTTGAACAAACATATGGAGATCTTGCTAGTATTCTAAAGGTACTCTTTAACTTATTTGATTGTTGTCAACCTAAACTAAGAAAGCAAATACAGTTAGCTTGATGTGTTTTGTAAGCTTTTTGTGAGTATTTTTTCGTTTAGAATCTTTAGATGACAAGTTTGTTGTATAGTAGAGTCCCAGCTTTATTGGTCTTATTCCATCTGACAGGCTTTGGATTGCATGGAATATTACTAAAATTGCTGAGGCTTTCAAATCATTTCTCAAACTAATTAGGACAATATCTGTCTAGTATTCAGTCTGAGATATTTTGTATTAACTTCGACAACTTTGTTGTAGGTTGAGCAGAGGAGGAAAGAAGCACTATTTGGAAAAGGGGAAGAGGGATCTCCTGCTCTAGATAGTTCACTTCAAGATGTTGTTTCTCGGTACAGTTACATGGATCTTTGGCCATGCACTTCGAATGAGCTTGATCATTTATCCAGACAAGAGGTATGTCCCATGCATGCTAATATATCACATTTAGCTTGATTAATAACTACTGATGATGCATCTAAGTAAGTTCCAATTCTAACTGATCGATGTTTTCACAACAGTTGCTTGTGAAAAATATGAATAAGAAAGTAGAGAAGACAAACCAACCTCATGGATCTGCAACTATAGGTCTGTAGTTTTTTTAGTTTTCTGGCGTGGATAGATTATGTTGAAGTTTGGTGATGATTTAAGTAAATAAATCTCCTTGTGGACTGTCAGGTAGTGTAGCTTCTTCGTCAAAGGTTGTTTATCCAGATACAGCTCAGATGGTCGTCTATGACCCAGCAAAGAAATCAGGAATTGAGTTTTCTAGTTCTGTAAAACCAGTGGCGGCTTCTGCTTCGAACATCTTTCAAAGTAATGTGACAGCAACTGCAACTCATGTCTCAGCCAACACATTTGATGAAATACCAAAGACTACTCCACCTGCATTGTTAGCTTTTTTAGCTAACTTGCCTCATGTTGACGGTAAATCTCTTTAATACCAATTCCAAGTTTGTATTTAAACTGAGCATTTGAATAGGTTTCCACTAACCGACCTCCTCTCAATTCTTTTCAGGCCCAACACCCAATGTGGATGTTGTTCTCTCAATATGTTTGCAGAGTGACTTACCAACAGGTCAAACTGCCAAGCAGAGTTTTACTGCTAAAGGCAACGTTCCAAGTCAAAATGATCCCTCAGGTCCAAACCGAGGTGGATCTCAGAGATTGCCAAGAGACAGAAGAGCTACAAAGAGAAAAGGTTCAGATAGTAAGTTCTCTTTGCCCATTCAAGCATTAAATAATATTGGCTCATGGTGAATCATCTAAATCTCTCTCTCTCTCTCTCTTGACAGGGCAAGAAGACGATGATACTGCCTCCATACAAAGCCAGCCTCTACCTACAGATGTATTCAGACTAAGGCAAATGCGTAAGGCTCGGGGGATCTCAACATCATCACAAACACCAACTGGTTCCGCATCGTATGGTAGTGCCTACTCCGGTGAGCTATCTGGTAGCACCGGATAAAAGAATACTTGAGATATGCAAATTTGTATAAGCCTCTCTTGGTTCTGTAATCTATTACTCCCAACAATTTTGATTTATGCAATAAAAATAGGCTTCTTGGATTACATCATACTCCCTCTATTAACGTTTTAGGATTGTGCTTTAATTTTTTACATTTTATAAATAAAAATTATCACTAATTATATACCTAATAACAATTTAACCAATAATAAAATAGAATGTACAATATCGTTGGTATATAATATTAACTGTTAATAAATTTTACATAGAAATTTATAAACGCTATAATTTGAAACAAAAAAAATTCTATAAAAAACATGTATTAAAAAAACAGAGGAAGTATGTGTTTATCAAATCTTTAAGCTTATACTTAATGCTAGTTCATATATCAAAATAGTGGTTACAGATCATAGTAGCATATTAGTGGATATCAAGAAACAAGAAAAACATGACATTAATCAAAAGCATCATTACCAAAACAAGAACAAAGTACCAAAGAGACTCACATTCAATCACAATGACACACATTTTCCTACAGCTTGACCACTGGACAAACACCTTAAATCCGGGTCACAATTTATTCTCAAAAGCCACAATACTGTGACACCATCTCAAACTTTCATAGTTTCAGAAACACAAACTCTTCAATCGCAGAAACACCTCCAATCTTCTCAAGTGTCTTCTTGTCTGGTTCTTCATCCACTCCTATTGCCATGATAGCTTGTTTCCTCACAACTGTTCGTCCAACACTCATGAAACTCACATTCACATTCTGCTCTCCGAGTATGTTACCTACTTGTCCAATCATCCCTGGCTGATCCACCTGCCTGCACAGTATCAGATTCCCTTCAAGGCTCACGTCCACACCAAACGAACCAACGCAAGTCAAATGCGGAACTCCATATTTCACCTTCCCTTCTATACTTATAGCTCCAGCATCAGAGACAGCACCAGCAAAGCTGGACTCAACGTTAGAAATCTGAACTTGGATGGAGTCAACAGGGTACTCTGGTGATGACTCGACCACGGTTCGTTCCTCGCTGATTCTGAGACCCTTTTGCTTAGCTATGAAGTCAGCATTCACCAGGTTGACATAAGAGTCCGAGATGGGTTCAATGATTCCCTTAGTGATCATAGCGCGGAGAAGTCTAGTGTCCAAATCATCTCGGTCACGAGCTGAACGGTACACGACCTTGATGGACTGTACTCCTTTACCTCCAGATGCTAACTGCACAGCTAACCTACCAAGCTTCTCGGCTAAGACAATGTAAGGAGCCAGTTCAGTTAAAACCTCAGGAGCAACCATTGGTGCATTGACTGCAGTAGCTGATAGCTCTCCTTTCAATGCTCCTGCTACAGCCTCTGCTATCTCGATGGCTACACCTTCCTAAGAAGTTCAGAAACAGAGGTACGTTACAATCATGTCACAAGATTTCATATAAAATATGAATTTTCGATTAGTTCGGTTACTAGTTTGGTTCAATTCGGCAGGTTTTTTTAAAAAAATTCGGTTTCCGGTTTGCTAATCGGTTAGTTCAGTTTTTCAAAAAAATGTAAACCAAACTTTGAACTAATCGAATTAATCAAAATCTCGAACCTAATTAACCAAACTAACCGAAACTATCCGAATTTAACTCACTTTAACCAAATTTTCGATCGAAATATAATCAAAATAAAAAAAATCAGTTAGTTTTGGTAAAAAAAAAATTAAAAACCAAACTATCTGGATACCGAACCGAATTTTTTATGGTTTAATTCAGCTAGATTTTGGTCAAACCGAACTACCCAAAAACGAAACCCGCAGGCCTAAGTGTATGTATGTACCTGTGCCTCTTTGGTGCTAGCTCCTAGATGAGGTGTGACAGTAACATTCTCATGTTGAATCAATCTACTCTCTTTCGATGGTGGCTCCTCACAGAACACATCCAACGCTGCCTGAGCAACAACTCCTGAGTCAAGAGCCCTAACGAGCGCATCCTCGTCGATGACGCCGCCTCTTGCTACATTAATGAGACGAACGCCCTTCTTCATCTTGGAGAAGGTTTCGTCGTTGAAAACCTTCTTCGTGGCGGGAGTTAACGGCATGTGTAGGGAGATGAAGTCGGCGGTGGAGATGGCTTGGTCGAAGGAGACGAGTTCGACGCCGAGAGCTCTAGCTCTGTCTGCTGGAGCGTAAGGGTCGTGAGAGATAACGTTCATGCCGAGTCCCTTGGCTCGCCTCGCCACCTCTGTTCCGACTTTTCCGAAACCCATTATGGCTAATGTTTTTCCGACGAGAGATACGCCGACGTACTTGCTCCTCTCCCATTTTCCTGGGAAAACAAATGTGAACTTTCAGTAACGTACTGGACACGTCATCTATTATTACTCCACGGAAGAGACGGTAAAGCTCAAGTCAACTTAAATTTACAATTTACTTCTTTTTTTTTTTGAGAAAAAATTAAATTTACAATTTACACACCAAAAAGTCAACTTTAAGATTTTTTTTAACGATTCGCTAACAGTTTTTTTTAAACATTTTGTTAAAATTAATATTTTAATTGTTTTAGTGACACTTATTCTTTAAAAAAAAATATTGAGCACCCTTTAAAATATTTTTTTTTTTTTAAAAAAAAAACTTATCTTATTGTACTTGATCACTCCATTTTATGTCACGGTCGGATGTTAATGCTTTACTAGAATCAAATAATTGAGTATGTAAAATTATAATGCATAATTAATTTTCAAAGACCCACTTGTTGTGCAGTGTAGTTAAATCTACGATTATTATAATAACTAAGCAATAGTGAAGGTGTATTATTGATCAAAGAATATTCTTCTGCCACTCAAGGTTACTCCACGCCGAATCAATTTAGGTGATTAAAAATGAGTAATAAACCATTAATAAAGAAAGAAAAAGAAGACCAAAAAGTTATATATTGCCATAATGCTCGAGATTCCAAAATGGGTGGAAGTGATGAGTTGTGACATAAAGGTGAAGAAGAAAATACAGTATCAGGTAAGTGAATGATTGCTTCAACTTAATGAGTTTTGGGACTTTAAAGGCAAAGGAGACTCCAATAATCTTTGGTGTACTATGGTTGGTGCATGCTTAGACTCGAGAAGAGAAAACCAAAATGAATAAATATGAGTCATATGACTAACCATATTAGTGGTCCCAATCATTTTAACTTAGGGCCCATGCTTTAATTTTCTGCAATAACCGGTCTTTTTTTTTTATAACTCTGGTATCTGGGCAGTCACATTCCCAACTATCCCCGAAAGGAGTCCAGCGCCACAACGGATTTACAGCTGTGGCCAAGGTTCGAACCCGGGTGGCGGACAGCTACGAGCGCTTGGTTATAACCGGTCCTTTGGCAGTTCTTGTTGCCTTTACGGGTTAACTTTGTTTTGTCAAGTTGTCGCACTTGACCACCTCTCTACCAGAAATTATACATACACAAATGGTAAAACTAGCCATGACCCACGAGAAAAGTCACGTTTGGTATTTTGTTCTACTTACGTGAACTAATTTTATGCTTGTTTTCAGTACTACTAGCCTACTACTGTGACTTTTCTACTACACAACGACAGGTTACCACTTAGTTGAAAATTTCAATTCAGCAATAATTACAAAAGACAACACTAAAACCACTAAGTTGTTTACTATTCAAATGGTGGACCATGATGCTCGAGATTTGATGCCGGCTCCACAATGAAATACAAATATATTATCTTTTAACTGTTGTTAATAATCTATATAGTAAACGACTACTTTCGCAATTAACAACCCCAGTTAATTAACCAGAGTATATCAGAAAGTTATTTAATTAACATATTTTTGTTGTTGAAATCTAGATCTAATTCATATTTTCACAGTAGGCTGCTCAAGATCTGATGACGGCTCCACAACTAAATACAAATATATTAATATTTTTAATCGATATAGTAAAACCATTACTTTCGCAATTGTTAACGAATCGCCCTAATTCAATTAATCAAAAGTACATAAAATTATTCAACCAATTTTACTTGTATATATGTTGCTAAATCTAGATCTTATTCAAATTTCTACCAGAGCTATTCTGAGCATACTCGGACGAAACATTAGTTTTTTTTTTTTTTTGCTGAAACGGACGAAACATTTTTTACTACAAATTTTTAGAAGTTAATATGCATAAGTTAGGTAGCCTCTAAATTATCAAAATAATATTTATCAAAAGTTATACTAAGATATTTATAACTCTAAATCTATATATCATACTTTTCAAAAAACGTGAATTGTGTTTTTTTCTCCAACATACCTGCTTTAATGGAAGCGTCAGCCTGAGCGACGTTTCGTGCCATAGAAGCAAGCAAAGCGATACCATGTTCGGCGGCAGCCACCGTATTAGCAGTCGGAGCATTAACCACCAAACATCCATACTCCGTCGCCGCTTGCAGATCAACATTGTCGATCCCAACTCCGGCTCTTCCCACCACCTTCAACCTGCCCTTCGCGGCCTCGAACACTTCCCTCGTGACTTTCGTTCCGCTTCTCACGATCAACGCGTCGCTCTCCGCAACTTTCTTCTTCAGATCCTCCGGTGAAAGCTCGTAAGAGCAGTCCACGTCGCCAAAATCCTTGAGGAGGTTCACTCCGGCCTCTCCTAGCTTCTCGGCGACGAGGATCCTCGGCTTTGGAAGCGACTCTTGGTCTTCTTGGTCAGATCCGTAGGTGGAGAGTTTGTTGTCCTCCGTTAACGTCGTTTGCTCGACGGTTCTCAAGGCGTTAGTCGCCGTTAGTTTCACGTTTGGTGTGTAACGGAGCTCCGGTAACAGAGAGTGTCGACGGAGGGCGGCGAGTTTTGGTACTGGTGATGTCCACCGTGAGTTAACGGCTTTGAGCGTTGAACAAGAAGACGAAAGCGCCATGATTTGTTTCTTTTTTTTCTTTTTTACTTTGTTTGCTTTGTGTGAGAGTGTGGCGAGGCAAAACGTGCCTATTAATAGACATGTTATGGATTCATTTTTTTTTTACTTCGCGGTCAAATTATAAATTCGGCTACCTAAAATATATGTATATTCTGTTGAATTGTTTAGTTGGTAAGATAGTTATATAAAACGAGAGGAACATGCATCAAGTATAGCGTTATTGTCTTGGTGCACATCGTTGTCTCAGGAAAAATAAATCATATAAGAATAGTAAACACATTACTATTTGATATATCAATTCAAAAAAATGTTTTGTATCGAGCAGGTAATGTAATGACAAGCTTTTTTAGTGAAAGTCTTATGAATTTATAATCAATGAGATCTTACACGTGATAATAGAATTATTCAATATAAGATTTTGACACTAAAATACATTGTTGTCTATATTATTACTGTGATAGGTTAGGAATCTATCGCCATGTGCATCCTCAATAATCAAATTTAAATAACTGTCGACCAATCTTTTTCGATGATTCCCCACTAGCATCATTGGATTTTCAAAAGCATCTTTAAACCAATTAATTCTTTATATATTTTTTCGCAGTAAAAAATAGATTCGAACTGCAATTTTTACATAGTCATATACACTATACACTAATTATTTTATTCTTTGATAAGAATATCCTGCAATAAACAAGACATGATAATGTTAAAAAAAACACAAGACATGAGAGATTGACTTCTAAGAACTTTGACTGATCTAGAGACACGCCAATTAGTGAGATGATTATACTTTAAGCATTAGCCGGTCCTAAAATTTGAAGGATATAAACAATTTAGTAAGAGTTTATATAATTTTTCCTTTTTTATACAAATTTGAAGGTTTAGACATAAGTTTTTTGTTTGTCCAAAAAAGACATATATAGGGCATTCGGGTCTTCGGGTCGGGTTCGGGCCGGTTCCTTTCGGATCCAGGTCTTTCGGGTCCTAAATATTTAGACCCAATAGGTACTTAGAAATTTTCGGTTCGGGTTCGGGTCAGTTCTTCTCGGGTCTGGGTTGGTTCAGGTCTATAATTAAAATACCCATAAAATACCCGTAATTTTTCGGGTCCATATCGGGTCCGGGTCGGGTTCGGGTATTTGGGATGTGAAAAGGACATGACATACCCAACTTCATCAAATTTAGTTGATATTTGTCATATATATCTAAAATTTTACAAAATAATTAAAATGAAACTATTAATAACTAAAATAAAATATTTTTAAACTCTAAATTTTACATTTTAAAACTTCATATTACTTAAAAATGTTAAAAAATTATAACAAATATTGTTAACAAAATATATTTCAACTAAATCATAAAATAATATATATAAAATAGAACACAAAAATATCATAGTTTTAGATATACATATTTTTAAGTCGGGTACAAATCGGTTCTTATCGGGTCGGGTCTATTCGGATCGGGTTTTTTCGGGTCCGGATCTATTCGGGTCTGTTCCTTTCGGTTCCGGTTATTTCGGGTAAAAGAAATTTAGATCCAAAAGATACATGTAAATTTTCGGTTCGGTTCCGGTTCGGGTTTTCGGGTTGAGGTTAAAATGCCCAAGCCTATATAGTAGGGGACTCTTATGGTAGTAATTGCGAACATCTCTCTTTTTCTCTTTGTGTGCACAGTTTGCTTGCATGCCGCCTTAGGCACATTTCTCTTTCTTAGTTTCATGTTTTAGGGACTATGGGCTAACGATTGATTGTTCCTAATGATTCAAAAGCCTATATACTCAGGATATACCATGATCTTAAGTTGATCCAACCCTTCCGTGGGCAACATCATCAGTCCCAAGTTACTTGGGACTAATGAACCTAAGTTCAAAATGTAAAACTCACTTAAAATACCGAAAACACCATCAGAAAATTCCAAACGCAAATTAATTCGTAAACTCGAGCAAGCATCCTTTCAGTTCTTTCAACCCCCAACACAATGAACATCTCTTCCTTTATATGTTTTATACATAACCAACATATAGCTTGCAACAACTTTCAGATATTTTGGCAAGAATGGGAAGATCAATCTCTCCTGCGAGCTAGTCCCCTCTTTGATGCTGATGCCAGTAAGCTTTCATTTGTGTGGTGGCTATATAGAACAGTGTGTGTGTGTGTGTGAGTTAGATCCCTAATACTCGTCTTTGTTTTATACCATTTTCTTGCAAATGAATCGGTTAAGATATGTAATTCCGAGTATTATATAGGGCTCCTTAAAATTTGGGAGAGATCACTCGAGCAAGTTTCTTCTGCATATGAGGCAAGGGGACGTTTAAAACGAGGAAGCTGTGAACACATTCCCTAAATCAACATGGACTAACTGGTTTTACTGTTTCCGGTTTAGTAGTCGCTGAGTACTAATTTTCCTTTCAAGTTTATTTTTTTGTAATTGTTTATCCAAAAATCAAATTAATTCATATACTGGTTTTTGAGTACTAAGACTTCTAAATTCGTCTGATTAATACTTGGTTTTATACATGTTAATTGTTTCCTACCAATTTATAAACCTGTTAAATCCTTCTTACATTACATATGTAATAATTAAATGAAATTATGTAAGAACAAGTTATATTCTAAGTAAATGTTCTTAGCATCTCCTGTTGTAAATTTGTTAATCACATAAATCATAATGTTCTTTGTATAAAGCAAAACAATGTGCAATGGAATCTTATTTGAGATAATTGGCATAATTAATTAATTATAAACAGTATTAGTGATATTGATACACATCACCCATCATATAACAGTGTCAACTGGCAAGCGCACCTCCACAACAGACCAATGACATGCGACTTCGCAGGTCACCGTTCACTCATATTTACTGAGCGAATAAAATCACGTCACCGCCTGTAACTCTAACGATAACCATGATAATCAGGACAAAGAACATTATAGTATTAGACATTAGCTTATACGATTCGATCCTTCGTGTTGGTCCCGAAGCAAGAAAAAAAAAGATTGTAATTCCGATTTTATCCTTTTAGAGAGAGACAAAAAGGTGAAGGCGTTTTTCCTTCTTCTCTCGTTCCTTCCTCCATTTTCTACGAAATCAATCATCGATCAAAGTGATTCAATCGAGGAACAGAAACTATGGAATGGAATGTGAATCGATGGATTTGGTGATGGTGATGACGCGATCTTCGTCTCGGTGATCGAGATTTGGAAGCTCAGATTTGGTTTGGATATTTTTATTTTATTTTTTTCAATCAACGCAAAAGAAAGAAACATGAACGGTGGTGGTGGTGGTGGTGACGGTGCTGCTTCTAGTGGTGGTGGTCCTCCTCCGCCTTTAGAGTGGAGATTCTCTCAGGTCTTCGGCGAGCGAACCGCTGGAGAAGAAGTCCAGGAAGGTAATACTTTGCGTGAGGAGATTTGTTTTAGATCCGGAGGGTGTTTTGATGACTTAAGGATTTGATTTGTGGTTTGGATCTGATCTGCCTGCTTAGTGTGTGTCGTTGATGAATCTATGTGACTTGTGTTCTGAGTGTTTTTAGATTTGTACTGTTAGTTGTGTGACTTAGGAGGTGTAATCTAAGCTAGCTAGAAGCTTCTCTTTGTTTAATGACATAGCCATGGCTACTGTGTTTCCACTGATTAGGAAGCGTATGATGAATTGTGTGTCGTGCGAGAAGTGATGAAGTGTTGTCAATTGTTCATGCATTGAATTGAATTTGTAAGATTGAGTTGATAAGATTACTAGTGTAACGAGGTGGTTTTATTCACTTTCAGTATGATACTAATTTAATCTGCCGTGTCTCTCAACGTTTCTCATGTTATTGTACCAACTTTTCTTCACTTGTTTACTATCATTATGTAATGGAGAAGATTATTCTAGCTGCAGTTTATGGTTTTTAATGTGTTTAGCTCCTACAGTTTAGTGATGAATTCTTTATGTAACGATTCTGTTTGCACACATTTGTTCCAGTTGACATCATTTCAGCCATTGAATTTGATAAGAGTGGAGACCATCTTGCAACTGGTGACCGTGGGGGTCGAGTAGTTCTTTTTGAGAGGACTGATAACAAAGATGTACGTTCCTTTTTCTTCTGTAAGATTGACTTTAATCGTAAAAATGTCTTGTGTTGTGTTGTAATGCATTCTTGTGCGGTGTTATTTTTCAGAATGGTGGGTCCAGGAGAGATGCTGAGCAGATGGACTACACAGTTAGGCACCCTGAGTTTCGATATAAAACAGAGTTTCAGAGTCATGAACCAGAGGTACATATTTACAACCATGTTCATTCACTTATGAATATTTCTGTTGCTAGTGATGCAAAACAATCTCGGTCTTCTATCTCTTTCAGTTTGACTATCTCAAGAGTTTGGAAATAGAGGAGAAAATCAACAAAATCAGGTGGTGTCAGCCAGCTAACGGTGCATTGTTTCTGCTTTCCACAAATGATAAAACCATCAAATATTGGAAGGTGCGACATTTGAATGGCCTTTTAGCTTGTTTCGGAATATTTTAGGTGTCGCATGCGAAAGTGGTCTAGAAACTGGTTTGTTATGCTCCGTAAAAAACAAAAAGATGAAAGAGTTTTTGACGTCCTTACTCATTTTTGATCGAGCAGGTACAAGAGAAGAAGATCAAGAAAATTAGTGAAATGAATATTGATCCGTCGAAAACTCCAGGTCAACCGAGTTCAAGTAGCCCTCCTCCAGTAGTTGCTAATGGAGTACATGCTGATCCAGCGCATGACTACCTGAGCAAATTTTCCTTCCCTCCAGGAGGCCTCCCATCTCTGCGTTTGCCTGTGGTAGTTGTACTTAAACGCAGTATTATTTTGAAAGTTTTTAGTTTCAGGATTTGAAAAACTATATGCATATTTATATCCAGCATGTCTACTATATTATTTTTGCTGAATGCCTTTAGCTTGATTCCAGTATAAAGAGTTGATCCAGTGATCTATTTGATTGCTTTGTACTTTGAGACTGGAAGGTGTGCATGTTTTCCTACTACTTGAGTTGTGAAATGTAGGGAGTTTACTAGCTGCCATCTTTCCTTATGTTGTAACTAAAGCTCAGTACAAATTTGTGACATGCATTAGTCAATTGATACTTCGCTTGGAATAATGGGTCGTTCTGCATATCTAGGTGACTAGCCTGGAGACAAGCCTTGTGGCAAGATGCCGAAGAGTGTATGCTCATGCACATGATTACCATATTAATTCAATCTCAAACAGCAGGTATTCTTTTTCCTAAGTTTTTATATGTTTCACTCGTGATATGTTTATAACCACATTTTTACTGTCTTTCTCCTTGATTTTCCATCTCAGTAAATATTTAAATACACTTTTAGAATTTTATTATACATGTCTTTTCACGTCTTGTTGTGCTACCATTCTCATTAACGAATTTAGTTGATATTAAATTTCACAACTAGTACGTACATGCCTTACAGTGCATTGTTTTCTCCATTGCACTGATGTATGTTTTTCTAAACTTTGAAGCGATGGAGAAACCTTCATTTCTGCCGATGATCTGCGCGTAAATCTCTGGAATTTGGAAATCAGCAACCAGAGCTTCAACATTGTTGATGTTAAGCCTACAAACATGGAGGACTTAACTGGTATGCTTCCTTCCCTTTTTATCAGTTATGTTTTGTATTGTCTTATTTTCACGTATATGTTTTCACCTCCATATTTTGAAATTCTCTTATTTTCACGTTTACTATATAAGATATATGCTCGTCGAGCATGTTTTGAATACTACATGGTGTCTGCAGAGGTTATTACATCTGCTGAGTTTCATCCAATCCATTGTAATATGCTCGCATATAGCAGCTCAAAAGGCTCCATCCGTTTGATTGATATGAGGCAATCAGCTCTGTGTGATTCTCATACTAAATTGTAAGTTCTGTTATCCTCATCCTTCATCGAAAAGGGTAAAATTCTAAATAAGAAGGGATATAAATAAGTAGACAAGTCTCATATCTTGTCAGAAATGACTTGCAAGTGAAGATTATTAGACTAAAGTTTCAGACCACTGACCTTTGCTACTTCATATCTTAGGTTTGAAGAACCGGAAGCGCCTGGTTCCAGATCATTTTTCACAGAGATAATTGCCTCCATTTCAGATATTAAATTTTCAAAAGATGGGAGATACATACTTAGCCGCGATTACATGACCCTCAAGGTTTGGAAATCATCTGATTCACATTTTCTAATTTTTGGCCAACATAAGTGTAACCTTTAGTAGTTTCTGATATTTGCCCTTTCTGACGTTTCAGCTGTGGGACATAAACATGGATTCTGGTCCGGTTGCATCTTATCAGGTTCATGAACATCTGAGACCCAAGGTAAGCGCTTCTATCTGTGGGCATCTCTTACTTGATGATTATTTCTTGAAAACTAACCACATTATGTTTTTACCGCGTTTGCAGCTATGCGATCTATATGAAAATGACTCCATCTTTGATAAATTCGAGTGTTGCCTAAGTGGTGATGGATTGAGGGTAGCAACAGGCTCTTACAGGTTCTTGCTTGCTTGTGTTTTGGTCAATTCCAATACTATTCTATCTTATATAAGGGATGAAGAAATGACTAAACTTATTGTGCTTGAAACCAGCAATCTATTCCGTGTATTTGGAGCGTCTCAAGGAAGTACTGAAGCTGCAACTTTGGAAGCTAGCAAAAACCCTATGAGGTAAATAAAAAAAACAGAGAACATTGATAGTTTAACCCCAAGTTATAGATTTATGTTGATCAATTGCAATTTTTTGCATCCATTGATTATATTAGGAGGCAAATCCAGACACCTGCAAGACCTTCCAGAACTATTAGCAGCATGACACGTATGGTTAGACGAGGTTAGTTGGTAGTAGTTACAATCTACTCATTCAAAGCTTTTACTGTCTTCTTCTGTAGTGAAAAATTGTGTTTGGACGCAGGATCAGAGAGTCCAGGAGCAGAGGCGAATGGGAACGGATATGACTTCACAAATAAGTTGCTGCACATGGCTTGGCACCCAACAGAGAACTCAATTGCTTGTGCAGCAGCGAACAGCTTGTACATGTACTATGCATGAACTGGTGAGAGAGATGGAAGAAAAAAACATGGAACCAGCTTGCTCCAATTTAACTTTCCTTTCATTTTTCCAGACTCTCTCTCGCTCTTTTTTAGCTCTACCAAAGTGATTATGTAACCAGAAAAAAGGTGTAGTAGTAACAGAGTTATGCTGTGACCAAGACCAAAGCCTGACCAGTCACTGCAACGCTGTCCATGGAAGAAGAAACAGTATAATCTTTCAGGAGTTAGACGGTAAAAATTGTTGGGTTGGGGAAGTAAAGGAGAAATCTTTTTTACCATAAGGGTAATTTTCTGAAATATCTGAACCACCCTTCCTACTTAGGTTGTCCTCTTTCTTTTAGCTTCGATTCTATTACTCTTTTAAGAAGAAACAGCTTATGTTGTGTGGGATTTTTTTTTTCAAGTATGAGACGTTGGGAAGGGTCTGTGTTGCAATTTGTTAATTGATTCTTTTGTCATATCTTTTTCTTCTTGAACACTCCGTATGCTCTCTATATGTCTCTCTTTTCAATTGTATTTCCAGACACCCTTTTGTAATTTTTACTGCTACCCACAATAAAAAATTACTTGTATCCTCAAATCCTCATATCCTCAATGTTGAGAACAGTATCATCTTTGACTACATATTATCACGATCTGCCATTGTCATTGCTGATTATTGAGCTTAGTAGATGATAAACACAGAACTCTAATTATACTAAAAATGGCTTCAAGTATAGAGGATAATATGGAGAATATATATATCCATAACATAATATGGCCATGCGACGTTAGACAGAACTGTGGTTTTATGTTATAAGATAATGAAATTTAAACCATTCAACTAGCTTGGAAACTCGGGAGCATCTGTTTTTCGAATGCGTCTACCTCATCGGAGGTCTGGTCACTCTTAATGTCTGGTCTGTTGCAGGCAAATTTCACTACAAGATGGTCGGAATTAATGGACCTGAGTATGGACACTAATCAAGGTCTACTTGAGACTTTCCTCACAAGGTACACCATCCAAGCCACAATATACTCACTGTGGAAAGAAAGGAATGATATGAGACATGGGGCTACTACACCTATTACAGCAGTAACACTTGCGAGAATGGTGGATCGACAAGTTCGGGATCGATGCTTAGCTTTTCGCCAACAGGGAAACTTCAAACTGACAGCAGGTCTATATATATCTGTGGCTTGCCACAAGATGACACACAATTTTCTATCATTTACATAGAAGTTCCATAGTTTTTTAAAAAAAACTGATGCACTAGTTGTAAGAATGTTATTTATTTTTTTGAATAAATTTAACATATATTCAAAAAAAAAAAAAACCATTCAACTAGTTGTTCTAGAGTGACGAATCGTCCCTACTATGGATTTTCGTGGCTCTACAGATTTACAACTAAAAAAATACTTCCTTTGATATTACAATAGTTGTCTAATATTACAATAGTTGTCTAAAGACGTGAGGAAGAGGAATAAAAGAACAATGTTTTGATGGGGATCTTTCTGATATAGTCAGATAAATTCCAGATATATTATGAATATTTTATAAATAGAGATATACACATACAGTGTTGTGTTGTCATACTAAGACTTGGTGATCGGCTGAAATTGCTTTCAATTTTAGAAAAAAAATAATTGAAGAAATCAAATGGATGAATATTGATTGAAAGATGTGGCCACCAAAGAAATATGATGATCCTTAACTCAAAGAATATTCCTTTCAACTTTCCTCCTCAACTCGCTAGTGCCTTCTGATGCAATCCCCACATGTATTTCACACTTTAAATTTTGATAAATGCTACGTTTTAAGGTTTAGTCCAACCGAGTGATAGGTTTGTGGCCTTAGCTTTGTCGACAAAGCGTGTAACCTATTAGATAAAACCACTAACCATGCATAATTTTTGTTTCATTCGAACAAAATTATTCTCCCTATAAAAGAATGTGATGCCGAAAACACGAAATAAAATGTAATTTAATTGAGAAATATCATAAGCTAATATACATAAGCAAGAGCAAATGTGTCACTCGGTAGTAAAATATCATCCATATATATCCCATGCAAAAGGAAGAAAGAAATCAAAATATATTGCGTTTGAGTAATAGAATAACCGTTTGAAGAAAAAAAATCAATATACATTGCGTATACTTTTTTTTGGTTTAGTATTTTTTCAAGACAAAATCTTTTTTTATTTGGTAAGAATTTATTCTAATAAATAAATAAAAAATTGGAACGGATTAATAGGTGGAATATTCTTTTATCTCATTCACGTGTCTTCTCAGCTGCCTAAAATCCCACTTTAAACAAACTATTAACAAGCCAAACTGAGTTAAATAATAATAATACCCCAGAAAATAAACCAAGAGGCGTCAAACACCGTCGGATCAGCACACCTAGTCAACATCTGACCAAAACCATCATTAGATCCAACGGTTTAAAAAAAATAAGAACCAAATACCAATTCTTTCTTAGCATACTCTCAAAGTAATATTCCAATGGCATCTTCTGAAAAAGTCCATATTCGTTTCTCTCTTCTCCACTTGTATATAAACCACATTCATCTCCTCCACATTCATTATAATAATCACACAGATACCTAACAAACTTTAAGGTTTCCCGCAAGAGTCTTTCTCTGTTTTGTCGGAACAATGGCTAACAAGAACAACATTGTCATCGTATTCGATTTCGACAAGACGATCATCGACGTGGACAGTGATAACTGGGTCGTCGATGAGCTTGGCTTCACCGAGTTGTTCGAACAGCTTCTCCCCACAATGCCTTGGAACTCTCTCATGGTTTGTTCATCATCCATCTCTCTCTCTTCTCTGTTAGGGCTTTTTTTCCGTGTTCGTCAAGATTCTCGAAATTTAAGCTAAAACATATTTGTCTTTTTTTTACGTAACAGGATCGGATGATGAAGGAGCTTCATGATCATGGTAAAACCATTGAAGAAATCAAACAAGTATTGAGAAGGATCCCTATTCATCCTCGTGTCATCCCTGCCATCAAGTCCGCTCATGCTTTAGGGTAAATCAAAATTTTAAATTAATTTATTTGATTAGAGATTTTTTATTTATTAAAGATTAAGACTTATAGTAATGAATAATCCATTATAATCCTGGTAATATTTCAGGTGCGAGCTGAGAATAGTGAGTGATGCCAACACGTTCTTCATCGAAACCATTGTTGAACATCTCGGGATTAGTGAGTATTTCTCAGAGATTAACACAAACCCTGGACTTGTAGATGAACAAGGAAGGTTAAGAATCTCTCCTTACAATGACTTCACCAAATCTTCCCATGGTTGCTCTCGTTGCCCTCCTAACATGTGCAAGGTATACATGAATTTTTTGTTATATATACTATCAACACATGTCATATGCTGAATCTATAGGGATTCGGGTTTGTGTTTCTACTGTTATAATTAATAATTTTATTTTATAATTGTAATAGAGTTTGATTATTGAGAGGATTCAAGCTTCTTTTACCAAAGAAGGAAAGAATATGAAGATGATCTACCTAGGAGATGGTGCTGGTGATTATTGTCCTAGTCTTAGACTCAAAGCTGAAGATTACATGATGCCAAGGAAGAATTTTCCGGTTTGGGATTTGATTAGTCAAAATCCGGCATTGGTTAAGGCCACGGTTAGAGATTGGACCGATGGTGAAGCTATGGAGAGGATATTAATGGGACTTATCAACGAGATTATGGAGATGGAGAAGATGGTGAGCTCTGATCATTGCAAGACATCTGTTGGGATTGTTCATGAACCTTTGTTGCCTCTTTCTCTTCCGGTTCCTCTACATCTCGTCAAGTGACTGATGAAGAGAACAAAATAATCGAAGATTTTTTTTTGTTTCGAAATATAATAATATTCATAATGTAATCGAGAAAAAATGTATAAGATATATACACCTAAAGTTAATTATAGTGAATCATGCACGTAAGTGTGTTATTTTTGATTCTCAAGTGATGTAATGCAAGTAATTTTATTTGCAAGCTTAAGACCATCATTAACCCCAACCTCTTAACTGAGATTCTTAATTTCGGATAAGAAACGGTTCTTAACCGAAAATTATCTAAAAAAAAAACCAATAAAGTGTCAAATCATGAATTAAAAACCTCTGCTAAAAAATCGGAGTTAATCATGTCCTAACGGGGCTTGCTTCGGAATCTTAATATTAGTTTTATATTTATGGTGGAGATCATCATTCTCTAAGCCCAAAATATATAGTGGGGTTAGTTACATTTTATACCAAATCACAGAACAAAAAACGTTCCAAGGATGGAGAAATCTTGAACCTATGAGAAGAAAAAAAAAAGAAATATCAAAGATGATGGTTATGGAAATATTATTAAAAAGGTAGATATATAATAAATAATTAAGTTTATTTAAAATATTAAAAAAGATTAAACTATATTGATAAATGGATAGAAGATTAGAGAATATCATGAAAACAGTGAATGAATGTTGAAATTAACAACGAGATTTTCATAACTATTTTGTAATGACCCACCACTCCCACCATCTCCACTATCTCCACCATCTCCACTTCTTTCTCCAACCCCACCACTTCCACCTTCTCTTCCACCATCTCCACCTTCTTCCCCACCATCTCCATCTTCTTTAAAGCTTGAGAAAGAGAGAGAGAAAGAGAGAGAGAAGAAGGAGAAGAAGGAAGAAAGCTCACCTGAGCTCGTCGCCGGAGCAACCGTGCGCCGTGACCACGTTCAGCTTGCCACCACCGATAAACACCCTAGGTAATCGCCGGAAACCGCATTCCTTAAGCTCAGTTTCGTTTCCGTTTAGTAAATCGCCCATAACTTCCTAACCGTGATGAATCTCGTGAATCCAAGACTACCATCGTGTTTCTCTCGTCGAGACGAATCCGTAGCCACCAAAAACGCCTCAATCGGAGTCCGGACGAAGCCGCACGCGCCTCCGGAAGTTTCGCCTCTGCGCGCGCGTGAGGTACACGCGCCGCCGCCGGAAAACGTCGCCACCGCCGGACCACCGTCCCCCGCCGCCGGAATATCCGCCGTCGTCGCCGTTGACCGTCGCCGGTAACTCGCCGGTGACTCGGTCAACTCGTCCGAGTCAACTCAGTGAGTCAACTCGGTTGACTCGGTTAAACGATCGGTTAGCCGGTTTAAATTGATTTCGGTTCGGTTAGGGTAAACCGGTCGGTTAGGACAAATTGATTTCTGGTCAAGGGTTGACCGGATTGACCTTTGACCAGCGAGTTGACTTTTCCGTAAATATCCGTTTTAAACCGTTCGAAAGGCGTTCTGACTCGAAATTTCGATCTGATTTCAGATTTGGAGTCCATTTGAGCAGCTGGAGGTCATATATACCACTTCTCTTCATTGCTAAGGTGAGGGCTATTTCGTTAAATCCCGAGCTAGTTTAGTACTACCATTATGGAAAGTTTAGTTTCGAAACATGATCCGTCTTTGTGAATCGAGTCTATTTGAGAGTCTTGCTTGTTCATTATTGATATTGATTGTTAACTGGAATTAGGATAATAGAGGATTCAACGATTGTGTGAAATGATTGATGCTAAGAACTGCTATATATATGTATATACATAGTTATGAGTAGGGACTATGTGATGAGGGCGTGAGTTCAGAGATGTCTGAGCTTCGACGCTACGGTGTGGTATGGGCGTGAGTTCAGAGACGTTTGAGCTTCGACGCTACTGTTTGGGGCGTGGTGCAGAGACGTTTGCATTCGACGCTACGATGGGCGGGGGTACAGAGACAGACTGTACTAGCGACGCTTCGAGTATATGTATATATCCTTATGAGGAGATGCGTGGTGCAGAGAGTAGCTATGTATTATAAGCGCATGAGTTGTAACGGCTAGTCCTCTAGCCGAATATTGATTGTTATGTGTGGTGTAATAGGCACCGTGTTTGTTTCATGCTAGAGCTAGGCCTACATTTTAGTAGTGCTATGAACTCAGTCTGTGGTTTGCGGTTTAGCATCCCATACCTCGCTGGGCAACTCCCCTGTTGCTCACCCCTCCTTCTTCCCCCTTTCAGGTGAGACCGACGAGCAGGAGTGATTATCGGACCGGTGCTATTGGGCTTTTGGGTTTCTATCGTTTTTACCGCTTTTATCTTTATCGGGCCTTTAGGCCTTTGGACTTTTATCGTTTATGTTATTCCTATTTCAGACTTTCGGTTTATGTCGTATTTTATATTTCGGATGTTATCGATGTTGGACTTTTAGGCCTTTTGGTATCGTATTGACTTTTATATTATGATATGAAAATTATTATTATTTGAGTTGTATTATTATTTTATTTCCACTTTTATCAATTTATTATATTTCGAAAGTGGCGGGTGCCACATTTTGGTATCAGAGCTATTTACTTATCGTAACATTTTATTATGTAAATCGGGGTGTCAGAGTGAAATTCTTTTTGGGCCAAAGACACAATCGAGTGAGTGTGACATACCAAGCAAAATATATATTTGGTTTGTTGTTCCAAACCTTAAATTTATTTGGACTGGTCAGGGTGGTCCGGTCACCTAAGTAAGTTACCAGTAAGCAGTAAAAAGCGTTTTAACTTTTTTACTCCTAGTATAAAAATCGATAAACCCTAAACCCAAAAGAGCTTTTAAACGGCGTTAGGTAAAGTTGTTTCCCCCAACGAAAATCTCCGTCGTCCTCTTCGATATCTCACCGCCTCTCCTCGAAACCCTAATATCGGCGGCAATCATCAATCTGACGATTCAAACGCAGTGAAGCAAAAGCGAGAACTCTCAGATGGCTCCAAACTCCAAAGCAGTGTCGAAGAGGCACAGACCACACGAGAAATACGATAAGAAACGGGAGACGAAGAAGGCTAAACTTGTTGAGAAGGAAGCTGTTACCAATCATCCAACAGAGGAGGATGATCTAGGTAATGTTTTAGCTCTTGCAAGTAGTAGTTCCATATGATGTCAACAACTCAAAATCAACTATTCTGAGTATTTTGTATTTGTAGATTCATCTGAAGAAGAAGAAGATCCTATTGAGGACGAACCGGAAGCAGTTGTTTACAGAAAACCGACGACTTACGATAATTTGCTGGCGTCTCTCGGTTCATCTAACAAAGCCGTTGCTGATATGAACAAAAGAAGGTGCCTTTATATCAAACTCTTAAGCTGTTTGGTTGATTTGGTACTATTTGGTTTAAGTGAATATATCTAGTTTCGAGGTTCGAAGCAATTACATTCCACATTCTTGTTCCGCTCTACTGTAGTACTCGTTTAAAGTTTTTATCTTTAAAATATGGACTTCGAAATCCTTTCGCAGGCAGAGAGAGGAGGAAGGTAAAAGCGACACAGAAGGAGATGATGATGACAGTGGGTCTGAGGATCAAATCTCTACAGACGGAGAAGATGATGAGATTCAAGGTGATTTTTCTTCCTTGTATTGAAAATTATTGGTGGCTTACTGGTTTCTCTCATTTATGCCTGTAAACGTGAATATTGTTTCAACTCACTTGTAGTTTACTCATCTTTTGGCAAATTGATCTCAGTCATCCTTCTCTTTGTCTTGTTAAATAAAGGGGACGATCAAGGTCTTACTGAGAACACAGAGAAGGAGAACAATGATAATCATAGCGAGGAAGAAGATTCTGACCGTTATGAAACGGACGAGGAGCTTGAGTTGAGTACCAATGGCCAACCGTTAGTAGATGCTTCTTCATCTGCTAGGTAAACTTAATTTTAGATTGTGGTTTCTCTAAAAGTTTCTTAGATTTTGGTGTCCTGTTTTAATCCAATGCAATTTTAAATTTCATACGTTTGTTGTTTTTTTCAGTGCATTTAACGAGCACCTTAGTCACATATTATCAAGTGAAGAATTGAAAACCTTACCCGAAGGCAAGTGGAAATTTAAATGGGAAGCACCGGCCATCGACATGCCAAATTGCAGGTGGAAAGGAACTAGACATAATTTCCTCGATGTATGTGTTCACAGAAAGATATGTTTGCAGTATTCGTCTTCCTAACTTTTGAGTTATCAGTAGCACTAAAATCTTATTTTGCAGGCTGTTCAGAGTGATGCACCTTATGGCCTCAAGCCGAAGTTATTTAAGCACTGGCTTCAATTATACCAGAAATCTGGTGGGAAGGATTTTGACTCATCTAAAAGAAGAAGATTCTTCTCCATTTGTACGTATTATATTCTGGGAATCACCTTTTCTAATTTTTATTCATTTGTACTGTATATCTTTCTTGTTGTTTTTATGGCTCTGTCGTTGATTATAGTATTTGATTTTCCAGGCAACAGCTACCTGGATATTTTGCATTGTAACAAGAGACCATTTTACAATAAAGGCCGTGAAGAAGACTCAAGTGCCATGGACGCTTATCTTATGCATTCTGTGCGTGCATACTTGTTTCATTTTTCTAAAGATTATTTTATGAGGTTTCTGTTGCTTTTAATTCCACGTAACATTTCTCCAAGTTTTATTGAAGTCAGTTTGTCTGATGCAGCTGAATCACATTTTTAAAACGAGAGATCTTGTGAAGAAGAATGAAAGTAAAATTGCGAAGCATCGAGAGACGTCTGAAGAGGAAATTCTTTCTGATGATGGATTCCTTGACCAAGGATTTACTCGTCCAAAGGTGACCCCTTCTCTTTTCCTTCTGCAGATGCTTTGTGTGTGTATATATGTTGTTGCTCGTATTTGACAGTTGGCCTTTCGTTTCTTGTATATCCAGGTATTGATTCTACTACCGATGAGGAGTATTGCCTTTCGCGTTGTTAAGAGACTCATACAACTAACTCCAGAATCTCAAAGGGTACATAAATTATGAAATTTAGTTCTTTGTTTTTAACTGACACCTGCTATGTGACTATGTTGCGTTATTCTATGATACTTGACATCTCATGGATGCGTACGAGCTTGATTTTCAGCATATGATGTAAAAAGAATTGAGTTATTTTGTTTGTGTACGGTGTACGGGGTAAATTAAGATTGCTCTGCATTAATATTTTCTCGGTTGCTGATTATGTCTTGAGTTGCCTATGTTCTCTTCAAATATCGTTCATTGATTTCAGGTTAATGTAGAACACCTTGACCGGTTTAATGCTGAGTTTGGATGTGAAGACGAATCTGATGACGATGATGAGAAGACATCCAAAAATGGAAAGTCGACAACCCACAAGTCTTCAAAACCTTCTGATTGGCAAGCCCTTTTTGGTGAGAAGAACAGTGATGATGAGTTTATGTTAGGCATTAAGCATACAAGGTATATCCTTACATCATCCTTAACATTGCAGTGCGTTCTCCTGTTTGTAAATAATTTGGTAGGTGCCTGAGACTTGAATTTTCTTGTTGATTCCAGGAAGAGCATTAGACTGTATGGTGACTTCTATTCCTCGGACATGATTATTGCTTCCCCTCTCAAGTTACATATGGTAGGTACCTTTACCTATCTTATTGTAAGATGACTTACTAGTGTAAATCTTCTTGATTCAATCTCTTTATCATTTTTTACTCTTTCTAGGCAATTGGTCAAGCAGAAGAAAACAAGGAAAGGGATGTTGATTATCTGTCCTCCATTGAGGTATTTTCGTTTATCACTGCGTGGAGAACATATATTATATAGATAGCAGACGATTGATGCCAATATTTTTCAGTAACATAGTCTACTATTGTTTTATCTCTTAAACCTGGTCTATGATGGCCTGTAGTTGCAAATATTTGAAATCGTATCCTGTATCTCCTTATTGAACTTACTAATATTTCTTTAATTTCCATGTGGATAGGTTTTGATTATTGATCATGCAGATATAATATCTATGCAGGTAGGTTTTGTGGTAAATGTATAGATTTTGCAAAGGTGGAGTATTATGTCTTCATTCCTTAAGTGCTTTATTATAATGTTTCAGAATTGGTCGTTCCTTGCTACAGTCGTCGACCACATAAATAGATTGCCAACAAAGCAACATGGTACCAATGTCATGCGGATCCGGCCGTTGTATGTAGTTCTTCCGACTTCAAGTTTTTTCTCTCTAATACGGTTTTTGTGTCGCAGAGCCCAAATCTGGCAGAATCTTAAATAATATTGTCCTATGTTCAGGTATTTGGACGGACAGGCACGGTTCTATCGACAGTCGATAATTCTAAGTTCCTATTTAACTCCAGGTATTGCTCTGCCCACTGTGAAAGAAGGCAGTGGTGATTATTGAAGTTTCAAAACTCTTACTAACCCAAAGAATATTTAATCTCAGAGATGAATGGTCTATTCAATCGCCAATGCTTGAACTATAAAGGAAGGGTAGGCATTCGTTTTCATGCATCTCCGGTATCTTTCCGTTGCTAGTGTTATGAGGGTATTAGATGATTAAAGACTACTACTACGATTTGAATTGAATTATCAAGTCTTTTCAAACAAAGATTGTAGATATTTATTAACTTGTCTTTCAGTTTTAGCTTTGAATTAAAAATGTCACATCACACTTTTTAGATGAATCAATGCAGATAAAGCTGGCGTGTGAATACAAAGGTGTTCTCGAGAAAGTGTTGCTCCCTGTCCGTCAGGTATAATATCATCTTGCTTAAATATAAAGGTTCTAGACATCTTATCTCTTTATTTCTGTGTTGCAGATTTATGAAAGATTTGATGCAGACTCCATGACCCAAGCAGACAACGCCCGCCTTGAATATTTTACCAAAAAGGTCTAGCTTTTAATTTGCTTATTAACTAATTTTTCATGGATATATTAAAGGGATGATATTGTGCATTGCCGCATTTCTTTGTTCAGTTTTTGTTTTTATACCACTGAAAGTAGGGTCACTACACAGACTATACTTGTATTTTTGTGTTGAATCCTAAATACAATATCTTCTGATTATGTTCTGTTTGGTTCAGATATTCCCAAAGATCAAAGATTCTGTTCAGGTACTCTCATCATTCAAAGGCTGACCTAGTTTAAATTACAGTTGGTCAGAACAAAGACCTTGTTCTTATCACTTAAATTTGGGAGCCTGATTGTCGTATTTTAATCCTGTTTGTAGGGAGGAGTCATGATCTTTATTCCTTCTTACTACGATTTCGTCAGGGTTAGAAACTATCTGAAGTCGCAGAATGCCTCTTTCTGTCTTCTTGGAGAGTGAGACCATTTCCTTCCCTGTACTGAAGTTGCTGTTTCATTGTTATCTGGATTTCTTTCATCGGATGGTAGCCTAATCCTGACTCTTGTTTTCAGCTATACAAAGAATGCGGATATATCCCGTGCACGAGAATGGTTTTTCGCAGGGAGCCGAAAGATCATGCTTTACACTGAGAGGGCATACTTCTATCGTAGATACAAGGTTTTTTTCTTCTCCTCAATATATATATCTTTGATCTCTGATTACGTTCTATGATACGAATTCAATTCTGATCAATGTTGGCTTATGGTGTTTCAGATCCGTGGCATAAAGAACTTGATATTCTATTCTCTTCCGGAGCGAAAGGAGTTCTACCCTGAGGTAAGAGCATGTTAATCGAACTAGTAGCAACACAACTCTTATCAGGAGAAAGACAGTCGGATGCTCATCATTGTAGCTTTAACTGCAGATAATGAACATGCTTGATGAAGGATCGTATGACATGATGTCCACTGCACTTTTTTCTCGTTTTGATCTGCTCAAGGTACTTTCACAATTCTCATTTCCAATCATGTGATGCTTTTTTACACACTGAGAGTCATACCTAGTCGTCTTCTATCACTCCATTGATTTCAAATAGTACTAGTTCCTCAACTAGAACTAGGAAGTGGTATTATGCATAACAATGCTTAGAGGTCTATCACAGATGAATTTTATGAAGTCTGGTTCTGTCTTTTCTTATGTAAAACTCTTAGCTGGTTTGTTTTCAGTTTCTGAGATATAGTGTTTTTTACCCTGATAAGAGTCGGCTCTTTCAGTAGCACCAATGTGATGAGTGAGTTGTAATGAGAAGTATTGTGATGTTATATGCAACAGATGGAAAGGATCGTTGGGACTGCTTACGCAAATAGAATGATCAGTTCTGATAAGAGCATCTTTGCTTTCTGTTAAGGAGTCGAGAATGTTCAAGCACCCCCAAGCCTTTTTTTTGTTCACTTAAAAATTCAAATGGTTTGTTGGCATAAACACAAATGTTGCTATTTAATATTTATTTTAGTTTTGATTCTATGGTCAGATATACAGTGAACCGATTTAAACCGATTCTATTCTGTTTACACCGATTTTATAATCAATATTACCGCTCCTTTATTTACATATAAACTTTTTAAATTTGAGGTTAAATGGTGAGAAGAAACGAAGTAATAATCTCGGAATTAAAATTTTAAACTCGAAAAATAGGTTCAGTTAATGAAGTGTTAAAGGTATAATTAAACAATTAATCAAATCTTAAGACAGTATTAATAGTTGGTTTTACGCATTAACGTCAGAAAGTGCAGTGATCCTTCAAGACCTGTCTCGCGAGATCAAATACAGATTGTGAGCAGCCTCTTTACGTAGGTCACAATTAACAGGTTTACGCTCTTCTGCAACATCTGAATCTTCATTAGGAAGTTTCAGCATTGGATTATGCTTTCTCATAAACCGCTACAACCTTCTCGTATCATGAAGCACAAGTCCTCCGTGATGAACAACGTTATCTTGAGTCGGAAACCGAGAGCTAAGGTGATTAAAGCAGCTCCGGAAAAAGAAGATGAAGTAAGGTGAAACTTTATACTACTTTTTAAACCGTGAGCGGAAACAAATCGCGTATAGAAAGCTCTCTAACGTCGAATGATATAGTTACTTGCATTTACTAATCAATCACACAGGGGTTTCGTGGTGTAGTTGGTTATCACGTCAGTCTAACACACTGAAGGTCTCCAGTTCGAACCTGGACGAAGCCATTATTTTGTTTTCTTTATTACGAAAATACTCAAATTTCGTATTAAAAATTATATTAATCGCCGTTGCCGGGCATCGAACCCGGGTCACCCGGGTGACAGGCGGGAATACTTACCACTATACTACAACGACTTGTTGATTGTTATCAGAATTTTATCAATTTGTACGAGAGTTTCCTTCTCTAAGACCAGCATTAACGCTGATCCTTCGTAGAGTTAAAAAAGTGATTTAAATAAAAGGAAAAGAAAATAAAACAGGAGTTATCGATCCTTAATTAGAGAGTTTGGTTACCGATTATAACTGGAGTTTTATACACATGTGTCCCCATTCTGTGTTATTTTTTTTTTAATTTTTCTTTCTTTCGTTCTTTCTTCTCTCCTCTCACTTCTTGTCTTCTAGTGTTCTCCGTCCAAAGAAAGTCGAAACCGACGATTGATCCAAACCCACCACCGATCTTCCACACAGATCCTCCACACCGATCCTCCATACTGATCCTCCACACCGATCCTCCATACTGATCATCCGTCTCGCGTTCGTTTTCGTCTTCTCCTCTTCTCCGTGACGGAGGAGGGATCGAAACCCATCACGAAGACGACGATTCTCCCGCTCTTCATGGCGTCTCCTCCGTCTTCTCCACCGATCGAAACCCATCACCAAGGATAACGCTTCTTTTGTTCCGTCACAAGAAGGTTCCAATCCCACCACAGACGACGTCTCTCTCTCTGTCCTGAAGGCGCCTCCTCCGTCGCTTCTCGTGTTCTCCGGCAGAAGAACGATGCAAACCCACCACGGACGACGACTGACTCGGTCCTCATGGCGTCTCCTCCGACTCTCAGTCCTCACGGCTTCTCCTCCGACGAGTGTCTCGGTCCTCACTGAGATCACTTCCCAAGTAATTAACTTTCTCACTTCATTCATCTTAATTAGTGTTATAAAGATTATTTAGCTAGCTTAAGGATCAAGTCTTGGCTATGTTTTTTAGCTTAGGCTCTGTATTTAAGTTTGTCTCATATCAGTGGTTAGCAATAACATAAGTGAGTGTGTTGAAGTTGGATCATGGTCTAAGTTCATTGCGTTTGCTCATTTTGACAGAGTTGAGGCGATGTGAACAGGTTTACACATCCAGTTCTTGCATTAACCAAACACAACTTGAGATTGTCGTTGAGGTTAGTGTGCAAAACTTGTCATTTTCTTCCTATTTGCTTATTTGCTTTCGCTGGGTAGTAGTTAGTTTAATCAATGGTTGTGATGAATGCTGGTTAGTGAAACTTCAAGTTGTAATGAATGTTTCTGATAGTAGTTAGCTTAATGAATGTTATTTTTTTAAATGCTTCTGATAGTTGTTAGCTTAATGAATGCTTGTTAGAGATAGGTAATAAATAAGTTAGATATGTGTCTGCTCAGCTTTACTCTTCTCAAAGAGTAAAGACAATGAAAAGAACCGTAACCACATCCAACATCCTTCTCTTTATTTCTTCTTTCTCGCTTAACTCTTTTCATCTATAAAAGCAGGAATTATTTTTCTCTTCCTTTTCACCATCACATTCCTTCCGTTCTTATCATAATCACGAACTCTCATCATCACATTTCTTCCGTTCTTATCATAATCACAAAAACGTTACACTCTACTCTCATCATCACATTTCATTGTTTTTTTATCTTGTCTTACATTGATCACCAAAAAAATAAAGTTTTTCCTCATCCTTCAAGTTATAAAGTCTTCTCTTCGACCACAAATTTTTCACGTTCACAAAAAAAAGAAAAAAAAAATCTATGGCTTCTTCTTCACATAACACTTCTGAGGGAGTAGATGATTTTGATCAATATTTTGATCAATATTGCGATCAATATTTTGATCAATATTTTGATCAATATTTTGATCAAACGTTCGAGGATATGTGCATAAATCATGGTGATCATGGTGATCAATATTGCGATCAATATTTTTTTATCTTTCAAAAAAAAAAAATTAAGAACCCCTAACTAAGAAACTACCATTGGAGCACACATTTCTAATAGTTTCTTAGCTAAAGTTTTTAAGTAAAAAAGGTACAATCAATTAATTAAAAAAACATTAAGAAACTCTCTTGGGGTTGTAGGGTTAAAGTTGCTCTAAGGTTCTCTGTTCTGTATGTGGTTGTTGTTGTTGATGATAATGGGGGCTTTTCATATTTGTAAATGAGCTGAAGAAGTATTTATGTGTATATGGTGACATAACTGAGCATCAGACTATGTACGACCACCACCACAGTGGAAGGTCAAGAGGGTTTGGTTTTGTTACCTTTCTGGCTGAAGGTTCGGTTGACAGACTTTTCTCTGATGGAAAGGTTAATGAGCTCGGTGAAAGACAGGTGAGGTAACCCTCTCTTTTACTTTTGTTTCCGAATTTAAGCTAAAGAACCGTAGCAAAGTTATCTCAAGCACTTGCAATGACTGATTAGGTCGCAGGAAAAAGGACTCACGAACCAAAGAGAACCGGAAGAGATAACAGTTTTAACTCCTACGGTGCTAGTGGCAAGTATGATCAGGAAGGTTGTTATGATCGGAAAGCAAATGAAGATTACAATATGTGAGGGGGACCTGCTTGATACCAAGTTTGTTCTGTGACATTATTATTGGTATTAAAATTCTTTCACAAAGTTGTATGTACGATTTTGATTAAAGATGTGAAGCCAAACAAACTCTCATCTAAATCATATGGAGGAAGAACACAAACCCAAGGAATCCTTTACTCTTTTTTCCTTTAAAAAAAAATCGTATGGTTTGTCAGCACTGCAAGTGACAGCGTTTACTCAATTTCATTAATCAATGCCAAACTGTAGTAAACAAAAAAATACACATGGAGAGATTCCCTTAATAATTATCTTATCCGTCCTGAACCTAGTTATTTGGGCTAATATTGACTAATTTTGCAAGAAATCCAATTTATAATTTGTCTTACATGGTAGGGTAGATATGCAAACTCGCAATAATTTCATATAGAATAATATATATTATATAGAATTTCTATTGAGAATACGCTGACTTTGAAGAGTTCAAAGAGGTGTTTCCCCTAAACATTCATTCACCCTTTTAATTGGCTTGTTATCCAAAGACAGAGACTGATCAAAAACTGAAACCAAATGCCGTCGTCCCCTTCACTTCGTGGAGTCAACTACGATGTCTTCCTCAGCTTCAGAGGTGCGGATACCCGTAAAAACATCATTAGCCATTTGCACAAAGAACTGCTCAGACAAGGAATACGGACTTTCAAAGACGACCGGACGCTGGAAATGGGAGACTGTGTTCCAAGAAGACTCCGTGAAGCCATAAAGACTTCGAGGTTTGCTATTGTGGTCATCTCAAAGAACTATGGTACTTCAAGCTGGTGCTTGGAAGAGCTTCGAATGATAATGAAACTTGAATTGGATAAAAAGATTGTTGTCATTCCTGTTTTCTACGACGTAGATATCTCTGACGTTAGAAATCATCGGAGAAGTTTTGCTTTGATATACCACCACCAAAGTCCCAAGATTCCCAGCTGGAAAGAAGCTCTTCAGAGAATCGCAAACACGCAAGCCACTGAGTCAAGAAAATGGTAAGCTCTTGTTTTCCTTCTATTATTGTTGATTCTGGAAGTGACTTAAATCTTTGTACACCATTAAAATTAAAATGCCTCATTCGTGAGGTCGGACAATTATGTGTGCCTAGGCCTGCGGGTTCGGTTTATTCGGGTAATTCGGGTCGGCTAGTTCGGGTGGTCAAAATCTCACCGAAGTAAACCAAAAAAGTTTGGTTCGGTTTTCAGTTAGATCGGTTTCAAAAAACTATACCAAAATTTTATGTTTTGCGGTTAGTTTTGTTAAATTTTTGGTTTAAATTGAATAATATTTGGGTTAATTTCAGTTATTTTGATTATTTCTCTTTAGATTTTGGTTAATTCGGTTATTTCGATTATGATTTTTGTTGGTTCAGTTTAGAATTTAGGTTAAGATTGGTACTGTTTGGATTTTTTTCTATAATACCGAACTAACCAGTTACTGAACTGAAATCGATTTTTTTACCGAACTAACTGAAAACCAAACTTTTCGGTTCGGTTAGGTTATGTTTGGTTAAAAATTCCAGCCCTATGTGTGCCCATGCATCATCCTTATTGTTGTTTTTACTGATATTGTTAGCAAGGACGACGCCACGATGGTTGAGGGAGTTGTTGAACGTGTTTCAAACATGTTGTTGTCAATGTTGCCAATGGATATTGGGGACATTGTTGGTATGGAAGCTCACATGCAACAAATCGAACATCTCTTGGACATGGACTTTACGACGAATGAGGTTCGTATGGTAGGAATCTGGGGGATGGTAGGGATTGGCAAAACAACCATAGCCAAGAATTTTTATGAAAAACACAAACACCATTTCAAGACCCATCACTGCTTCATGGAAGGAGTTTCTTCTTTGAAAAAACATGGTCCCTTATTCCTACAGAAGCAGCTTCTTTCCAATATCCTTGGGAAAGAAGATTTCAAGTCACTGAGCCTTGGACAGGGAGCTACTTGTATCCAGTCAAGGCTAGTAAACCTAAAATCTCTAATTGTGATTGATGATGTGGATGATGTGAAACAGCTGGACGCCTTGGCAAAAGAAGCTAGTTGGTTTGGATCAGGGAGCCGAATCATCATAACAACACAAGACAAGAGCTTGCTCAACTCCTCATGTGCCGTGTACAAAGTCGAGTACGTAAAGGATGATAAGGCTCTCCAGATCTTTCAGAGGATTGCTTTTCAAGGAGCAAAACCTCCTATTGTCTACAAAGATCTTTCTATAAGTATCTCTGAGCTTGCTCAAGGTCTTCCTTTTGCACTTGAGGCTTTCGGCGTGTATCTCCGCGGCAAGTCGGTAGTGGAGTGGCGAGATGCTTTGAAATCATTTGAGGAAGCTCTTCCCGAGAATATCATGATGGAGTTGAGAAGTAGCTATGATGGTTTAGATAAACCTGGTAGGAGAGCATTTCTTCATGTGGCATGCCTTTTTAATGGAGAACCTGTCCGGCGAGTCAGGAAACTTCTTGGTCAAGGTAAAGACGGGATGAGAGTTTTAGAGGAAAAGTCTCTCATCAGGGTGTCCGCTGATGGGCGTATAGCTATGCACTGTTTGTTGGAGCAGATGGGAAAACAAATTGTGCGTCAAGATTCAGACAACAGCCCTGCACATCAACGTATCTTGTGGCACCATCACGACATCCGTCAAGTACTTGCAAACAAGACAGTAAGTACAAGCAATATGTGTTTCATTTTGGTTATGCCAAGATTCCTCTTTGTTATGAACAAACGCAAACTAACTTAAGAAAGCAAAGAAGCAAAAACGAATTGAGATTTTACCAAAAAAAAAAAAACGAATTGAGATTGTATACTGTGTTGTGTATTGTTAAGCTAGATGGAATTCCACCCTAAAACCAATTGGTGATAAGTGGAGTGGCCCATCTATATTATATATTAGGGAGAATTGCCAATTGTGACTCAAAACTTGGAGTCAAATCCAAAACAATACCCCAACTTGGGTCAAAGGCAAAAATAACCTAAAAGGCTATTGAAATTACAACTATCCCCTTGTGACCAAACAATAAAACGAAATTTTTTTTACGTTTCTACCCCTCGCAAGTCGTCTGTTTAGACGACTTGAAAATAAGTCGTCCAGACGACTTAACTGAAAGTCGTCTGGACAGTTAGTCTTAAACATAATTTAAAAATTTTGTAAAAAATATTTTGATAAGTGAAAAATGGGAATTATGTAATTAACATATGTCTTAGGAGGTATAAATTAAGATATAACAAATTTCAATTGTTTTCAGCATAGATGAGTGAAAGTAGTGAGTCATGATATTCTTAAGTTTATGTTTCATCAACATATGTTGTAGTATTGTATGTGTTCTTAGGGTTAGATTTTGGAAAGCATTAAAACCGTTTTTGAAAATTTTTAAAATTACTTATGCGTGTTCATTTCTGTGTATAGTAAACACTATTTAAGTATAATTTGATTTTATAACGTGGTTAGTTAGTTAATCTAGTCATTTTAGTTTAGGGGTTCATTTTAGGGTCTAGGACGACTTAATATTTTGTCGTCTGAAAACGGACGACTAAATATTAAGTCGTCTAAACCGGACCAAACCTTAAAGTTTACCAATGTACTTTTAAAGCTAACCGGATTATTTACCCAATATATAAGGTGATTTTTATTTTTTTTTGTTTCATTTTTCGCGAAATTCAGAAACCCTAACAGTTCTCTCTCAAAGGCGATTTCGAATTCCCACGATTTCCGAACAAACCATCGTTCTCAACGTCGGCTATCTATCTCACCGTTGTCGCCGCAGCTTCTTCTAACCCTAGCGCCGCCGATTCCTCTAAACCCTAGCGCCGCCGATTCCTCTAAACCCTAGCGCCGCCGCTTCCACTATTTCCGAACAAACCGTCGCCCTCGCCACCGTGGTCACCAACGTTCTCACCGCCGCTTCCTCTAAACACTAGCGCCGCCGCTTCTTCTAAACCCTAGCGCCGCCGCTTCTTCTCTGTAAACCTTAGCGCCGTTTCTCTGTAAACCCTAACGCCGCTAAGTCATCAATCTCGAGGAAAAGATGAACATAAAACGTTGTCTCTATCAATTTACTCATTCTCACCGTTTCACGTTTATTTTTTCAGATCTATAACCGCAATGACGAGTACTCCAACTCCTTCTGCGACTGGAAGACTTGTAAGTAATTTAAGTCGTCTGGAAAGTCATCCAACTGGACGACTTAGTAGATGACTTAAATATAAGTCGTCCATTTGGAAGACTTTCCAGACGACTTAATGATAAGTCGTCTACTAAGTCGTCTGGACTTATATTGTTGTCTTTGATTATTTTGCAGACAAAAAGGATGGATATTCCAGAACTCCCCCGTAGGTTATACACATCATGGGAAGAGCCAGAAGCCCACAATAGCATTTCGTATCATACGGATAACAGCAAGTTGCATACTGCTCTTAGGAAACCTCTTACTGATGACGAATTTGAAGAGCTCAAGGAGTCGAGTTTGGGAGTTTTCATCAAGTTCAAGGAGCAGGGATTTGGTTGGGCTTCAAGGCTGGTTCACTACATGCTCAGTTTCAAGCTGGACATTAAGAAGAAGTATGAGATGTGGTCTCTCGTTGGTCCAGAACCTTTGAGGTTTTCACTGTTAGAGTTTGAAAACCTCACTGGTCTAAACTGCGAGTACATCGAGGACCTTGAGACACCAAAATGTGACGTTACCCCAGAGATGGTTTCTTTCTGGGGGATGCTGGGAGTTCATCTGGAAGCTGGGCCAACTACTGATCAGATAATAGCAGCACTGAAGAGATGCAGGGATTGGTCCAGGGAAGATCGCAAGCGGCTCGCGTACCTCTCCATCTTCACTGGATTCATTGAAGGGAGAAAGTTTTCAACCGCTACACGATCTACTCTGGCAAGGCTAGTGATGGATTTAGAACGGTTTGAGAATTATCCATGGGGGAGAGTCGCGTTTAAGGTGCTGATGGACTCTTTGTGGAACAAAGAAATTGCTGACTGTTACACCGTGGATGGGTTTATACAAGTTCTTCAGGTCTGGACGTACACAGCTATGCCGGAATTGGGTGCTAGTATTGGTGGTCCCAGAGCAGACAGTCCGTCTCCACCGATACTGGCTTACGAGGGCAGCAGAGGCCGCAGATCAATGAAAGCTGCTATCTTGAGTCAGGTATTTACTTCAATCCAAAAGACTGCGCAGACGACTTATTATAAGTCGTCTGGAAGGTCGTCCAGCTGGACGACTTATCGGACGACTTATAATAAGTCGTCTGGAAAGTCTTCCCAGCTGGACGACTTATCGGACGACTTAATTAAGTCGTCTGGAAAGTCTTCCATCTGGACGACTTATTAGACGACTTATTATAAGTCGTCTGGAAGGTCTTCCAGCTGGATGACTTAGTAGACGACTTATAATTAAGTCGTCTATTTAGTATTTTTTTTCAAATATCTAACTCGATTCTTCTATTTACTGCAGACCCGCGTGATCAACTTTGTTGAGAAGGACATTAGTGAAATGTGGCCAAAATGGGACTCTGAGGTTGAGGACCTGCCCGCGGAGAACATCATTAAAGTCATGTATGAGCGGAGACCGTGGAAGTGGACCATGGATTGCTGGGAAGTCACTGGTACTAAGGTCAATACAAAACCTAAGGTTGTGACTCCATCGAAGAAGGCCAAAGAGATGGTTGTGTTGGAGGAGGAGGAGGAGGAGGAAGACAATCCAAGACCTCGGAAGAAAGCTCGTAAAGAGGCTCCTAAAGTGGCTAGTGAAGAGGATAGAGAAGAGGCTAGAGAAGAGGCTAGAGGGGTGACCAGAGAGGAGTTGGAAATTATGTTCAAGGGCGTAGCTGACTGCATGAAAAAAGGGTTTAATAAGTGCATGAGGGAGTTTAGGAAGTTGTCCGATAGATTGGAAGCTGTGGAGAAGAAGGTTGGTGTCACCAATCAGGCTACCCCTCCACCTCTAACCAATCAGGCTACCCCTCAAGATAAACAGCCTACCCCTCTTGCCAAAGAAACCGGGGGTAGAAACAAACAGGCTACCCCTCATGCCAATGAAACCGTGGTTAGTAACCAACCTCCTCCTCATCAAACCAAACAGCAGCCTCCTCCTCCTCAAAAGAAACAGCAACAGCCTCCTCCTCCTCAAAAGAAACAGCCTCCTCCTCAAAAGAAACAGCCTCCTCAAATCAAAGAGGTTAGTATCAAATCCAGGGTTAACTAGTTGTCCAGACGACTGTAAAAGTTATCTGGACGACTAGTTGACCCTGGACGACTTAAACGTAAGTTGTCTGGACTAGTAGTTGACCACGGAAGACTTAATTTTAAGTCGTCCAGGGTCAACTAGTCGTCCAGACAACTTTTATTTAAGTCGTCCAGAGTTAACTTGTGTGCAACTTTTATTGCAGAGATGGTTGCCGGAGGATACAGCAACCGAGGCGAACTCGGTAAATAAGATCTTGCCGGAGGATAAAGCTTCCACCGAGCCAAGCGATCCAGTTTCAGAACCGAGCCTGGTTGTATTGGAGAAGCGTGCAAAGAGTAAACGAGCGAAGAAACCTGCTCTCACTGTGAGATCTCCTTATACGGCAGAGAAAAAAAAGATAAAGTGGCAGCCTATAATCCATTTCCGCCAGTAAACAAAGATAAGTTGAAGGAACTCGCTGATTGGTTGAAAACTGATCCGTAAGTGATTGCTTTACCCATAATAGCTTGATTTAGTCGTCCAAAACTGATTGCTTTTTTGTTTGCAGTCATTATTTAACTAAGACCGAGGACAAACCACGTACATCACCAACAAGGTGGTACCACTTCCTCCGGACAGCCAGAGGATGGCTGGAAGACTGCGTAAGTCTTCTGCACACGATTTAAGTCGTCTACAAAGTCGTCCAAGTAGACTACTTTCCAGACGACTTAAAGATAAATCGTCTGGAAAGTCGTCTACTTGGACGACCACGTAGACGACTTATATTTAAGTCGTCTGGTAACTTCTAACTTGTTATATTTAATATGCAGCATATAGATGCTTGGATTAATGTGCTAAGGCAGAGGTATCAGGAGAACCCACAAGCTTTCAGGAGCGAGCGAATGTGCTTCCTGGATCACAACTTTTCCCAGTCTTGGAGAGAGCAGTATCAGCTCTTCAAAACATCGGAACCTGATCACAAAGGTTTAGGAAGAGTTCTACCTGGTGGGGCGTTGAATTTTTATGACGGATCAATACCTTCATTTTGCCAATCAAACAAGAAGTGGGGGGAGGACATTGATGATATCTATGCGCCAGTGAACTTGGACGACAAGCATTGGGTTGCTATTTGGATATCGATCCCTAAGAGGCACATAGTCGTCTGGGACAGCATACCTTCATCTAGTGTACCAGACGCATGGGATGCGATAATGGAGCCTTTTCTCCAGATGGTCCCTTATCTGCTTGTTGAGTGCGCAGCCACCGACGAAATACGGGTCAAATACGGGTTGGAGCCATACACATATGAGAGACCGCTGAAAGGTGTACCCACGGCCAACAATGGTGATTGTGGCGTGTACGCTGTAAAGTACATTGAATGTCATGCTCTTGGCGTCTCCTTTGACCCTAAAGACTTTGCTAGGTGCAACGCGAAGAAAATGAGGGATAATATGGCGGTGGATATATGGAAGGAGCTTGTTGATCAGCATCTGAAAGAAAATGTGGATGGTGATAAGTTCGTGGGCATGTATGATTAGCATTTGAACATGATTTTTTAACAAGCGAAGTATTTGTATTTCAGCTTGTCTTTGTATAGCATTTGAACATGATTTTTTAACAAGCGAAGTATTTGTATTTCAGCTTGTCTTTGTATAGCATTTGAACATGATTTTTTAACAAGCGAAGTATTTGTATTTCAGCTTGTCTTTGTATAGCATTTGAACATGATTTTTAACAAGCGAAGTATTTGTATTTCAGCTTGTCTTTGTATAGCATTTGAACATGATTTTTTAACAAGCGAAGTATTTGTATTTCAGCTTGTCTTTGTATAGATTTGTAAATATATAAGTTGTCTGGAAGAAATAAGTCGTCTGGAAGGTTTTCCAACTGGACGACTTACAAATAAGTCGTCTAGAAGGTTTGGACGACTTATTATAAGTCGTCTGGAAGGTTTTCCAACTGGACGACTTACAAATAAGTCGTCTAGAAGGTTTGGACGACTTATTATAAGTCGTCTGGAAGGTTTTCCAGCTGGACGACTTACAAATAAGTCGTCTAGAAGGTTTGGACGACTTGAAGGGATAGTAGAAGGTAGTCTAAAAATAAAATACACTTGAAGGGATAGTAGAAGGTCGTTTAAAAATAAAATACATTGGACGACTTAGTAGAAGGTCGTCTAACAATAAAATACACTGGACGACTAAAACTTTAGTCGTCTGGACGGGTAATCAAGACTGGACGACTTAAATTTAGGTCGTCTGGACAACTAGTCAACTGGTTGTGTACATTGTGGTTTCGTATGGCCAGTTTCCTTGCAGTTTGAGCATCTCCGTGCCCTGTGTTTCTTCCTGGGTTTGTGTCCTCTCATCCTAGATAGCTCCAACCAAGATTGCCATCTTGATTTCTTCGGTCTCCCTCGACCACGCTTTAGTTCTGGAGGAAAGCATTCTCGTTCCTCAATATGTTGTGACACGATAGGATATATATTCTCTGAGTATCCTGCATACAGATAATTCTTTGAGTACAGTGGACATACAAGTGTGGAGATATGCAAACCAGCATGTATTCCAGCAGCTATAGCATGAGAGCAAGGTATTTTCTCCACTCCATATACACCACAATCACACTTTGCATGTTCCAAATCAACCACACAGTCCATTTTGCCACCTTTGACAAAGAAATGCCATCCATCAATTGGTTCGACCGTCATCGTACCCGCTATCTCTTCTCGAACAGCAAGCAAGTATTCAACACCCCCGCTATGTTCAGTTGTGAGACTCAAAGCATCTTGTCTCCTTTTCCAATACCATTTTCCTAACTTCTGCCTTATGAACTCCAGCAGGAACGTAATCGGAAATCCTCTTGCTCGCTTCAGTGCGGAATTAATAGATTCAGCAATGTTGCTTGTTTTTATGTTGAACCTGTTCCCCTTACAATAAACCCTTGACCATAGCCTGACGTCGGCTTTCTCCAAATACGTTGCAAGTTTCGGGTTTGCACTCCGTATCTCAGCCATGTACCGGTCAAAATCGTAAACCGTGTGAGCATAAGCAGCCCCTTTCACCAAGTACATGAGATGTTTCCCTTTAAACTTTTTGACAATGTTATCTTGAAGGTGATAATAACATATTCCTCGGGTTGCCCAAGGAAACACCTTATCACACGCACTTTTAATGGCCTTGTGCCGGTCGGAGACTATCACCAGAGGCTTGTCATGAGATATACAACTAGCCAATTTTGTGAAAAACCATTCCCAAGAAGGTATATCTTCCTCATCCACGATCCCAAAAGCCAATGGGAATATCTGAAAATTGCCATCTTGTGCGGCTGCAACTAACATAGTTCCTCCATACTTTCCACTTAGGTGAGTTCCATCCACCACAATGACCCTTCTCTGATACTTAAAACCTTTGATAGAAGCTCCAAAAGAGAGAAATAGATACTTAAATCTTTTCATAGAATCAAGTTCTATCGCCGTGATAGAATCAGGATTTGCAATGGAGATTTGCTCGAGATATGATGCCAGACGCGAATACCCTTCTTCTGCTGATCCTCTCACCAATCTTTGTGCATATAACAGTGCTCTGTATGAAGTGGTGTAATCAAGCGCCATGCCAAACATGTTCCTCATTGCATCAGTGATATGCTGCGGAGTTATCCCATCAATGATTCCAACACGATCAATGAAAAGACTACCTACATACTTCGGAGTACAGTGTCTCCGCTGAGCGATTCGGTCTCCCGCTGAGCATAAATGTTTTTCCACATACTTTGTTACCCAAAACGTGTTTGTCCCATGTTTGACACTCGCTCTGACCTTCCATCCACAATAGCTAACCGGACATGTTGCCACAACGAGAGTTTTCGTTGATTTGTATAATCTGAAAGAAAACTTACCCCTCACTGCTGCCAACCGCAGCTCTGAAAGCAGTGCACCCTTGCTAACAAAACTCTGGTTGACATAGATACTGGTACCATTCGATTTTCCTCCTTAAATAGCATTTGTCTTAGCATATGTCTTTTGGATTTCTTCAAAAAAAATATTATCATCATCTTCCTCGTCCTCATCTGGAACCTTTCCATAAAGACTGTAATCCCCACCATTCTGATCCGTTTCACCAACAATAGAATTATCAGCATCCTCCTCCCCATTTTCCTCCTCCCCATCTTGATTTTCATCTTCAACAAACTCATTATCACCAACATCTTCAAAACATTCATCAGCTTCATCATCATCACCAACATCTTCTTCCCATTCACCAGCTTCATCATTATCACCAACATCTTTTTCCCATTCACCAGCTTCATCAATATCCCTTTTCTCTGAAACCGTTTCGACCTTGCTGCGGCTTGATACACAAAGACATACTCTATGGGTTTTGAGTATCTCCAGCAAGTTTCGAACTTGTCTATCACTTGTAACATTAATGGGAAGACTGCCTGGAGCCATCATCATTTCTGCTGGTAATGAGTAGCTAATCTCCACACTCACTGTTCTCATGTCCAGGTTATAATCTTCTTGAGCCATTGCAACAAGTTCAGCATGTGTTGAATCTTCATTCAATAAAAACAATCTTGCTCCTTTGAGATCATCAACCACAAAATCCCAACGGAAATCTCTCAACAACCATTCTCCATACACTGCATGTAACTGAAAAATCATCTGCAAATATTCAAAATAAAACACATTAGTAAACATAGAGAAAATGAAGAAGTTCAATAAACATTGCCGCAGACGACTTAGCATTAAGTCGTCCAGAAGACTTAAAGGTAAGTCGTCTAAAGAGGTCACTTTTGCAATTGAAAATTAAAAGGGACGACTTAATTCTAAGTCGTCCGGCTTTGTTTGTTAAAAAAAAAACTTCAGACGACTTATATATAAGTCGTCTACGAGAAACGGGCTAGTTTTGCATTTGACCGAATCGTGTCAGATCTTTGACTATTTCTGGACGACTTATAATTCAGTCGTCTCTGGGAAAGTTAAAATTTCAATATTTTATGAAAACTTGACGACTTACGTGTAAGTCGTCCTAGGTTAGTTTTGTAATTGAAAAATAAAACTTGAAATTTAACTTTCTCCAGACGACTTAGATGAAAGTCGTCCAGCTAAACGACTTAATTTAAGGTCGTCCGGGATAAGCAAGGTTTGACCAGAAAATTGGGAAAAATTCTGGACGACTTTGCTTTCACCGGACGACTTTAAATTAAGTCTTCTGGAGGGACGACTTTATATTAAGTCGTCTGGTTAAAGTTAAATTATGAAGTTTTATTTTTCAATTACAAAACTAACCTAGGACGACTTACGTGTAAGTCGTCAAGTTTTCATAAAATATTGAAATTTTAACTTTCCCAGAGACGACTGAATTATAAGTCGTCCAGAAATAGTCAAAGATCTGACACGATTCGGTCAAATGCAAAACTAGCCCGTTTCTCGTAGACGACGTATATATAAGTCGTCTGGAGTGTTTTTTTTTAACAAACAAAGCTGGACGACTTAATTTAAGTCGTCCGTTTGACCAGAAGACTCATCAGTAAGTCTTCTACATACAGATGACTTACTAGTAAGTCTTCTACGCGAACAGATCTTGAAAAAAATTCAAATTCGTACCTTAAACTAGGTGAGATGACTTCGTTTGCACACAGGGTCTTCTCCAACCACCCAGAACCTCAAACGAAAGCAACCGTAAGTCAAAACGAAAGAAATATGGCTCTGTCAAAAGCTTGAGTTTTTTGGATGAATATAGAGAGAAAGTGAAAGAAATGTTGTTTTTAGTTCATAACAATTGAAACAGAGAGAGTGTAAAGAGATTTACGTGCATTAAAGGGCATTAAAAGCTCCAAACAGTTCGTACAAGGTTGTTGCCACTATTCATTGCAGTGGCAATATTGTAAATACTTGAAGAAGATGAGGTTGAGACAGTAAAGAAGCCATTTTCGAAAAAAAAAAAAAATGTTAATGGCATTTTCGTAGATAAACTGCAGGTGTGGGGTTAAAATCTCAAAAAAAAAGGAGTCAAAAGAAAAGGTTAGTTTTCTGTTTGACTCCAAGTTTTGAGTCACTTTTGCAAAAAGCCCTATATATTACTAAAGATCCCTTCCAACTACCGATGTGGGACATTTGTCCCTAATACGCCCCCTCGAGATGATGGCCCCATATCGATCCAGCCCAAATTCGGCTCATCGACGATCCTTGCCCGAACATTCCGAGATTGACGCTCAAAGAGCCATCATCTCGAGGGAGCGTATTAGGGATAAATGTCCCACATCGGATATTGAAAATGATCCTTAGTAATATATAAGATGGATGGACCACTCCACTTATCACCAATTGGTTTTAGGTTGGAAACCCATCTAGCTTAACATGTATTACCGACTATGTGAATGAATATTTTATAATTTCCTAGATTCATATTTATAATAGCTTCAAAACCTGGTTTTATTTTTCCTTTAGAAAAACATCTGTATCCTAAAATAGGTAATTTTTTTAATCCTTAAAAACATACCAAACGAATGCTGACATTTTTAGTGGTGCATACAAATTTAGGACACTTCCATAATTAACTCTTTTCATTATCTATCATATATTCATATGTCAGGGTACGCACTTAATTGAAGGCGTGGCGCTAGATGTTTGTGAAATGCCCCCTGGTATTCAAATCAACTGGGATGTTTTCAAGCCGATGCATAATCTCAGTTGTCTTAAGATATATAACTCTAAGCAATCAGGAGGATGTTTAGAACCCTGGAAAAAATATATTATTTTAGAGGACAATTTGAGTGTACATAAGCTTAGATTACTACACTGGGATGCATATCCTTTTACAACCTTGCCTACCAGTATCAGTCCAGATTGTCTTGTTGAGCTAAAGCTGTGTTACAGCAAGCTCAAAACCCTTTGGAGTGGAACACCGGTATGCTCTACTTTTGTAAGTCCCTTCACATCCTTGCAAGAAAACTTTTTTTTTTTTTGCTTTCTTGAAATAACATTTCCCTCTGTTTACTTTACAGAAACTCTTGAATCTGAGGAAACTAGATATGACCGGATCTAAGGATTTAACAGAACTTCCAGATCTTGAGGAAGCAGTGTATCTGGAGGAGTTGATACTTGAAGGTTGCAGTTCCTTGAAACGGATTCCAAAGTCCATATGCAGCCTATCTAGACTGCAGAAACTTGATGTGTCCAAATGTGATGGGCTGAAGGATCTGAGGATAAAAATAATGAAATCTAGAAGTGCTGACGTTCAAGGCACAAGCATGCGGATTAGATCAGTCCGCCTGTGTTTTTATGGCACAGAGCCGTTTTTGGGAGACACTCTGGGATGCTCTCTTACGAATCCATCAATCAAAGGCAACTTACAAATCGAGCTGATGCTTCTTGGAGGATATGCAGACCATATATCTTTTGTTTCTGATAACCACATATCTCGTGAACTGGAGCTCAAGTCACCTCCCTACGGTTTCAAAACACTGGACATCATGCGGTTTAAGTGGAGCGTGAAGGGTGGTTATTTCAAGTGTGGTAGCTTTTCAGGGTTTCCATGGTTACAGGAGTTGAATCTCATCAACCTAAACATCCAGCAGATCCCTGATGACATTGAGCACATGCAAGCGCTAGAGAAGTTGGATCTCAGTGGGAATATCTTTGAGAGGTTACCTACAACAATGAGTTTTCTTACCAAGCTGAAACACTTGACGCTTTCCAACTGCCGTAGCCTTGAAGAACTGCCAGGACTATCTCAGCTGGAGAGTCTAACACTTACTGACTGTACAAACCTCAGAACTGTGGTGAAGCAAGATCAAGGAACAACATACAATCTGCTTGAGCTTTGGCTTGACAACTGCAAGAAAATTGAGTCATTACCAAATGAGCTTAAGCATCTCACCAAGTTGACATACTTAGATCTCAGCAGACAAGAATTCAAGATAATATCGTCAAAGATGGTGGGCGAGCTAACCTCATTGGTAACTCTCAGCCTCAATTACTGCAACAACCTCGTATCACTAACAGGGCTTCCACTGAGTCTCAAGTGCTTAAATGCACATGGCTGCAAGTCTCTGAAAACGTATTCCCTTCAGGCTGCGCATTCTGTTGATCACCTAGATCTTAGCTCTTGCTCCTATTGGAAGAAGGACTATAGTATAATCACTCGGTTTCCAGCTGGAAGACGCGGTAAAGAGGTAAACAAAATCTTCTGTTATCTTTATATATATATATCTATCTCTCTATATTTATAAGCAGTTAAGAGGTTAATCATGTGACTTGTAGGTACCAGTATGTGCTTGTCCTTGCTTCCAGGAAACAAGAACACCTAGTACGAATAATCATGTGACTTGTAGTCTCATATCAATCTTCTTGAGGCGTTTAAAGTCATGGGTGTGGGATTTGTTCCTGTGTATATTGGCGGTGGTTCTCGGCATTCTGCTTGTGGTGATAACTGATCCTATCACCGCAACTACAATACTAATCGTTATTTTTATGTATCTGAAGTAAGAAATTCCAACTCCGAGGGAGGTGTGTAAGTGTTTCATTAACATTTTATGTTTCATATTCTGAACCAAAAAGAGCTATTATAGTGGTTTAGGCACTGCCGTGCCAAGGCATATTGAGGCCTAAGGCAAACTTAAAAATAATTTTTTCATTTAAAATTTGGAAATAAATGTTTCCATTTCAACTTTGGAAATTGTAATACAAAATTTTAAATATAAAATTACTGAAAACAAAAGAATTTCTTTGTAATTTTTTTTTAATACAAAACATTATTTAAACAAAACAGTAAAAAGGACTAAGACATAATATGTTTTCTTATATTCAAGAAATTATTTTGCCAAATTTTCATAATCAACATTTATAAGAAAATAATTTCATATAAGTATATGATAGTTAGGCTATTCAGTACGTAGTATCAATACATTTTGGATGTATTTTATAAAATTAGTAACTAAAATAACTAATTAGCAGGTCAACACTATTATAAAATGATTTTCCTATTTAACTTTTTTTTTGAACGAAACTTTCATATTTAACTTAAGTCACAATAAAGGCATTAAGATTCTCTCCAGCCGCTTTCCATACACAAGATTTGACATGTATTCATTGTTTAAGATCCTATATCTATTGTGAATTGTGATTAAAATCCTAACATGAATTCAAGCGAAAATAACATCATGCTAAACTTATATTACCAATACGCTTAACAAGAACTTGGGGCCCCTAAAGTATCTATTTTTTGTTAAGGCCCGAGGCAAATGCCTTTCTAGTAACACATAAGGCACGGCTCTGGGTTTAGGGAGCCCATGACGGCTACAGTAGTCTTAACGTTGCATATACGTTTATTCCAAGTAACTCGATGGTTCACCCTTGACGTTGCATATATGTTTAGTTCAACCAACCCTTGATATTGAAGTTCTATTCATCGTATCTATTAGATATATTTACAATAAGTTAGTGTGAAATGAATTTACGTGTACAGAAACACCAAGCCCTTGCGACTGACTAACTCAAAAGTCAGCTTGGACATCTAATAACATGTGGTTGTCACATGGTTCTGAAAGTTCTGTGGCTGTGTGGCAACTATCATTTTGATTCCAAACACTTATTGACCCCAACAACACTATATTTTTCTATAAATAAAGATTGAGATAAACCTGTTTGATTTTACTCATCAGCATCTTGCTATCTAACCATTTCAATAGTTTGTTTTATTGCTCTTTTCAGTGTGGAGATTTAACCGAGATTTTCTTAGTTTCTTATCAATAAAAGACTTGGTTTTAAAGTAATCAATACTATTAAAAGGGAAAAAGTGTTTAAAAATCTACTTATGAAAGTTGTTTGGACCCTTTCATTTAATTCATTATTTTTTGTCTTACCTTAAATTTAGACTCACAATATGTTACCATATATTTCTCTAACAATAATTTATTCAATTCCTTGATTTATTCAAATCTTACTCCTAAATCCTAATTATTACTATTACTATATTTACAATTTTGTTTTTTAATCATAAAAGCATTAAAACTAATGTTTTATATTATCACTTTTATCATATAATATATGATTTAAAGCAATAGAAGTTACACGACATATATGTGTACATTCTAACTTTCTCTTTCCTTTATAATAAAGTAATCATATCATATATAAACTTTTCCACTAAAATCTCATGTCATATACTAAACTTTCAACCGTCTATAGTTTGATAGATATTCTCATATTTAAAAATGAGTTTTCTGAATATTCATGTTACCTTCAAAAATGTAGAAATTCATTGGTTCTGTTAAAGCTAACCCGACTTCACGATATCAATATTGATTATTTACGATTTTGAAAATTATTGATTTAGATATTTTACTTTTATATACTTTTCACTTAAAAATGAATAAAAATTATTAAAAGGGAAGAAGTTTCTAAAAATCTAATATATAAAGTTTTTGGAGTCATGTATAACTATTTATTATTTTTTTGGTGATACCATTAATCATTCTAACCATACAATATTTTAAATATTTTAACATATCCTAATATTATTCCTAATAATACCTTTTCTAAGAAAAATATTTCATCAACCATGTTTTTGTACAATAATATACTTGAAACTCCAAACAAATACCCAAAAAATTCAAATACCTAAAAATTCAAAATTTGACATGATGAACTGAAAAATACCCAAAATTTTATTCAAATAACAAATTTTTAATAATTTGAAAATTTACCTGAAATCAAAAACTATAATCGTAAACCAAAAACTTAGAAAAATATCCATAATACCAGAAACATATTCGAAATATCCAAATATACCTAATAAACACAACATATTTATGATCGGGTCTAGAGTAGGACCCAGACTCAAACAAAGACATGCGGGTCTAAAAAAAATCAATAGGTTATCTTCTCTCGACCTGAACTAAACCTATATTTTTGGATCGGTTCGTTTTTTATTTTGATCCGGATATAATTCTCATATCTAAAAGAAACTTTTACGTAAAAGTGTACATATAAAATATCAAATAAAATAATTTATAGATTATATAACTGTTAAAGATTATATTTTTCTATATAATAAGACTTTGTATTATAATATAATCCAATAAATCAGCGCTTTCTAAGCGCGGGTCAAAATCTAGTTTATACTATTAAAAGGGAAAAAGTCCTAAAAAATCTATTTAAACAAGGTTGTTGGACCATTTCATTAGACTTAGCTATTTATTTGGTCTTACCTTATATTTTTCTAACTATATAAATATTTTACATAATTTAAATTAACTCATTTATTATTTTTCAATAATCTATTATATAATTACTCTAACAATAAATCCCCATGAATATATGACAGATTATTCAAATATGCTTACACATGACGTGATCATTACCACATATAGTTTTTATTAATGGTATAAATTTAAGTACTCATTTAGTCTTTAGTTTGGTTTCTATTTTTCTGTTCCAAATATATAAGATATGTTCGGTTATTTATGAAATTCATCTTAATTTTGGGTTGTTTTTCAAATTTGGTACAGTTTAATGCGTTCGGCTAAATGTACCCAAAACCTATACATTATCTTATATAAAATTATATAAAAATAATTTATTTAATTTCAAAAATAAATCCGCGTTTTCTAAACGTGGATCAGAATCCAGTGCATACAATTATATTTGAGTTGAGATTAATTTAGATGAAAACTTTGGAGTGGTGTATTGTTAACCGATTAAATCAACCAAATAAGAATATTTTTTATATTAATTGTGGAAATGGAACACATTCCATCACATGTAATGTAAGTCATCGTTTTACACCATCAGGGCCGGCTTAGGGCACGGGGCAAGGGGGCGTGGGCCCTGGGGCCAAAACAGTTTTTAACAAAAATAGTATTAAAGAGGAGCCCAAAATTTTAAAAATAACTAAGTATAGGGGTTCAAAAATTTTAAGTTATCCACATATGCATATAAAGAAAAAACTAAAATATTTTTTTGCCCGAGGGCCCGATAATACCTTGAGCCGGCCCTGTAACACCATAACACCTAATCTTCCTTTTGTCGTTGATAATACATGACACCTGATTTTGAATCATTTATGACTTTACTTTTTCTTGTTTAAGTTGAGTCGAAATGATATTATAAACATTTCACCGACACCTTCTATACTCCTTAAGCCGACGCAAATTCGAACCCAAACTTCGTTAATAATTTTTTTTTCGTTAATAAATTACAATACCCGAAGACTTTGTCATTTGGCAGCATGCAGCAAACCATGAGATTAATATGTACGTAACATTCATAATAATTCATAGGTTCTTAGGATATGTACCACATCCACATGGTAGCTTAATTAATTGATACATCCAACACACAAAAAAAGGTCGCTAGCTTAATTATCTAGTTATAGATTAACTGACCAAAGCACTTGCAGTACTAGTGGTCAACCAACCTCACACGCATAACTGCCACCATATTATTAAATGCGTTTTAACATTTTTTTTTTGGGGAATTGGGTTGTATGACACTACAATAATCCATAATTAGGTTGGTAGACAATTACCCTAGTTTTTCTATACATTGATACAATTTTATGTAATATTGATGTTTTGTCCCTAACTCCAACCGGCAGAACCTGCTGAAAAGAAAATTAAATTTTTTTAATCTTTAATTGAGAAAATTCACTCGGGGCGCTATTAACATCACATTATCTTTTTTATTTGTTTTGGTAACTTTTGAGAAAGTGTAGATTACTGTCGACGGTTTGCTCACCTTCCTTTAACCCACTGATTTTCTCTGCCAATCGCCACGGTCGGCCTCTTCTGCGTTTCTTCGACTCCTCGAAGTGCGTTGCAAAGGAGAAATCACCTCTGCTTGTAAAATTGGTTGTGAGAAGAGTTCGTAAGTGTGATCGGCATGAACGACCACCATAGCCTCATCTCCTTCTTATCGCCGATCAGGTTGAGATCTGTTGCAATATTGTAAGTTCTCTGTTTTGTGCCATAGATTATTTCAATGCTTTTCCCCATTATTTGGAATAGATTCGGCCATAGTCTATTCTAAGTTGATAAATCTAACCCATCGTTTCTGTTGCATGCCCGATCTAGTAAGCTAAGGCAAAAAAAATTGATTTAGGGTTGAACTTTTCTTGGTTCGCCGTACTCATTTGTTTACTGCGAAGGGGGATAGTCATTTTAGAATGAAAAGTCCTTTTACGATAAAACAAGTTTAGTTCTCTTAGAAATGAAATATCTTATGGAACATGTGCTATTTGAAATGAAAAATCTTAGTTTTAGAGACTAGTTACGTGCCATTTCATTCTCTGCTATTTCTGAAGAATCGCATCAGAACTAATATATTATTCGTTTTCCATTCCATCTGACCATCAGTTCCTTTCCATATATATATATATATACAATTCTAATAATATGTTATATATTATTTCAGATGGTATAATTCTAATTGCATATGTTACTTTTTTACTCGCATAAGCTATTTTCGATTGACACAACTAAACATTTAACCTAAGCATAGAGTAATTCATATACTAGTAGCCTATCTCATATGCTGTCATTTCCTTCCAACTTGTATACTAACGTGTGCTTCTTTTTCGTTGTCTTATTCAGGTTTGTCATGGATGAGCTGGAAGAGTAATAGTATTTCTATACTATTTTATGAAATGGAACAACTCTTCTCTTATTTATCATGTTTATTAATATATAATGTACTATTTTGTAAGTTATATTTTATTTGATGCTTGAAAGAAAGGGTTCAATCTTGTTCTTTGCTGTTTCATGTTCTATTGATATGAGTTTTGTATTGATGTATATATGTGTTTTATATTAGTCTGTATATGATTTTGTAAAGAGAAATAATATATTGAACGTAAATAGAACATAATTTATTATGACATCAAATAAAACAGAATACAATGTGATGTTGAATGGGAAGGATATTCATATTATGTTGTCTCTTCCACCTCTTTTAATGCCGTTAATCTTTATTTCTTTTCGCTACAATCAATCTGAATTTGGTGTAAGCATTACGTCATTCCATGTAATCATAGACACTTCAAAATTTTAGACAATATATATGTAATGTGTTATATCGTTTGTTACCTATTCTATTATATATGCTCATGTAGAATAGAAATGCATGTTACTTGCATTTTGAAATTTGGGTTTAATTTATGAAAAATTGAGGTTGAGATGGATAAAGGTTTATATTCTATGTAGGGTTTAGGGATTAGTGGCTAGGGTTTAGTTTATGAAAGATTGAGATTGACATTGGATTAGGGTTTATATTTCCATGTAGGGTTTAGTTTATGTACGGTTGGGGTTGACATTGTGGCAAGCATTACCATCTTCCATGAATGCATAACCATATCAACATTTGAAATATGTTAAGATGTCTTTAGATTGTAACTACATTTTCAAATTTTCTATTCTATATGCCTCATGTATAATGGTAATGCGTTACATACTTTTAATATTTGGGTTTATGATTTATATTTGCGTTTAGTGATTAAAGTTTAGGGTATAGTATTTTGTAGGTGGAGGAGGTAAGGTTGGAGTTAGCATTAACTTCTTCGATGATATCGTAGACATTTCGTATTTTCACCAAAATGTATTATGCTATTTATTTAATTCCATTCTATTTAGATTGAGGGTTTATATTTGGGTTTAGGGTTTATATTTTAGTTTAGGGTATAGTGATTATGGTTTAAGGTTAAGTATTTAGGGGTTTATGGTGGGATTGTTATATTGTTTATTATCGAGGAGTTGGGATGAGGTTAGTGTCATATACTATTTTTGTTGGAAGTGGGTTAAGGTAGAACACAAATGCATTAGTGCACAAGAATAGTCTCCGTTCCATTTTAGATAGTATAGAATAATAGTTCAAAATTTACATATTTTTATTTTATTTTATTTTTAAAATATATTATAATTAGAAATTAGATTTAATATTTTGGTTTTGGTTTAGAAATTCGGGTTTTGGGTTTAGTATTTAGATGTAGGGTTGAGTTTAAGGTTTATGGTTATGTTTCGTATGAAGGTGTTTTGTTTGTTTCTATCAAACATAATACTTTTATAAATGGAATAGAACATCTATATAGCATAGTTAACCTGTACGTAGTAAGAAATCATGTCACGTGGATGTATTTGCTTGATTCGTTAGTTAACAGTACACGGTGAATGTGATCTATCTCTTAAGTCATTCATGTCATCTTTCTTTTTGTTTTGACCGGTAACTTGTTTTCAGTGGGGGTATAACCAGCTTAGAAGAAGGTAAAATATTATTCACTCAATAATGTCAAAATCATAGTCATCTACCTAATTATACTCTCGATTTTGACTCGATTTTGACTATCTCGCAAATCCACCACAAACAATAATATTTGGACCGAACACAATGTATATATCTTCATTTACATAAACAAAAAAATAAAGTCTTACCAGAATCGAAAAAACTGTATATGAAATCAAATTAAAAAGAAATGAAACAATGGATTTATATAACAAAAAAAATGGAATGTAAGATTTTCATTTTCCTTCCCCAATGTTTTAAAAAGTGAATTTCCAGACCTTGAACCTGAGATCAACCTTACACTTAGCAGCGGTGGTAACAGCCGTCGTCGCCTTCTTCCCCGTCGGAGCCACCGCTCTAATCCCTTCACAAGTAACCCTGATCCCTGACTTAGGCGTCTTCACAGCTCCCATCTTCACTTTCACCTTCGTGTCAAGAACAATCTTAACCGCCACTCCTCTCTTCGCCTTCAAATCTCCCTTGAGCTTACTCGCCGACAGCTCGTCAAGATCTCCCGGAGGACTCCCCACCGTAGACTTAAGCAGAGTCGTGTTCTTCTCACCGTGCACAAACGACGCGATCGAGCCTTTACCGATCACAACGTCATCGTCTCCGGGGGAGACTCTGTAGACCGTGACGTCGGCGGCGTCGTAGCTGAACCCGACGTTTTTGTTCGGGTTCTTGGCAACGACGGAGAGGGATATGGCGGTGGCGAGGTGCGTGGAGGAGGTGAGGTTGAGAGAGGAGACTTTGAGGGAAGAGACGGTGAAGCTCGGACGCTGAGGACAGTAGATTAGGTAAACGACGGCGGACGCGGCGGCGAGGAGAAGGATCAAGAGGATGATTACGAAAATCGTCCAGCAGCAGCAGCGACGGCAGCATCCGCGGCTATGCGTGCGGCGGCGGGGGGCTGGCGGACGGTAAGCGGGGCGGTTTGCGCTGTAGAGCTGAGCTTTAGTCGCCGGGAAAGTTGGGTTGGCGGTTGCTCCGGCAACGCCGGGAGGTTTAGAGGCCGGGTAGACTCTGTCGTCTGTCATGTCGGAGAGAGATGAAAATATTGATTAGTGGAACGATAAGGGTAAGGTTTAGGAGATGCGTGTTTCTTTCTTTATAAGAGATTTTACTGTGAACGTTTAAGCTTTAAGCTTCTCTTTAACGGTTGATTAGTGGGGAGAAAAAAGGATTTAATGATAGTGGTGGTGGAGAATGAGAGAGGAAGCCAAAGAAACAGCGACGGAGACAGACAAAAGAGAGTGACAGCTCAACGCGGGACAGAGAGCTTACACACGTCACACCAGCGCGTATATATCACGACGTAGGAATAAACGCTGCAAAAAAAGGTCACGAGAGTCCAGTTGTTATCTGCTAAGCATTTTCGCAGAAGAAAACTCCTACTAGTTATTAATTATGATAAAATATTGTTGTAACCAGAACTATAAAACAAAGTGTGAATAATTATATTTTATGATTCGTTTTAAAATTTTATTACCTAAAATGTTAGTACATACATTTTCCAATTGACTAAAAGATGTAATTTGTTTAGAAAAATAGTAAAAAAATGAGATATGATTTAATCAGAATAATAATAATTGACATATGTAGTTTTGAGTTTTTTTTTTTTTTTTTTGAAACTTATGTAGTTTTGAGTTGAGACGTGAAATCGAACACCAAACATAATTTCCTTTGTACTGAAGCAAAGATATATGAAAGTCCCTTTGAAATAAAAATAATAGATGCTTAGTCCCTTTCCATTTTAAATCTGATCTAAAACAAGCAAATTCATATTAATCAAGCAACGCTAAGAAGACTGTTTATTGAATTTATACAACTGGATTTATTTAGACATGAAATACATGACGAAAAAAACGAATTCCTTTAATACATAAATTATTTTTATTTCATACTTTACACTAGGCCTGAGCATAATATCCGTAATCCAAAATCCGAACCGAAAAACCAGATCCGTATCCGGTCCGAAAGGTAAAAAATATCCGAATGGTCTTGTAAGGTGGTACAAAACATATCCGAACCCGAAGTGTTATTAACCAAACCCGAACGGGTAACCCGAAAAACCGAAAAAACCGAAAAATCCGAAAAATATCCGAAGAAACCTATCCGAATGTCCATAATAATATGTATATAATTATATGAAACATGAATATATACTTCAAATATTCAATTTCATATTTATTTTGATATGTTATCTAACGATAAGTATTTAAAATTTAAATAACTATATTAAATATTTAATTATATATAAATTATATATTTCTTATGTTATACTTTTAATTTTAGGTTTTATTTCGGGTATATCCGAACCGATCCGATATAACCCGAATCCGAATGATATATGATTACTTTATGGGTTCTATAATGTGATACAAAACCGATCCGAACCCGATGTGTTATATCCTAACCCGACCCGTACTTGCAAATTTACTAGAATGGAACTTAGGAAGTGTTATAAAAGAGAACCGAAATCCGAATAATCCGATCCGAACGTCGACGGTTACCCGAAAGCCCACGACTGTTTTACACACTAGAGAAAACTAGCATTTGTCACTGCATTTCCACGTAAGAATACTTGAATGCCGTAGGTTGGTTTGACTTTTAATGATTAGTACATAGAATAATGTGCGTTTCAACGAAAAGGTGTGTAAGCAACAAAAACATATAGTAGATTAGGACAAGCCGCGTGAAGCCGGTGGTGGAGCGTGGTCGAGGTGGTAACCAACTAGTCCATAACTAATAAAGGTCCTCGGTCCAAAATCAACGGTCACAGTTTCATTTTCCTGAAATTAGGCTTCTTCATTACATTAATAACAATACACAACACGGTTCAGTGTAAGAGAAAGCTCTACATGTTCATTGGTTAATTTCTTCCCCTGCAAGCAATCAGAGAGATTGCCTAAAGAGTTGTAGCCTTGCACAACTCATGTCGGATCACCTTGGTTAACATAATTGTTGCTACTCTTCCCAAGTTATAAGTGTAGAAACCAATGAAATGAATCGTTCAATAGCTCTGTTGGTTCAGCAATTGAAAATAAAATGTTAATGAAACACTTACACATCTATAATGTAGTTTTCTTACAACCTCAGATACATAAAAATAGTCATTAATAATGTAGTTGCGATGACATGATCGGTTATCACCGCAAGAAAAATGCCGACAGCCACAGCCAATATACACAGGAAGAAATCCCACAACCATGACTTTAAACACCTCAAGAAGATTGATATGTGACTACAAGTCACATGTTTGACCTTACGACGTGTTGCTGTTTCCTGGAAGCAGGGACAAGCACATACTGGCACCTAAAGAAAAAGGAGATTAAACTCTTAATTGCATATACTATATAGAGAGAATAGATTGCAGAAATTTTGTTTACCTCTTTACTGCGTCTTCCAGCTGGAAACCTAGTGAATGAACTATAGTCCTTCCCATTGGGGCAAGGGCTAAGATCTGAATGCGCGGCCTGAAGGGAATAAGTTTTTAAAGACTTGCAGCCATGTGCATTTAAACACTTGAGACTTAGTGGAAGCCCTGACAGTGATACAAGGTTGTTGCAGTAATTGAGACTGAGAGTTACCAATGAGGTTAGCTCGCCCACCATCTTTGACGATATTGTCTTGAAATCGTGTCTGCTGAGATCTAAACATGTCAGCTTGGTGAAATGCTTAAGCTCATTTGGTAATGACTCGATTTTCTTGCAGTTGTCAAGCCAAAGCTCAAGCAGACTGTATGTTGTTCCTTGATGTTTCTTCACCAGAGTTCGGAGGTTGGTACAGTCAGAAAGTGTTAGACTCTCAACCTGAGATAGTTCTGGCAGTCCTTCAAGGCTGCGGCAGTTGGAAAGCGTCAAATGTTTCAACTTGGTGAGATGACTCATCGTCGTAGGTAACTTCTCAAAGAGATTCCCACTGAGGTCCAACTTCTCCAGGACGTGCATCTGGTCAATGTCATCTGGGATCTTCTTGATGTTTAGGTTGATGAGATTTAACTCCTGTAACCAAGGAAACCCTGAGAAGCTATTACATTTGGACTCACTACCCTTCTCAACCCACTTACACCGCATGATGTCCAGTGATTTAAAACCGTAGGGAGGTGACTTGAGGTCCACGTCATGACAGACGTGGTTCTCAGAAACAAAAGATAGATGATCTGCAGATCCTTCAAGAAGCTTCAAGTAGATTTGTAAGTTGCCTCTGATTGATGGGTCTGTAAGAGAGCACCCCAGTTTATTTCCCACAAACGGCTCTGTGCCAAAGAAAAACATGAAGACTGATCTAAGGCACGTGCTTGTGTCTTCAAAGCCATTATCTTTAGAATCCGATATACTGATGTTCAGCTTTTCCAGCCTATCACAGTTGGACAAATCAACTTTCTGGAGTCTAGATAGTTTGCATATGGAGTGTGGAATCCGTTCCAAGGAGCTGCAACCTTTCAGTATCAACTCCTCTAGAGACTTTGCTTCCTTGAGATTTGGAAGTTTTGTTAGATCCTTAGATCCGGTCAAATCTAGTTTCATCAGTTTCACAAGTTTCTGAAAAGTATGAGATACAAACAGAGAAATGTTGTTATTACAAGAAAGCAAAAAAAAAATATATGAAGGGACTTGAAAAGTAAAGCATATATACATACCGGTGTTCCACGCCAAAGGGTCTTGAGCTTGCTGTAACACAGCTTTAGTTCAACAAGACAATCTGGACTGATACTGGTAGGCAAGGTTGTAAAAGGATATGCATCCCAATGTAGAAACCTAAGCTTATGTACACTGAAATTGTTCTCTAGAGTCATATATTCCTTCCATGGTTGTAAAACTCCTGATTGGTTAGAGATATATATCTTAAGAAACCTCAGATTATACATCGGCTTGAAATCATCCCAGTTGATGTGAACTCCAGCGCGCAATTCACAAACATCTAGCACCACTCCTTCAATTAAGTGCTTACTCTGACATAAAATAGATAGTGACGTTTATTTTAAGAAGATGATGCAGATAAATATTTGATATATTTTTAAATATTTACTCCCTCCGTTCCTTAAAGTTACATATTCTAGATTTTTCACACGTTTTAATAAAACACATTAAATTTGCATATATTTTTGTGTTTATCTTTTTTCTATAATTTTAAGCCAATAAAAATTCAATTAGTGCAATTAAGTTTTTTGAAGTTTGCAATTTGTTAATAAAACATACATTGAAAATATAAAAAATGGATCTTTTTGAAACAAAACTTTTCTCTAGAATATGTAACTTTAATGAACAGAAAAAATATTATTTATTTTATTAGTTAATTAGATAACTGTCTTTATTATTTTACAGTCGATTAGGATTGAATTTGTATTCAGTTTATATTTGAGTAATAAAAGTTAAAGAATTTTCTCTTTGTTTTTTGTTTTCGATAGATCTATAAAGATCTCAACGAATTTAAAAAACATTGATCTTAGTTATATCGTGTTATCTTTGCTTCAGCTAAGGAATGGTGGCAGAGCCTAGCCAACCAAAAGGAAACCAAAAAAATAAGTACATTGCGTGTAACTTACTGTATTGGTATCAAGTACTCGAAGGATGTCGTCATGGTGCCACAAGATACGTTGCTGAGAAGGGTTGTTGTTTGACTCTTGACGCACAATATGTTTCCCCATTTGCTCCAGCAAACGGTGCATAGTTATACGCCTATCAGAAGACACCTTGATGAGAGACTTTTCCTTTAAAACTCTCATTCCGGCTTTACCTTGACCAATAAGTTTCCTGACTCGCCGGACAGGTTCTCCATTGAAAAGGCATGCCACATGAAGAAAAGCCGCCTTACCGAGTTCATCTAAACCATCGTAGCTACTTTTCAAGTCCACCATGGTTTTCTCGAGAGGAGCTTCCCGAAACGATTTCAAAGCATCTCGCCACTCCACTAGGGACTTGCCGCGGAGATAAGTGCCGAAATCCTCAAGGGCAGAAGGAAGACCTTGAGCAAGCTGAGAGATACTTATAGAAAGATCATTGTAGGCAATAGGAGGTTCTGCTCCTTGAAAAGCAAACCGCTGAAAGATCTGGAGTGCCTTATCATCCTTCAGATACTCAACTTTGTACACGGCACAGGAGGAGGAGTTGAGCAAGCTCTTGTCTCGTGTTGTTATGATGATTCGTGTCCCTGGTCCAAACCAACTAGCCTCTTTTGCCAAGGCATCCAGCTGTTTCACATCGTCCACATCATCAATAACAATGAGGGATTTTAGGTTTACGAGCCTTGACTTGATACAAGGAGCTCCCTGGCCAAGGTTCAGTGCCTTGAGATCTTTTTTCCGAAGAATATCTGAAAGAAGCCATTTCTGTAGATCTAAGGGACTCTTTGCTTTCAGAGAAGAAACCTTTTCCATGAAACAATGATGAATCTTGAAATGGTGTTTATGTTTTTGATAAAGATTCTTGGCTATGGCAGTTTTGCCAATGCCTGCCATTCCCCAGATTCCTACCATGCGAACCTCATTGGTCCTAAAGGACATGTCCAAGAGATGTTCGATTTGGTCCATGTCAGCTTCCATACCAACCATATCCCCGAGGTCCATTGGCAACATAGACAACAACTTGTCTGAAAGAAGTTCAACAACTCCCTCAACCAACGTGGCATCGTCCTTGCTAACAAAATTAGTAAAAAAAACAATTAAGTACGTGAATTTCATTACTTTGTGATGTTCAAAAGATACAATTAACTTGTATGACATTTTGCTAAGAAGCAAATAGGTACTAAAGAGCCCCCAAGAAAAGATAAAAAAAAAGACCCCAGGACAAGGACAGATCATATGTGTTGCAGGAAAACTGCTTTTAAATCCTCATTCACTGTTTTTCTGTTTCTAAAAGTAAAAGGTAGGACATCTGCATATTTGATTTTTTTTTTTGTCTTTTTGTGCAAAAGGCAGTTCTCCTGCCTCATTTTCTAAACACCCACTTTCTAAAGAGGTTCATCCATTGTCTCTCTCTTCTAACCAATAAAAGATTTTTCTACAAATTAAATTTTAAAAAACTATTATACTTTTCTCTCTTATTTCTCATTATTAGGTAATTTCACTTATCAAATACAAATACAGTAGATTTAATTCTTTTTTTTTCTTGTCAACATATAGTAGATTTTTCTACAAATTAATGTTTTTATTGTTTTATCTAAAATATATGAATGTAAAAAATGACTAATATTTATGAGGCTTCAAATTTAGAACCACATAGTTTAATAACAACGAAGCTTTCGTAGAAACCACATACATTACATGGAATATATGTATTAGATATTTTTAAATATATAATCATCAACCGGATTTTTTATGTTTTTTAAATTATATATATATATATATATATATATACAATAAGTATAAATCTAGCTATATAATAAACAAGAAAATATTATGTAAATTGAAATTGATAAAAACAAAATAATTAACGGTTCAAATTACCATATTTATGTATTCTTACAATTGAAGTCTTAAATTTTATGAATATAACAAAATAAGAATAGTATATGAGAACCAAAAAGGAATTTTTTACATTCTTTCTTAAGAAAATAAAATTAAAGAGAAAATTAGTTAAATAGTGATAGTTAAACATCAACTATTAAATATTAAATTTAATAATAATTGAAAGCACATTAATTCTATGTTGATTTTTTAAAACAAGGTTTTGAAATTGAACATGTTCGCTGGTTTTATCGGTTTTTAGCCGGTTTTACTTGTTTCTTCTGAAATCCACGTTTTAAACCGAACCAGACTCGGCTTTTTCACTGAGTCACGGTTGGACCAGTTCGATCAGCCGATCCGGTTTTCAAAACACTAGTTTAATATTGCAGATATGTTATGGGAAAATCTAAATATTTTTCAATAAATACATTTATCTTTGTTATGTATTATTTATATTATATGTTGATATTTTGGTGTAATTTTTATTGTTTAAATATATGATCTACATTTTTAACTGCTTTTGCCATTCATAACTTCAAAAGTAATCTGTCTTGCTTGATCTGCATCTCTCCTGCATGATCCGCTTGATCTGCACTTGTCCTGCTTGATCTGCATGATCCACTTGATCTGTCCTGCTTAAACTGCTTTTACCATTCGGAACCTCAGTAATACAAGATTAGCTCCACACATGTCAAGATCTGACGTTGCAGTCAGTGAAGTTTAGAGATAATTTGATTTTTTAAAGATAAATCGTGGCTTTTCAGATTCCAGAGGTAACTCCCAATTAGATGCATGCATCTATGCATGGGCACTATAGCTAAATCTGATTTTTTTGAATAAAAAAAATCATCCAAACCCGTAGTAGAACGGATTAACCGGAGTGGGTTTAACCCATTCCCCAGCACAGTAAAAAATTAAACTTACCATTTTCTTGACTCGGTGGCTTGTGTGTTTGCGATTCCCCTAAGCGCATCTTTCCAGAATGGAATCTTGGGATCTTTGTGATGTTGTACTAAACCAAAACCACTTCGATGATTTCTAACGTCAGAGATATCCACTTCATAGAAAACAGGAATCACAGCAATCTTTTTCTCCCGTTGAAGCTTCATTATCATTCGAAGCTCTTCCAAGCACCATCTCGAAGTAGCGTAGTTCTTCGAGATAACCACAATGGCGAACCTCGACGTGTTGATGGCTTCACGGAGTCTTTCAGGGAAACGGTCTCCTGTTTCGAGCGTTTCGTCGTCTTTGAATGTACGTATTCCTTGTCTCACAAGTTCTTTGTGCAAATGGCTAATGATGTTTTTACGTGTGTCTCCACCTCGGAAACTGAGGAAGACATCGTATTTGACTTGACGACGTGAAGGACCGCACCACGACGACATTTGATCACTCTCGCTCTTTTGGAACGAAAAAGTTTAGGGAAAACACCACCTTAAAACTCTTCAAAGTCAACGTATTCTCAACGGACTTAAATCATTTTTATATTGTGAGTTTGGACCTCTCAAATTAGAAATGAGATTTCTTACAAAAAATATCTATTAAAAAAATACCCAATTATTAGTTTCTAACCAGCGTTTAGCAAAGATAAGTTTAAAAATAATCTATAACAATTTTCTTTTAATAATTAGTTTTTTCATAGTTAGATATAAATTTAAGTCGTGACAGATAAAATAAAATATGAAATGTTGAATTATTAAGGGAATATCTCCATGTGCGTGTGTTTTAAGTTTACCACTAATCTATGACATCAAGTAAACTGTGTAACGTGCAATGCTCGCAAACTTGGCATTTAAATGCTTATGTATTGAGTATTGACCCAAACAAAAACGAAGGAAAGGAGAAGTCAATGATTCCTTCGTAAAAGTTTGTGTTCCTCTCCTTCATAGATGAGAGTTCGTTTAGCCTCACATCCTCACACATGCTTATGATAGATAATCACATGTACATCTTGCACATGCTAAAAAGAAATATATGGAATGATCCGAGACCATAAGTAGAAATAATTTACTAAAAAGATGATTAACTGAAAAATTAAAGACGAGATGAAACTAAAAATTAGAAAACGTGAGCGGCAGGATTCGAACCTGCGCGGGCAAAGCCCACATGATTTCTAGTCATGCCCGATAACCACTCCGGCACGCCCACTTATGACCTTTTTAACCATCAGAAGTATATAGTTCATCGTTGTGATTAGAACACTAATCTTCAGGTTTGAATGACAACGCGGTCGTTATTGTAGGCATTAAGGAACACAAGAAGAAGTATGTGGGTGGTTATCACCAGCCGACGGTTTGTTCCTGTCCATGCAGCACCAGCACAGAAGCAGCTCAAGATCCTTACTTTGACTCAACACCTTGTTTGAGACAATACACCACACTATCCCACCAGTTAAACGATACAAGTACCCACCATCTCTCACTATAAGCCCCACTGTTTGTTTTATAAATCTGTTTATATAGCATCCTAGTTTAACAGTTTGATACTTCCTGTACAACAAGAAAAATACGATACTATAAATATTATACATACATAGAAGAAGATGAATTACAGAAAAGTATCAAGGCTGATATGACAAACATCAATTACATTTTCCTTGAGCCACATCTCCAATATCACACAACATATCCATCCACATTTTATAAAGAACCCAAAATAAAAGGAAAAAAAAAAACACATTTCGCTTCTGTTTCTTATACATAACTACACATCCAAGTCCACGTGTAAAAGGAATGGACTTTTCGCTATGCATCATCATCAACTTCTTATTTTTACGTAAACTTGTGACATTAAAAAATACTAAAAAAAATATAGTACTGTAAGAGCTCGAGTGTACACTGTTTCAAGCCCTGATCTTCAACTTTCTTTGAGCTTTCAGGTCAACCACAATGACCGAGATATTATCCCTGCTTCCCTTCTGAAGAGCGAGCTTCGAGAGATAATCAGCAGCGGCTTGGCACGCCTGGTCTTCCCCTACACCTCTCTCAGCTAAAGGCAAAGCTCCATTCTTTCTATGCCACCACAAGATCCGTCTCCTCGCAAACTCGCAAGCATCTTGGTTACTCATCACGTCCCAAAGCCCATCGCTGGCTAATATCAAACACTCGTCTTCTCTTGCCCGTGGCATAAACGTCACTTCGGGCTCTGGTATCACATATGGCTCCAGATATTGATCACCAATGGACCTGGACATGGCGAGAACGCCAGAAACACGAGCGCCTTGCCACTGAATAACTTTTCCTCCAGCTCTCTCTATCCTTGCATACTCGTCCTCTCTATCTGGCTGCAACAAAGATAGTAACAAGTAAGAAACATTCTCAAGCTCATTGTTAAAATCAAAACACTTCTGAAGAGGATTCTTTACTTTGTGATCAACTGATAAAGGCATAGACTCTTTGCCACGTAGCAAAACCGCTCTCGAGTCACCACAGTTCGACACTATTATATGCGACGAGCAAACCAAAGCAACCACAGCGGTTGAACCAACGGTCTCAGGGGAAACAGCTTCAAGAACCATCTCATAAGCACCAACGACAGGTCTGTTGATCTTCCCTTTAACCTCATCATCAACCTTCAAGAAACAGTCGAAAAACACTTTCTCCCACTGCACCTGAAGCCTCCCTTCCCAAGTGTCCCTCTCGCAGAGCTCCTCTTTAATCCATTCGATCTCTTCAGCCAAAGCAAAATGGATTCTATCATGACAATAGTCAGCAACCTGTAGGCCTCCGTGGCCATCGTATACACCGAAGAAGTGACTAGTGAGGTGTGTGAGGCTTGGACTCATCCCTTCTTGATATCCTCCCATAAGCATTTTAATCGGTATTTTGAGAAAACGTGGTAACGCTCTAACAGCATCTTCCATCTCTGATCTTTCGCCGCGGATTGAAACAGTGCCCCAAAGAGGTATGCAGTCTAGCTCGTAGACGCTCCTGCTTCCTCCTCTTGCTACGTTGTGATGATGATTCTCTTCAGGCAAGCTGATGACTACCTCCGAAGCTGTCACCACCTCCTCCATGTTCAGACTCGTGATAAGGACTTCTGCTGTGATGGTAGTAGCATCAGATAGTAATACATCTTCTTCTGATTCTGATTCTTGGACTGTTAGGGCGTAATCAGAAGACAAGGTTTTGGATTGAGATGAAGCCTTCTCTTCTGGTTCTTCTGAAACATCTTCTTCCATAGTATACTCAACCTCACCGTTCTGATCACACAGCATGTTAACTGCATCGGTAACGTTATCTAGCTCGGTGATATCTAACGTGGATGAGATTCCAGAGTCACACATCGTGTTGGCTAGACTCAAAGTTAGTGCAACTGCTGGTGAAATCTCTTCCATAAGTTCCTATGCTGCGTCCACACGTTAACTGGGCAAAACAATCTTCATTGTCTTCTTCTACAAGTCATGGTCTGATGACTTCAGCGATACTACAACATCCAATTAAGCTATCCACACTCCACAGCGAACACTAACTAAGCCAAAGAGTAGAGTAGCAAATCAAGAAGAAGAAGTACCTCTTGGTTTAACAGATCTGACGGATCTATGCAACGGATCTTCTGTATCTCGTGGGAATTTAATCAGAAGGACCAGACACTCAATATCTCAACCAAACCCTAATTAGAAACCCCCAAAGTTTCAACCTTTTTTCAGATCACAAGAGAGGACACAAAAGCTCAAAACTTTATACAAAGCAAAAACAGAGGATCAGGTGAAACAGAGAGGGCTTTTTTCAATCAGGTTGAACCACACAAACAAAAACCTAAAAAGTCGTAACCTTTATCTTTACCTTTCCAAAACGAAACATGAGTTCTCCTGGATCTGATGGGGTTTACCTAAACTAAAAAGATTAACAACATTAATTTAAATTGTTTTATGTGACAACGACTTTGATATTAACACGTTGCTCCAATCAATTATAAAATTAATTAAACTTTTCATCAGTTCAATAGAGAGATGCCGGGTGTCCTTTCCTCTTAAAGTCAAGTCTTCGCTAATATTTTCTCAAAAATATTTAATTTTACATATATAAAAGACTTTTAAGATTTACAAGATTTTGAGAGAGAATATTCCAAAAATACGATAAGTCTTCAACTAATTTCTTTTTTTCTTCTTCTCTGTTCATTTTAATCTGTTAAGCTGTTATGAAAATTTCTAGATTTAGTAAACTGCAAACCCCCATTAAAAGCTTCAAAAGAAAATTCAACAAACAAAACAGTTCCAAGTCTGTTTCGTCTCCTGTCTTCTTAATCTCTTTCTCATTTCATTATCTCTCTCTCAGAATGTACGTCATGTTTTCTTGACACACAAGTTTCAGATATTATTAAAAAAATAGGATGGCTGGAAGAAGAGTAAAAGGAAAAGACAGCAAAGCGATTACCGCCGTAGCCATTGACAAGGATAAAAACAGCCAACACGCCTTGAAGTGGGCCCTTGATCATATCGTGGGCGATTCACCAAACTGTATCCTCCTCCATGTTCAAACCAAATTGAGTAATGTCCTCCTCCTCATCATCATCATCATCATCATTATCATCATCCCCATCATCATGAATCTGATGAAAAGTTTTTTTTGTTAAAAAACAGGAATTGGTGAAGGAGAGAACACAGAAGCACCACATGACAACCAAGAAGAGGCTCATAAGTTCTTCCTTCCCTTTAGAGGATTCTGTGCTAAAAAAGGGGTCAGAGATTCAATCTCTCTTCTCTTTGCCATAACAACAATCACATTTTCATTTATATATATATATATAAGTCTGAGCTCATATTATATGTTTTTTTTTTTTTTAAATCAGATTAGAGCAACGGAGTTGCTTCTTCACGATATTGACATCGCAAATGCAATTGTTGACTATATCAACAAAAACTTCATTGCAAATATAGTCATTGGAGCCTCTGCACGAAACACCTTCCTCAAGTATCTAATCTCTTCTCTCATATAACATGACCTTTAATCTCATTCTATGAATTGCTTTTAAACACTATGTAATGGTGTCTTAATCAGGAAGTTTAAGAGCGTAGATGTGCCAACGACTCTACTTAAAACAACTCCAGATACATGTTCTGTCTACATCGTGTCTAAAGACAAACTCTTAACAAGCAGACAAGCGAGTAGGCCTCAGACGCCTCAACACAATCCCCAGCCTTCAAAACAACAATCATTACTCTCTATCTTGTCTGATCCTGGCCCTACAAGCTTCACTTCCACTGAATCTGGAAGGTAATTAACTTTAAATTTTTCTTCCTGTTCTGTCTGGTGAATGAATCATTGGCTTTTTGCTATACTTGTAGGTCATCTTCTGCATTACCACCTACACGTCATTACAAGCCTTGTCTTAATATGAGTTCTCCAGGAGAGTTAAGCAATGAATTGTCTTCCAACCGTCACAGTGTTGAATCGAATGCGAGTTTCTACAGCATCCTAGGACGATCCACCTATGGAGGAAGCTCCCACTCTTCCACATCCATGGTTAGTAGTATTCTCAACCACGTTACTGCCTCCAAAGTTGCCTGACGTTTTCTTAACATTTTCTTTCAAAATATGTAGTATGATATAACCGATGGAGACGAAGAAGGCCTATCTGGGGGTAACATCACTGAACAAGAGGTAAAAGAACGTTTCAGAAAAGTAGACTTGGTATTTTCAGAATGTAAAGTGCTGAGATGTTTGTGTTCTAATGTTCTTCAATATGCTCAGAATCAAAATCTTGAACTAGAGGTGAGAAGATTGAGACTCGAACTGCAACATTTTAATGCAACCATGGGGAGAGACACTGTAAGATACTTACTTCCATGTAGACAACCGACAACATTCTACAGATACAGTAAAAATCTATAGATTAATACTCGATAAATTAATATACACTATAAATTAATATATTCTTCATGTTCTTGGTTGAGCCGGTTCAAAATATGAAACAAATCGATAAAATAATAAGATAATAATTTTGTAGAATTAATAATTTTCTTATTTTGTATAAAAATATATTTTAAAATAGAAAAATCTAAAAAAAAACCTTTTGTAAATTAATAATTTTATAAATTAATAAAATGTCACATTCCCTACATTTTTACTGTATGTGACTATGACTAATATACCATACACGGTATGAAATGCTTGTAGGCCCCTCATCATCAAGTTGCCCCCGAATCCGAAAAGCTGGAGGGAACAAAGGTAGCAAGAGAGATGCTTAGGGAATTATCTGAGATGGATAAGCAGAAAACACAGAGTGCCATCCACGCAAACGAAGCGGCACATCGTCTTGCGGAAATCGAGAAGCAGAAGAGAAGACTTGTGGAGATGCAAGCCAAGTTCAACGAACAGAACATGTCCAACACCGTATCCTACAGACGGTACAGCATCAAAGACGTCGAAGACGCGACCGACGGCTTTTCAGACGCTCTAAAGATCGGGGAAGGAGGTTACGGACCCGTGTTCAAAGCCGTTCTCGAAAACACTTCCGTGGCCATCAAAATCTTGAAGTCAGACGTCTCGCAAGGCCTCAAGCAGTTCCAACAAGAGGTTGAGGTTCTGAGTTGCATGAGACACCCTAACATGGTGATCCTCCTCGGTGCTTGTCCCGAGTACGGATGCCTTGTGTACGAGTATATGGAGAACGGGACGTTGGAAGACCGTCTCTTCTGTAAAGACGATACTCCGCCGTTGTCTTGGAAGGCACGGTTCAGAATCGCTGCTGAGATTGCCACGGGACTTTTATTCCTTCACCAGGCTAAACCTGAGCCGCTGGTGCATCGAGATCTGAAGCCGGCAAACATTCTGCTAGACGGGCATATGATTAGCAAAATCAGTGACGTTGGTTTGGCTCGGTTGGTACCTCCTGCTGTTGCTGATAGCTTCACCCATTACCACATGACTGCTGCAGCCGGTTAGTATTTTCATTCTACCTTTAAACTAGGCCTGTTAGGTTCGGGTAGTTCTGATAATTTGGTTCGGGTAGTTCATTTTTCTGGTAGTTCTGTTTGACTAAAATCTTGCCAAATTGAACCGTAAAACGGTTTGGTTCGGTATCCAGGTAGTTCGTTTTTTAAAAGAATTTTACCAAAAAACTAACCAAAGTTTCGATTATATTTTGGTTAAAAATATGGGTAAAGTTAGTTAAATACATGTAATTTTGGTTAGTTCGGTAATTCGATTCAAAATTTTAGTTAATTCAGTTAGTTCGGTTCAAAATTTGGTTAGCATTTTTTTTTGGAAAATCAAACTAACCGCTTGCCAATCCGAAAACTGATTTTCTTATAAACTTGCCGAATCTAACTGAACTTATCACCAACTAACCGAAATTTTGGTTCGGTTCGGCGGGTTATGTTCGGTTAAAAATCCCAGCCCTACTTTAAACCAACCAAATCTAATCTTTGCATATCCTTAACAAATTGTTGAAACAGGTACGTTCTGTTACATTGACCCTGAGTACCAGCAAACGGGAATGCTTGGAGTGAAGTCAGACTTGTACTCATTTGGCGTGGTGCTTCTCCAAATCCTAACAGCGATGCCAGCAATGGGATTAAGCCATAGAGTAGAGCAAGGGATCGAGAAAAATAGACTCAAAGAAGTTCTGGATCCCAGAATATCAGACTGGCCTGAAGAAGAGACGCTGGTGCTAGCTCAACTGGCTTTGCAGTGCTGCGAGCTGAGGAAAAAGGACAGACCTGATCTTGCTACCGTTCTGTTGCCTGCACTGAGCAAGCTAAGAGAGTTTGCAACAGAGGATCATGAAGTACATAGCTCTGGTAGGACATCTTCTGTGTCACGTGCTCACAACTCTGTTCCTCGTTCCCCAATATCTTCTTCCTCTCAGGTTGGTTTCTTAGAACCTGAAGTAACTGATCTCCAATATTTGATTCATGAGTGTTTATTTCAATCATTTTATTCTGCAATGTAGACAGAGGATGCATACTGACACCAACAATTGGAACTTCGACTTTAGATCAAAGTGAAGCGACGTTGGCTATCTCTGATTGTGCTCCACCAAAAAGTTCATTGTTGATCTCTCATAGTGTCGAAGTTCCTATCTATTGTATATGAAACACTTTATTCTTTGGTCTCATGAAAAAAAAAAACACTTTCATTACAGAAGAGCTGCCTAGTCCTTGCAAAAATCAAGTCACCTTTGTGCAAGAACATTTCCTCTTGTAGCACATAAAAATCTTATTGAGCAACTGAATACTAAAAATTGAGCAGAAACTTCTTTAAATTGGAAATTATTTGAGAAGATAGTTGCAAAGGTGTAAACAGTTGCGCACAAAGAAAAAAAAAATTGATGGAGCTATACGGTAATGTTAGCTGACAAGGCAATATGTCAATTCGAGAAACCACTAGTGAGACAAAAGCAAAAAGTTCAAAAGCTTGAAGACAAAAGTCAAGCAAGGTAAAACGATGAATACAACTAGGATTCAGATAAGATAATGTGTGATATACTCTCACGTTTCAAGACCATAACGAAGTCCCAGCTACAAAAACCAAACCTTGTCATTGTATAATAATATATAAAAGAAGTTTTCGCAGGTTGTTATGAAAATTCAGAAAGCTACTAGGCTAGAAACAAAATCAAAAGCTATGATTTTTATTATCACTCATATGTAAGCATAACGCTTCAAAACCCTCTTCCCCGCCACAAACGCACCAGACGCCATCCCTCCGAGTACACCCGCCACAGCCGCAGCTCTCACCCCACGCGCCGCCCTAAACACAGCCCCAGTTCCAAAACCCGCCACCACCTTCGTCCACGCGTCATCCCTATCCGTATACGCCACGACGCCGCTCTCGATCCCGGCGTAGATCAAACCCACGACCCCGATCCTACACCCCAGCGAGCGTCCCGCGTGGCCGGACGAGTTCAGGATCCTGTTCACCTTCAGCTTCGCCGTGTCTCCGTACTCGAAGCTCCTGACGCCGGAGAAGAACCCGGAAGCGGCTCCGGCTAGGGATCCGGCGAGGTAGCCCGTGCCCGAGTAGAAGGTGAGGTTCTCTCCCCAAGATCGGCGCTTTTTGAGGGACTCTTCGGTGAAGAGGTACTCGGGGGAGGTGGGGAGCTTGTAGAGGTACTGAGAATTTATCGGAGCGTCGAAGTTTTGGTAAGGGTTGTAGAGACGCGAGCTTTCGTCGGAGGAGGTGTGATCGGTCGTCGCCATTGTTTTTAAGGGTTTATGATCTGTGAGAGCTGACAGGTTTATGAATTTTTGTAGGGTTTTTAACACTTTGTGTTTAATTCGAATTTGACCCCCTGATGTTTTATTTATAACATTTAAACCCAAAATCTTTTACATTTTTAGTTATTTCCTCTTTTGGACCTGTGGTTTTCAGATCTTTATACGATACGCATCTTAAATTGGAAAGCTTACCATAAGACCCCGTTTTGTAAAAGTCGCGATTTTGTTTGGATTTTTGGAAAATATTCTGGGAACAAAAAGGAAGGAGCGGCGGATGAGTCGCTGATTCGATGGGAAACCAGAAGCTTAAGTGGACGGAGGAGGAAGAGGAGGCGTTGCTCGCAGGTGTTAGGAAGCATGGTCCCGGAAAGTGGAAGAATATTCTCCGAGATCCTGAGTTTGCTGGTCAGCTCTCTAATCGCTCCAATATTGACTTAAAGGTCTTCACTTTTCTTCTTCTTCTCAATCACCTTTTTTTTTTTTTTTTGGCTGATATGTGTTCTTACATAGCAAAACCTAATTCATCGAGTTCTTGAGACATCGGTAATAGAAAATTTGTAAATGTTACTTCATGTTTGGTCTGAGAATTGAAATTTAGTGGCTTTGTTGTATCTGTTGAAAAGATTAAAACTTAGTTTTCTTAATTTGAGTTTATTGTCTGCTCTGCTTCGTCTGTAGCGTCTGAGATTCATAAAGTGTGTCCGATTATATATTTTGGTTGTCTATGCTGGCTGCCTGGTTATTAATCTTTCTGCTGTCCTGAGAGAAGATCTTGAACTTACCCCAGATTGAGCTGGTTGGCTCGCTATAATAGCAGTATTATGACGAAGGTTGACTCTTATGTCATAGAATTTGTTTTGATATCTGATAATCAGAGAGGAGAACAAATCGTCAGACCTTGTTGAGTCTGAACTTTGAGAGGGAGTTTTAAAAGTCAGATGTTTCATATTTTTGTAGGATAAATGGCGTAATTTAAGTGTTGCCCCTGATATTCAAGGGTCAAAGGATAAGGTGCGGACACCAAAGATCAAAGCTGCTGCCTTTCAGCTGGCGGCAGTTGCAGCTGCCAGTACTCCATCTCCTAGTTCCAACCATTCTCCAGTTCCGCCCCTTCCTCGTAGTGGATCTGATTTGAGCATTGATGACAGTTGCAACTTTATGGTTGATGCAAAGAATGCTCCCAGGTTTTGTTTTTCATTTATTTTCTCTCAGCCACCACTTAATCCTTTGTTGATTCTTAATTGCTGTAAATTAATATTTTGTTAAGGTATGATGGGATGATATTCGAAGCTCTTTCATCGTTGACGGATGCTAATGGATCTGATGTCACTGCAATTTACAACTTTATCGTGGTTAGACATATCTTTACCGTTCCCCTTATCCTGCATTTGTCACTGAATTTAGTTGATTCAAGTAGTTGAAATCTTTTGATTTGTAAAAGTAGCTAAAACCAATCCTTCATTCTCATCTTAAGAAAAGAATTATATAACTACTTAACTGTTCTTTGTTGTTATAGTTTGATCCTAGTTATTGCATTCCACTATGATTATCTTAGAAAAGATTATCATAGCTCCGTTAGGTTAGTCGTTGTTATTGTCTTAGCAGCTATCCTGTACTGATGTAACGATCAAGCTCATGATAATGGTCTGTTATGTGTATAGCAAAAAGGACATGAAGTGCCACCGAACTTTAAAAGGATCCTCGGTTCAAGATTGAGGAGGCTTGCTTCTCAGGGCAAACTTGAAAAGGTTAGCCAGTTAAAATCAGGAGTAAGTCTTGAAAGCCTTGCTTTGAACAAGAGCTTTTTTTTTTCCATCTGTGTTGATTTCTGTTTGCCTTTTCTGTGTGTTTGGTTCTTCAACAATGCGACAATACACACGACAGACGCAGAACTTCTACAAGATGAATAATCATAGCTTCATGGCGATGAGAACGCCACTTGTAGCGAGACCAAAAGAGGTGAATGTGAAACCTCGGCAGGCGAACAGTCAAGGACTCACGGTTTCGCAGGAGAAGGTTGATCACGCTGCAGGAACCGCAGCGTTTAAGTTCGTGGAGGTAGACGAAAAATTAGAGCTACTCAATGCAGCTGTAGAAGACAGAGATAGGATGATAGAACTGGCAGAACAAGCTGAGTTGATTCTACTGTTAGCAGAAGAGTTGCACAAAGAATGTAATGAACTAACACCTATTCTCAGTGTTCTTTCATCTCTATAAATCTCAAGGACGTTTTGGTGTCTGATATTTTCAAGATTTGTTTTCTTGCAGGTTCTGAGGGAAAGATTGTGGCTTTGAATTGAGGTTTGACGGAACAAAAGAAGAAGCATAGAGTTTGAGGCTTTGGAGTTCATCACTATGTTGTGGTATATATACTAGTAGCAATAGGCTATTAAGTTGCATTCTCTTGTTTCTTTTTGCTATACCAAATTGTTACAAAAATAACATTTAATTTTCTTTCCTGTTGTGTAAGATTTTAACTCAAGTAGCTTATATTTTTTTATTCACAGAACATTCTCTGAATCAGTGAGAGAAACAGCAGTGAAAAATATATTTGAAACTCTACTTCAGGTACAAGCAGCATACAACAGTACAATTGGTCACAAAGTAGATAGATTTTAGTCCAAAAATGACAAGCTAACGTTACAAAAAAGGGAGCAAATAACAGCATAGAAAACTATAAAGATCACCCAGTAAGAAAAGAATAAAATAGTGGTATCTACAGTACTGATCGTCTGATTGGTAACCATGTAGTAATCATGTAGTAATCATGTAGTAATCAGGTAAAGGTGCAAATTATTAAGAAAGTGAAAGAGAAAATGACTAGAATGTATAACAAAAGTTTTTATTACTAGTGTTAAACATCTTTTTAAAATGACTAGAATATTTGGACACCCATAGTAAATGACTCTAAGGGTCTTTGGTTAGTTTTTTTAAATTGAAATTACTTTTAAATATATAATCCACATCAGTAATTAAATTACACATCACCACCACAATAGAAACCAAACTGTCTCTTCTCCAACATAATAAATCGAAGTTTAAAAAAAAAAACTAACTAAGAACATCGTTTTGCCGTCTCGAAGAAGAACAGTCGAAGAAGGAACCGCGAGGATACTCCCACTCTCCGTCATCGACATTGTCTGTGTTAACTTCCTCTTCGTCGAAATAGCTCTCTGTCGTTGTACTCTGTTTTCTCTGTTATCATCGTGCCCGAAATCAGAATTCTGAACTCGTTTGTACGAAATCGTCTTCGCCGCCGTCTCCGAGTTCGTCTTTTCCGGTAGGATATCGCGACGTTATATATTGTGTTTTGTTAAGTTTGTGGGTCAGTTATCTATTATATTTCATCTGATTTATATTTTGTTGCGACTGAGATAGGGTTGTGTTGCGGCTGTGATTTTGTTTTGTTGGGGGGTTTCGGTGCGGCTAGTTAGGGTTTTGCTGCGGCTGAGTTATGGTTATGTTATGGCTGAGTTATATTTGTGTCGTGAATGACCTAATGTTATGTTATGACTGTGTTACTCTTATGATGCGGCTGAGTTACTGTTTTGTTGTGGCTGATTTTATTGTTGGGTTATATGATCAGATGGATGCTGCTGAAGTTAAATCAGGGGATTACCCACCAAGAATTTACCCTGAAGGGTCTTCTAACCTAGATGGTAAAGTTATTAATCACAATTTCCATCCAGGGCATTTCCCCCACGTTAGAGAAACAATAAGACTTGATGTGTGGGAAGAACCTGTGAACTCTCCCATTGGAGTAGTTGCTAGGCTAGCTGAACGCGAAAGCATGTGGTCTGGTAGGACCGTGCACTATCTACTGTGTAGACAGCTGCGAGTTATAAAGAAGGAGATATGGTGTCTCGTGGCTGATGAGGCTATCAGGTTTAGCTTGCTCGAGTTTGGTGAGATCACTGGGCTAAACACAGGTCCATTGTCAACAAAAAAATTTGATCATGGTCAATACAACGAGTTTTGGGGGGAGTTGAAGGTGCCACTTAGGATGGGACCAAAGTTAGATGAACTGAAGGCAACATTAGCGTTCTGTCCGCTTTGGAGTTTTGAAAAGCGCAAGTGGTTGGGGCTGCTACTTCTTTAAGCCATGGGAGTCTATTGTTTGCATCACAATTCAAGGATACCCTTTCAAAGTGCAATAAGGGTATTCGATGATGAAGCCATGAGGTCGTATCCATGGGGTCGGACTGCATATGAAGTTCTAAGTGACTCTATTAAAACGTTGGCTCCGTATGGAGGTTCATACACAATAAGCGGCATGAAGGACGCGTTATTGATTTGGGCTTATGAATCCGTCACATGCTTCGGTGAGAGTTTTGGAGAGTGGTCAATAACGAAGACGTTCCGCTTTTGCGATGGGGTGGAAAGCGTACACGTGCAAGCTTTGATAAATTGTTGTCTGCCGAAATCGAAAAGCATGGCGAGGTAAGGTTTAACGCTGACTTAATTTATTTGATGGCTGAGTTCAGAGTTACTTAATGGCTGAGTTATGTGTTAAATTACGGCTGAATTATTTTAGTTGATGGCTGAGTTATGTGTTAAATCACGGCTGAATTATTTTAGTTGATGGCTGAGTTTTGTGGTAGTTTGGAGGCTGAGTTTTGTTATAACCTAGTGTTGCAGGTGCATGTGAGGAGAATGGTTTTGAAGGACTCAACTGAAGAGATGTTTCCTATTTGGCTGGGTGAAGATGACGACCCACAACTCGTTAGGTTGATAACAGACATACATTCAGGTAGATTTGTGAAAGGTTTGTGGGAAGTGCAAGGGAATGCAAAGGGGAAGGGGAATGAGAAGAAGAGAATGAAGGGTGGAGTTTCGTCAGAAGTTGAGCCACCCACTAAGAAGCAGAAGAAAGTTAAGACACATAATGAGTCTGAAGCTGATGCAGCGGGAAAGGGTTCTAGCGAGAAGGAAGGTAGCAAAGAGTTGGAGTTGGAGAACAAAGCGACTCTAACGACCATTGTGAGTACTATGGATATTATTTCCAGAAAACTTGATCAGGTTGACTCACGGTTGGAAGCTTACGAGTTAGACCGGAACAGACCATTGATGGACCAAAAGACCATTGATGACATGGTGAATGTTTTACTAGAGGAGCGTCTGAAAGATCTGGGGATTGGAAAAATTCCCAAAAACCATGATAACCCCTCTCCACCATTATCAGATAACTCTTTATTGATGGCATCACCGGTTGTTCGAACGCATCAGAAGTCTGTCAATAGTCCAGCGTTAGTAGCTGCGACTCCTGGTAAGGAGTTTGGACTGAAAAAGAATTTGGCCAAGGAGCTTGAAATGGAATCAGGGGTGAAAAGGACTTTGGATGAGGAGTTTGGTAGTGTCGATAAAGCTACTGATATGCGGCCTCTTGATTTCATAGTAGTTTCTCCTGAAAATGCTACTAAGGATGATAAGGCTACTAAGGATGATAAGGCTGCTAAAGATCCAGCCTATGGACGCGGCTGCAGGCGCAAGTGTATTGTTAAGGGTGAGGAAGCCGATGAGAAGAAAAAAGCAGCGCATGCATATGTTGCGTTTAAGAGGAAGAAGAAGGCTGAGGCTAAGAAAAAAGAGGCTGAAGCTAAGAAAAAAGAGGCTGAGTTAAAGAAGAAACAAGAGGCTGAGCTAAAGAAGCAAAAACAGGTTGGGTCAAAGTACAAAAAGGTGACTCCACCGCGTGACGGTGTAACAAGATGCAAGGTACAACCTGATGTAGAGGACAGTTCATTGGCTGATATAACTGACGAAGTTGTTGCAGAACAGAACGAATTCTCGCCGGAGTCTGATGTCGAGAATTCTAAAGTGGTTAGATCTGCCATAATTAAGGACTACCGGGAGAAAAATGTTCGGTTAACTCCAAAAGGGTTGTCAATGACGGAAGTTTCTTCATCATTAGTTTTTCCGAACGTAGGACATGATGGAACGACGTGCATGAGGAAGAATGTTACTCCTTCATCAATAATATATGCCCCCTCGAGCACCTGTTGATCCGGCGCTATTGGAGAAACTTATGCAACACATCAAGGCAATTCCACCCAAACCACCAGCAGCACCAGGTAAAAAAGAAGTACTAACAGCTGATCATGAGAGTGACTTCTACAGCATACTCATCCATGAGAGACCGTGGCCGGAGAATGAGTATAGATGGGTGTTTGATAATATAAGTCTTTATTACGGCTGAGTTATATATTATTTTATTTTATTACGGCTGTGTTATCTAATTTTTACGGCTGAGTTATATATTCTTTTATTATATCACGGCTGAGTTATATATTCTTTTATTATATAACGGCTGAGTTATATATTTGATTACGGCTGACTTGTTAATATTATTTATGTAGCATGTCGTGGCATATATGAACGTCCTCATGAAAAGGTCCATGCGAGAGCCCACTCCATTCTGGTCCAAGCGGATTGCCTTCGTTGACGTTTGGTGGCAAATATTTTTGATTCACGATTACGCTCAGTTCAAGATGAAACCCACAATGTTCATGTTCAAAGGCAATGGTTATGAAGATATGATAAATGGTACGATTCCCGATCATTGTCGAACAAACTTGAAGTGGTATGAAGATGTGGATCACTTGTACGGATGTCTTCAAACCGGCAAAAATCACTGGGTTGTGTATCACGTGGATCTGAAGAAGGAGAAGATTGATTGCTACGATCCAATCTTTGGAGAGGTTACACTCGAAAGTGAGCAGAGAATTCTGAATACATTTAAACCGCTGACGCACATGATTTCCGCTATGTTGAGTGTACATATTTCAGCCAATATTCGACCCATTAGCAGGAAGAAGTTCTCATTCAGAAGGAGGAGCAAAAGATACACTCCACAAAACACCCATGTTGGCGATTGTGGGGTGTATTCGTTGAAGTTTGTGGAGTGTCTAGCGCTTGGTGTAACATTTGATGGGATAAACGATCAAAATATTCAAGGTTTACGGATCAAGATGGCAGCAGATATCCTCGCTGAAGGAGGAAATGTTGTGACAGACCAAATGATGGCTAAATGAACATGTGTTGTTATGAAGTACTTGACTTATGTTGTTGTTGTTTTATGATGAACTTATGTTGTTATTTTGTACTTGACTTATGTTGTTATTAAGTATTTGACTCAGTCTTATCGTTTTTATAACCCTGCCGTGACGTATATACGTAACTCAGCCTTACCCCAAACATACCCTATAATCATAACATGTTTATATAACTCAGCCGTATCGATTAGTATTAGTCAGCCGTTACGATATTATAACTCAGCCATACCTCAAACATACCCTATAATAAAAAAAAATGTTTATACTTTAAAATGTTAAATTAAAACTCCAATTATATATCTAAAGTGAATATATAATCAACTGAATGTGTCTTCTTTATTGAATCTACGAGTTTAGAATCAATCATGATCTTGAGGTATATGTTTGTCTTACAATTACTCATAAACTTAACTGATACATATAAGGTGTAAGCATAATTCAGCCATGAAGACTAAGAAATCTGAACGTTTTGCAATGCACGTAAAGGAACCTATTTTTTTAATTGTTTAATGCGCAATAAATCAGCCATGATAAAACAGTAATGCAGCCGTAATTGAACAATAAATCAGCCAAAAGAAACAATAACTAATCCTTCATTACATTCATTTGAACTTAAAAAGAAAATAGCAAAGAACTTAAAAAGATAAGGTACCGATAGATTACATCTTCACCACTTCCTTGTGTCCCTAATAACGCTTATCGGTTCAAAACCACGTAAAAATGTGCCAATCTCTTTGATCCAGAAACAACGCTCACACATGTTGTCATCCTTAGTCATATCAAGGTGCCACAAGCAGAGACATTGTCGCCACTCATGTGTTGCACATTGGCATCTGTAGAACGACAGAACAAACTTTGAAATGAACATCGCCCTATTTTGGCGGAACTCGTCAGAATGCCACAAACCCCATCCCCATTTCACAGATCGCACTAGTTTCCCTATCCTCTGAACCCATTCTCTTGGAATACCATGAAAATACTGCCCATCACACAAAAAGATTGCTTGAGTAATTGCGTGTGTATACACAGCACGCTCATATCCTGCATCTGCTGCACGCTTCATGAGAGAAATACCTTCTTCTTGAAGGCCGAATGTGAAGTAGAACTGTACACCCTTTATATAAAGTGTGCTTGGATTTACCTCAGCGTAGCAAGATTTCAACAACTGCGAAGGCATATTGAGTCCCCAGGGAACCGATAACACATTGTAAAAATAGTATACACCACGCCGCTCTGCTAACGCTTTCATCGACTTGGACGATGCTTTGAGGCCATAGAGATCTTGGAAGGAGTTACGGGCCACACGTTCAACCACCAACGCCTGAATTTCTTCAGGCAATTCAAGAAGAGGGAAATATTCCATTTAGATAGAGAGATAAATTGTGTAAAAAATAGAGACTTGAACATATAATTGTTCGAGAAATGCCTTATTTATTCAGCCGTAATACAAATTCTTTCAATTAATCAGCTGTTTATTGACTTTGCGACGTTTCTTATTTTGGGCGGGAATTATAACAGTTGCGTTTGAAAACAGAAACCCAGCCGTAATGCAAATACATGAAAATCTCTAATCCAACCGTAATATATATAAATGAAAACAAAACCCCAGCCGTAATTCAAATACAAGAAAAATCCCTAATCCTGCCGTAATATATATAAGTGAAAACAAAAACCCAGCCGTAATTCAAAAACATGAAAATCTCTACAACACTTGCTTACATCAGACAAGTTTTCGCATTATGGCCACTCTGTCTACATCGAGAACATGTCTGTTCTTTCCTAGGACGTTTCTTTTGAAGTGCAACTTCTAAAGCAGATTTCATCCTATTTTTCTTAGGTCTTCCTGGTTGTTGACGAATATACGGGGGCAAGCACGGTTGGTTTGCCACGATTTCTGGAACAGGTTGCGCTGAGTCAGCCGGCATGATAGATTCAGCGTATGCGCTCACCAAATATTCACTGTTATAGTAAGGACTGCACTGGGATATACGACAAACATTGTTGTACTCCACAACTGCGATTGCGTGTACACATGGTAATTTCTCACGTTCGAAACGCCGACATGTGCACTTTTGCTCTACCAAATTAACAATATTCAAAGACTCGCTAGAAGATCCATATTTAACTTCAGTGTGATGATCATCAATCTTTTGGACCGTCAATTCTCTGGCGGCAGTTACACGACCCTATTAACAAAAAATAAATAAATACGAAACGACTGAGTTATTACATATTACGGCTGATTTAAGAATTATAAAGTCTGACTTATGAATTTTATGAAACGGCTGACTTAAGAATTTTATGAATTTTAAAGACAGACTTATTTTAACTGTTATGACTGACTTACATGTAGTAGTTTCTCGACACCATGCGTAAGCGTCGTTGGCTGCGATCTGGCATCCTCTCTCCATTCAGCAAACCATCTGGTCATCATAACCCGTATCGATTCTAATATTCGAACAATGTTTAGACCTCTAGCATGCGACAATGCTCTGTTCATTGATTCTGCTATGTTTGTAGTCATCAAATTGTACCTCTCGCCCGGTAAATGAACACGCGTCCACATGCGGACATCAGCTCTTTAGAGGTAGCCGTGGAGTGCAGGAAGAATTGCTTCAAGCTCCTCGAAAATCGCAGTAAAGTCAGACATCCTAAATCATCTCGCCGCTTTCTTCACCAGACGGAATGCTTCTTTTCCTTTGTACCGTCCCAATATGTTCTTATATAAATGGTAGGTGCATATTCCCCGAGCAGCCAGCGGATACACATTTCTAATTGCTTTCCCTATCGAGTTATGCATGTCCGAGATTATCGCAAGACCCTCGTCGTCAGGAATCAGAAGTTTTAGTTGCGTAAAAAACCAATGCCACGAATCATCATTTTCTGTGTCAACCACTACGAAGGCTTTTGGAAAAATCTGGAAGTTACCGTCCTGAGCTAGTGCTGTGAGTAGCGTCCCTTTGTATTTACCATTGAGAAACGTACTGTCGACTACAACAACTTTGCGCATGAAAGGAAACCCATTTACGCTCGCACCAAAGGCAAGAAACACATACATGAATCTTCCAAGCTCATCGATTTGAAGACGCGTAACTGTACTCGGATTTGCCCTTCTTATCATGTATAAGTAAGAAGGCAAGCTTTCAAACCCACACTCAGGTGTTCCCTCATTGATTTCCCTTGCAAATTTCAGCGACCGGTGTGATTTCCAATAATCCATATGTTCACATGAAAAAATGATTCTCATTACTCAGCCGCATCAAATAATTAAGATAGCCATAACGTACTGAATAACTCAACCCTATTTTACTATAACTCGGCCGCATCTAAATATATAGTAACCCAGCCGAATTGTATGATTATGTCAGCCTGAACATTTGACATTACTCAGCCGTGTCGTTAAAATAACTTAGCCACAACAAAGTAATTACCTTTATACCAATCTGCTTAGTGATAGCTATTCCGACGCTCGTAGGGCGAACATCCGGACCAACGTCGCCGAGAAAGTTCTTGTACAACATACCTAAAATATCTGGTGTTGCTTGTCGAGATCGATTAGAACGCTCTGTGCAGGAACATGTATGCTTCGAATCGTAAATACAAACATAAAACGCCTTGGATTCTCCTTGGGTAGAAGCACAAACTCTCCAGAGACATCCATCAACCCAACACTTAACAATGTATGATGTCGGGGTTGGTGTTTCTACATCAAAATCAAATTTATACCTCACTGTAAGAAGTTTCAATCGTCTCTCGAAATCATCTTTACTATCGTATCGTTGACCTACCGCAATGTCTATTGACGACATCTCCAAACTTAGAACCTCCAGATTCCCTTTAGATCCGCCCATTGAGAAGTTCTGATATCTCTTCTTGGGAGGTAGCGTTGGTGAATCTTCGTCATCTATAGGAGACTCACCGTATGAGGTGAAGTTATCATCTTCAGATGACGCAAATCGTCGAACATATCAAATCGACTTTCAAATTCATCATCTTCTTCGTTTTCTTCGCCTATTTCATCTTCTCCGACTACGTCATGTTTTTCTCCTTCGATATTACTAGAGCAGTCATTCTCATTGTCCTCTTGTTCCTTCTCCAAACTGCAACCATCGTAACTCCCACTGTAATTTTCGTCTCTGGACTCAACTACTGAAGCTTCTGCTTCTGCTTCTGAGCTAAAGCTTAAAAATGTTTTACTCTTCTCTCTTGCTCTGTTCTCCGTAATCTCCACACAGAGACGTAGTTGTTCGATTTTCTTCAGGCTTAGAAATCTTTGCAATTGTCGAGTATTGGACACGTAAACTGGTGGAGTGTCGTACGCCATCGTTTTCAATGCTTTATTCGATAACATGTAGCTAAGCTGAATATGATCCTTCAAATTATTCAATCCATAATCATCGAGAACAGACTTTGCGAAATCTTCATGTGTTGTTTTCTCATCTAAATGAAGAACTTTACACCCTCTACTGTCGATGTTGAATACATATTTGTTTTTCTTAATCCATTTACCAGAAACAATAATTACCGGATCCATAACCAACTGAGAAAGATGAAGACGATAGATAACTAAGATGAAGAAGAACATGAACAGTCTCATAAAGCAAGTTATAAATTTCGTTCGTTAGTGATGACATGGCAAGGAGTTTGTTGATATGGCGGATTCCGAGTCTGTATCTTGGATTTTTTTACAAAACTCAGCCAAAAAGTTAACATTACCTCAGCCTTTAAGTAACAATAACTCGGCTATCACGTATTTAATTAACCCAGCCATGTCGTATTTAATAACACTCCAACAAAATATCTCAGTCATTATGAAATTAAAACTCAGCCGTAATTGAAGAGAACCCTTTTTACAAAAATCAGCCGTAATTAAAAGACAACAACCCAACCATAATGTAAAATATAAACCAGCCGTAATAATGTCACAGCAAAGAACATAAAAAGAGAAAAGATTCTGATAGAATACATCTTCACCATTCCCTTGTGTCCATAATCACGCTCATCGGTTCAAACTCACGGAAGAAGAGCCCCAACTCTTTGATCCAGAAACAGCGGTTACATATTTTGTCACCCTTACTATTTTCAATGTACCACAAGACCCAATCTCGCTCCATAACAGGAACACATTGGCAACTATAGAACGAATGAACAACGGTTGAAATGAACTCGTCCCTCTTTGGCAGAAACTCGTCACTGTGCGACAAACCCCATGTCCATTTTAGAGATCGAACTAGTTTCCCGATCCTGACAACTGATTCCCTCGTAAAACGAGCAAAATACTCCTCATCACCCCAAAATATTTTTCTAGTCATTGCGTATGTATACACAGCACGCTCATATCCTTCATCCGCTGCAAGCTTCATGAAAGCAAGTCCTTCTTCCTGAAGGTTAAATGTGAAGAAAAACTGTACACCCTTCATATAAAGTGTGCTTGGATTTCTCTCTGCGTAGCAAGTTTTAAACAACTCAGGAGGCATATTGAGTCTCCTGGGAACGGATAACACATCGTAAAAATGGTTTACCCTTCTCCGCTCTGCTAACGCCTTCATCGTCTTGCACGATGCTCTTAGGCCATAGAGATCTGTGAAGGAGTTACCAGCCACACGTTCAACCACTAACGCCTGAATCTCTTCAGGCAATTCAAGTATCGGGAAATAATCCATTAATGTAACGTTCATATAACTAAGCAATGATATTTGACATAACTCAGCCATGTTGGTTAATATAACATCGACGCCTTCGTAGAGATCGAGACGGTAATACTTTATTATTTAACTCATAATATAACTCAGCCATTAATATTAACATAACTCAGCCGTTAATATTTTGGGTTTTATCATGGCCCATCGAGATTTAGGATTGATACTTTGGGACAGTTGAGTGTGGAAAATACGGCTCAGAACTAATATCGAGGCTTTTATAACATCGAGACGATACTTTAGTATTTAAAAACTGATTTAACATGCACAATTATCCTTTTTTTATAATATTAAACGCCTTATAATTATGGGACGTTTCGACTTTCTTGATTTGACGGCTCATAACTAATATCGAGGCCATTTATAACATGGAGCCGATAATCACGAGGAGTTTAAAAAGTTAAATAAGGCAGAAATTAATGATAACTCAGTCGTAATACGAAAACATTAAAATCCATAGCTCAGCCGTTATACTAATCAAGAAAACCCAATATAATCGTAACATGTTTATATAACTCAGTCGTAATGTAAAACATTAAAACCCAAAACACAAAACCCAGCCGTAATACAAAACATTTAAACCCAATTCTTTTCATCGTCTCTCTTGCTCTGTCATTCCGATTCATTTCGTCATCCTTGTTCTCCGTAAACTGGTGGAATGTCGTTCGTTGAATTCATATCTGTTGTTGCGAATTCAATCTGTTGTTCTCAATTCATTCAATCTGTAATCATCGAGTACAGACTTTGTGAATTCTTCATGTTTTGTTTTCTCATTTAAATGCTGAACTCTACACTCTCTACTGTCGGCGTTGAATACATATCTGTTTTTCTTAATCCAGTTACAATAAACAATAATTACCGGATCCATAAGATCTCGGAGAAAGATGAAGAATAAGATGAAGAAGATAGATATATAGATAGATAAAGAAGATGAAGAAAAAAGATGAACAGACAGACAAACGTAGTTGTAAAGTAGTTCGTTAGCAATGACATGGCAAATCCGAGTTGATGATATGGCGGATGACATTGAAAATTGGTTAATCAGCCGACAAACAAATATATAACTCAGCCTCCGTAAATCAGCTCTCATTTACAATGTAAGTCAACCGAACCATGGAAATATTTCAGTAATTAATCTTTTGATCCTTAATCAGCCGTAATTAGGATGAAAAATGATAAATCAGCCGTATCGTTACTTAGATCAGCCGTCAAACGAATGATATTCTAGTAATTAATCTTTCGCAAATAAGTCAGCCGTAACCGAGCTGAGTTTACTGTTAATCCATTCTATTACGACCGACTAATCATAAACTCAGCCGTAACAACATCACATTAGTCAGCCGTAAATTATATAACTCAGCCAGTCGATATTCATTAACTCAGCCGGGGAAACATAACTCAGCCGTCTCTTAGTTACAACTCAGCCAAATTTTTCAGAAAACAAACCGCCGTTGTATAAGTCAGCTGTAACCTTTGTCTGTAAGTCAGCCTTTATCTCATAAATCAGCCATATTTTGTAATTCAGCCGTACCGTCCGGCTGACTTATGTTCTTAAGTCAACATTTTCCTCTTAACTCAGCCGCGTTTGTTTATTCAGCCGGCATGTAGATATAAATCAGCCGTAACGACGTATGTAGCGAATTACGGCTGACTTAATGAAAACACGGAACATAATTCCTACGTGGCGCCGAGTTTTTGCTTATGTGGCAGCCAAAAGTAATGACATTCCTGTAAATATGTTTTTTCTCATAACGTAAAAAAAGGGCATGCTTGGTATTTAAAAAATGTCAGCAGTAAAAAAAAAGATTTCTGTCAATTGTCGAATTAGTGGTATGGGGCCATTTAGACATAAAGCCCATTCCAATCGGATTCTTTGTGAAGCAGTGAAACGCAGTGATTTGGTGTTGTGGCATTTGAACGGCTATATAATAAACCGAGAACGCTCTTTCTTCCTTTGGGAACCAAGAAAGTTCTTTCGCTATCTTCAAAAGTTTCGCAAGATGTCGAGAGTGGGTATGAGAGTGAAAACATGGATTGAAATTGCCATAGATTTCTTGGGCAGAATCAGAAAGAAGAAGTAGAGGGAAGAGAAAGAAAAAGAGCCATCGAAGTCTACAGCGCTCGTTAACTCCAACGCTAGTCCTAGTCCGGTTCCATTTGCACATACATGGTTCCAGCGACTTTTCAAGAGGGACTACAACGTGAAGGAGAAGATAGATCAGGCGATGCCACCGCACCACACCACCCTGGCCGAGGCTGATGCCTCCAGTTTCCGCAGTTGAACCCTCCGCACAACACGATCCCCGCCGAACCTCCTGTTCCCGTTCCTCGAAGCCACCACGTTTCTTTGAAGTCAACTTTCTTTTTTGGTTTCTTGATCAATGGCAAGTACAATTGTAAAAATGGATTTTTTTTTTCTTCATTTGTGTATAATATGGAATAAGAAGACTACGTTGAGAGAAGTCAACAATGATTCAAATACATCATAGTACATCTTTCTCAGCTGAAATCATCCATGACTACAATTTAACTTTTCTTTCAGTGTAACATTATCTTCCGTAAGATTTGGTTCAAGTAGTTTAAAGTTTTCGATTCACAAAACATTCCTTGAATAATAACAATCAAGAACCATGAGATAACATGTTTATGTCAGAAAAGAAATCTATTAGAGTTTGTTTCTGACACAAACAAAAATAGTTCAGAATATCATACAACACAAAGATCATGTAAGTCATTGTAAGACTTCATTTGAGATCATATGTCTAAGTTCACACATTTCTAATCATTTTTCTTTAAAAAATGGTAACTTCAAAGACAGTATTTCATTTCGTTTCTCTAGGCAAACTTGTCAAAAAAACAAAAACATACTTGTGAAATAATGGTACATAGGAACTTACAAAAGTAAAATTTTTTTGTAAACTTATATTGTGAGAAAATGCAACAATAATTCAGATACATCTTTCTCAGCTGAAACCATCCATGACTGCGATTTAACTTTTCTTTCGGTCTAACATTCTCTAGTGTAAGATTTTGATTCAAGTAGTTTAAAGTTTTGATTCACAAAACTCTCTGAATCAATAATAACAATCAAGAACCATGAGATAACATGTTTACGTCAAAAAAAGAAATCTATGTAAAGTGCATGTTTATTTCTGATACAAACAAAAATAATCCATAATATCATACAACACAAAGATCATGTACATCACTGTAAGACTTTATTTGAGATCATTTGTCTACCTACACACATTTTTAATCATTTCGCTTTTAAAAAATGGAGACTTTAAAGACAATATTTTATTTCATTTCATTTTTCTAAGCAGATTTGTCAAAACAAAATTGTGAAAAATACATAAGTGCTATGAAATAACTTATAATTTATAGTATCGAGAAATTTAAATAAGAATAGAATTTAATACCCGTAGGAAGGAAATAACACTAATATAAGTGAACGAGTTTATTATAAGTAAGAAGAAGAAGATGTAATGGTGTACAAAAGAGTGAGATGAGTGATGGTATTTATAGTGAGCAACAATACATAAAATATCAAAGATGGTGCTTGATTTGGTAAATGAGTGGGTGATCATAGTGCTTGATGAGTAGATGATCATAGTGCTTGAGTGGAGGATCATTTCAAAGTTTATCTTATAACACTCCCCCTTGATCATCCATCTTGTATTAAATTAAGTTTCGTAACACTCCCCTTGGGGACCGGTGTCACTCTCCGCTCTCGCTTAACGTCTTTGTTGCCTCGTTAAAAACCTTTCTAGGAAAACCCAATGGGAAAAACCATAGTTAGGTAAAAAGAGTACAACTACATAAGCTCCCCCTCGATTGAGCAGTCATAGATCCTTCTGATGACGCATTCCAATGTTATGGACATGTTTTCTGAATACCGAAGTAGGAAGTGCTTTTGTGAAGAGGTCGGCTGCATTGTCGCATGATCGGACATATCTTACTTCAATCTCTTTCTTCTTCTCGAGCTCTTGAGTGTATGAGAAGAACTTTGGATGTATATGTTTTGTTCTATCACTTTTGATATATCCTTCATTCGTTTGAGCAACACATGCCGCATTATCTTCATATAGAATAGTTGGCCCCGTACTTTTGTCAATCCCACTACTTGAACAAATGTGTTGGCTTATTGATCTTAACCATACACATTCTTTACTTGCTTCATGTAGTGCGATGATCTCAGCATGATTTGAAGAGGTAGCCACAAGCGTTTGTTTCTGAGAACGCCAATATATAGCAGTGCCTCCGATCGTAAAACATATCCTGTTTGCGATCGGGCTTTGTGTGGATCTGAAAGATATCCTGCATCTGCAAAACCAACCATTTGACCATTTGAATCTTTAGGGTAAAATAAGCCTAAATCAATAGTCCCTTGTAGGTAACGAAAGACATGTTTAATTCCATTCCAATGTCTTCGTGTTGGAGATGAGCTAAATCTTGCTAGAAGATTAACATCGAATGATATATCAGGCCGTGTACAATTTGCAAGGTACATCAACGCTCCAATTGCACTTAGATATGGTACTTCCGGACCAAGTATCTCTTCTTTTTCCTCAGGTGGTCGAAATGGATCACTTTCAATGTTAAGTGATCTGACGACCATCGGAGTACTAATGGGATTAGATTTATCCATATTAAAGCGTTTCAACACTCTTTTGGTGTATGTAGATTGATGTACAATATACCATTTTGAAAATGTTCTATTTGAAGGCCAAGACAATACTGTGTCTTTCCGAGATCTTTCATCTCAAATTCTCCTTTTAGATATTCTGATGCCTTTTGTATTTCCTTCTGAGTTCCAATAATATTTAGATCATCAACATATACCGCGATTATCACAAATCCGGATGTTGTTTTCTTGGTGAAAACACATGGGCATATAGGATCATTCACATATCCTTCTTTTGTTAAATGTTCACTGAGACGATTGTACCACATACGTCCAGATTGTTTTAACCCATATAATGATCTTTGCAATTTTATTGCACATAACTCTTTAGGTTTGGAACTTAATGCTTCTGGCATTTTAAATCCATCAAGGATTTTCATGTAGATATCAGTAGCTAATGATCCGTATAGATAAGCTGTAACAACATCCATGAGACGCATCTCAAGATTTTTATCAGCGACTAGACTCATCAGGAATCTAAATGTGATCGCATCCATTACAGGAGAATATGTTTCCTCATAATCAATACCAGGTCTTTGAGAAAATCCTTGGGCTACAAGGCGAGCTTTATACCTTGTAATTTCATTTTTTCTCATTTCGTTTTCGAACGAAAATCCATCTGTACCCAACTGGTCTCACATCTTCAGGTGTGAGTACAATAGATCCAAACACTTTTCGTTTGTTAAGCGAATCAAGTTCGATTTGTATTGCTTCTTTCCATTTATTCCAATCATGTCTCTTTTGACATTCATATATGGATTTCGGTTCTGGATCATCGGTATCTTCATTTACCTCATTTGACATAAGATATGAGAAAACATCACCAATGTCATCATTTTCATTCCTTTTCCATATCTTTTTGTTATGGATGTAATTAATAGAAATCTCATGATTATCTTTTGATTCATGATGCTCTGATTCATCAGAGTCCTTATCATTTATTTCTTCCAAAATATTTTCTGCTATTTTGGGTGCATCATATATTTCAGCTTTCTTCTGTTTCCTAGGATTTTTATCCTTAGAACCAGCAGGTCTACCACACTTCAGGCGTGTTTTTGGCTCTAGTGTGTCATCCTCCTTTTCTTGTTCATTTGGCATTTTGATACGAGCAGGAGCATTTGCAGCTGGTATATGAGATTTAGTTACCGTCTTGGTATCTGCAAATGCATCAGGTAGCTGGTTAGCTATACTCTGTAAATGCATAATTCGTCGAACTTTTAGTTCTGACTCTTTAGTAGGAGGATCAAGATATAACAATGATGGTACACCCCATTTTATATCACTTCCAACATTTTTGTTTTCTCCCCCTAGAGCTGGGAATACATTTTCGTCAAAATGACAATCAGCAAAATGTGCTGTAAAGACGTCGCCAGTCTGTGGTTCTAGGTATCTTATAATTGATGGAGAATCACAACCAACATATATTCCCAACCTTCTTTGTGGTCCCATATTTGTTCGTTGTGGTGGTGCTACAGGCACATATACCGCACAACCAAAGATTCTAAAGTGGGAAATGTTTGGTTCTCGACCAAACGCTAGCTGTAGTGGGGAATACTTATGGTATGCACTCGGTCTGATCCGAATGAGTGCTTCTGCATGCAAAATGACATGTCCCCATACAGAGGTTGGAAGTTTTGATCTCATGATCAATGGTCTTGCAATCAATTGCAGACGCTTAATTAAAGATTCAGCCTAACCATTTTGCGTATGAACATGAGCAACCGAATGTTCAACTTCAATTCCCATTACCATACAATAGTCATTGAATGCTTGGGATGTGAATTCACCAGCGTTGTCTAGTCTAACTCTTTTAATAGTATAATCAGGAAACTGTGCTCGCAGTTTGATTATCTGAGTTAGAAATCTCGCAAATGCCACATTTCGAGATGATAATAGACAAACGTGTGACCATCTACTGGATGCGTCAATTAATACCATAAAATAGTGGAATGGTCCACATGGTGGATGTATCGGTCCACATATATCACCTTGAATTCTTTCAAGGAACTTTGGTGATTCTTTATCGATTTTGGTTGGCGATGGCCTTACGATCAATTTTCCTAGAGAACATGCAACACATTTCATTTTATTCCTTTGAGAAATTTCCTGGATTTTCAATGGATGACCATGTGAACTTTCTATGATTCTACGCATCATTGTAGTGCCTGGATGGCCAAGACGATCATGCCATAGTGTAAAACCATCAGAATTTTCCTTAATCACCAAATGTGATTCAAGGGCACTTATATATGTATGATGCAGACCAGAAGAGAGTTTTGGTAATTTTTCCAATACCTTTTGTTTTCCCGATTTCTCAAGAGTAATATAAATATACTTCTTTCCATCCTCAGTTGCAGACTGAGTATCAAATCCTTGAAGATATATGTCTTTAAAACTCAACAAATTCCTTTTAGAATTTGGAGAAAATAGTGCATTATTTATCGAGAATTTTGTCCCATTTGGTAATGTGAAATGGGCTTTACCAATCCCTTCAATCAAGTCTGCAGGACCCGATATTGTGTTAACAGTGATATTTGTCGGTTTTATTTCGGAAAAATATTTTCTGTGTTTCAGAATAGTGTGCGTTGTTCCACTATCTGGTATACAAATATCTTTAGTATTGATCTTGGTTGATGTTCCATTTGTAATGTCCATTTCTGACACAAATATAAGAAAATATTATTCATAAAATATTATACATCATTAGGAAACATTAAACACACAATAATTATACATAAAAAAGGTAAAAAAAACACACAATAATTATACATTAATCTTCCACAAAAAATAATTATTTATGGTATAATTGTGGAATTTCAAGAGTCACATGATGGGCACTTAAGCTTCCGTGATAGCGGTCTCTTCGAAATCATTCACAAAATCAGACGCATCGAGGTGCGTTGTACCCTGAGAGTGTTCCACAAAGTTTACTTCTTTTTCTTTCCCTTTGACGGACTCCTTGTACAGAGCGCAAAGGTGTGCAGGGGTACGACATAAACGAGACCAGTGTCCCTTAGTACCGCATCTGAAACAAGCTTCTTCTCGCTTCTGGGAGGTATTTCCTTGGTGTTCTTTTCCCTTAGGGGTTTGTTCAGAGCGGACCCACTGGAATGACTTCCTATCTTTTGGATTGTAATTTCGTCGTCGTCCACGGTAGTTTTGACGGCCGCGACCGCGAGCCCGAAAGGTATTATTTTCCCTTAGTGGTTTCTTCGCATCTAATGTGTTTGCTTCAGGAAACGGTTTGGAACCAGTTGGACGGGTCATGTGATTCTTGATCAGAAGCTCGTTGTTCTTTTCTGCTATGAGAAGAGCTACAACCAATTCCGAAAATTTGGTATATCCCCGCAACCTGTACTGTTGTTGCAGGGTGATGTGGCTCTTGTGGAATATGGTGTATGTCTTCTCAAGCATTTGAGATTCGGTGATCGTTTCACCACAATATCTCAATTTAGCCACAATTCCTAACACAACAGAATTGTAATTCATCACTTTGTCGAAATCTTGGAATCTGAGACTCTGCCATTCATCCCGAGCAAGTGGAAGTGTTGTCTTTCTGATGATCAAAACGATCTTTCAGAGACTTCCATAGCTCTTTAGGGTCTCTCATGTTGGCATAGTCATAAATAATACTTTCATCAAGGTGTCTTCTAAGGAAGATCACCGATTTAGCCTTTTCTTAAGGCGTTGAAGTATTATTCTTTTTAACGGTCTGGGATAGACCAAGAGATTCAAGATGAAGTTCAACATTTGTAACCCATGAAATGTAGTTGGTACCAGTGATGTCTAAAGCTGGAAATTGGAGCTTCTCTACTTTTTCCATTTGTATTTCTAAGACACAAAATAAAAATTATTAGAATATTATTAATATTAAAAAGAACCGTTTACATTAATCATACAAGCAATTACAAGGAGAAGCGATGTAAATAAAATTAAACCGATATTCATCTTAAATTCACTCGGAGTAAATTCTCCAACGAATAAACCATAAATAGAAACACAAATAAAAATGGCACATAAAAACAAAAGTGCGCGAATCATCTTTCTTGAAATGAAAAATCGGAGGAGAGAGATTTGAAATTTTTGAGAGAAGATGAAATGTTTTGGATGATGAAATGGAGTGAAAATGAGTTTTATTTATAGATGAAAATTACTGTTCATGACCGTTGGAGAAAGGAGAAAATTTTGAAATTTTTTCTTTGTGACCGTTGGGTTAAATCGAGTGCACCAAAAATTAGTCTGAAAATATCGTATTAAACGGTCAATCAAATCTATAAAATTTCATAAAAGTGAAAAATTATGACAATGAAATATTTATGTTATATGACAACAAATCATGCGACGGCTCAGCCGATCAATGCAGAATAATAAATAAATTATACGGCGGCTCGGCCGACCAATTAATAATAAACAGAATATAAGGCGGCTCAGCCGACCAATAAATATTAAACAGGATATAAGGCGGCTCGGCAATAAATAATAAACATGATATAAGGCGGCTCGGCCGACCAATAAATAAATTAAATTACTAGTAAATAATATAGGCGGTATTCTGGCCATTATAACATGATATAAATAATAGTAGAGGCGGTATACCGACCATTATAACAGGGTATAAATGATACAATAAATTTTACCGAATTGCAGAACGATCATGCTGATAACGTGTTATGAAATAACTTATAATTTATAGTATCGAGAAATTTAAATAAGAATAGAATTTAATACCCGTAGGAAGCAAATAACACTAATATAAGTGAAAGAGTTTATTATAAGTAAGAAGAAGAAGATGTAATGGTGTACAAAAGAGTGAGATGAGTGATGGTATTTATAGTGAACAACAATACATAAAATATCAAAGATGGTGCTTGATTTGGTAAATGAGTGGGTGATCATAGTGCTTGATGAGTAGATGATCATAGTGCTTGAGTGGAGGATCATTTCAAAGTTTATCTTATAACAATAAGAATTGATTGTACTCTTCAAAAAGTAAAATGGTTCGAAAACTTGTATTGCGGGACAATACAACAATGATTCAGATACAACATATCATCTGATTTAAAAAATGTAAATATTGTGAGAAAGCAACAATGATTCAGATACAAAAAGTAAAATCTTTCTCAGCTGAAACCATCCATGACTAGGATGGTGAAGAAGTGTGTATGGGGATGACCCAACAACTGAGTTTATTGCTTAAGAGGAGCTTTCTTCTCTCTGTCTGCAATTCTAGCAGGGGCATTTGAATGCGACTTGAACCTGCCTCTTCCTCCTTCTCTCTCCTACAGATTCCAAAATCAACAGTATGAGTTTAGATATAGTCTCATCATCATGGTTTAGAGATTTATATTATATAAACTTGAGTCATTAGTCTGTGTTGATGGGAATATTTCCCTTTTGTGTACCTTTTTCTTGACAACCTGAACAACATCTTCGTCTTCAAGATGCTGAGAAAGACCACAATTCTGAGGATTGTGCCTTGCGCTTGTGCCCCACACAAGGGCATACTTCATATCCTTCACCAGAGTTCTGTGGACGTGGTTACAGAAGTCTTCAACCGTGCATCCACCTTGTTGGAGATGAATTTAGCATTCTCCCTCAAGGCCAGTCGGTTAATAAGATTCAGACCAACTCTATCAGGAGACTAACCGGGATCTAACCTGACGATCAATGTTAGAGTTCGAGCTAATCAACTTGGCCTCGCGATCGACTGGATCAGTGTCGGCCCATCAAGCCATCGCTCGATCGACTCAGCCTCACGATCGAATGACCGACCGGATCAGTGTCGGCCCATCAAGCCATCGTTCGGCTGGAAAGCCCATTAAACAACAATTTAAGCCCAAACTGCTAGGGCGAATGAGTGACAGACGGGTATAGCCTATAAAAGGAAAACAAATGGGAAGAAGAAGGGGATCCGAAAACAGACAGTAAGAGATTGACGGCAAGATCTAGGATTTACAACCGATCACCTTGCTTAGTGTTTCTGTCGGAGTCTTTCAACAAAGCTCCGACCCTTTCCTTCTTTCCCTAATCTCTTTGTAATCTCGTTCGTTTATCTCATATTGTGAATAAAACGTCTTTGTAAGACCCACAAAACCGACTTCAGTTTACTATCATTCGATCTACCAAACTCGTATTCAACATTTGGCGCCCACCGTGGGGCTTTACAGAGTAACGTTCACAAACTCAGTATGAGTCCGGACGACACACCCGCTGACGGTAACCGACCGTCGGCCTCTGTTACGCCGGCTCCCGACGCTCCTGTCGCACCGAACCAATCCGTTCCCGAGATGCTGCAGGCCATCATGGCACGTTTCATTCAACAAGAAGAAACTAACAAAGCTACGAGCGACCGTCTGGCCGCACTCGGTGCTGCTCTCGGAACCCTAGATGGCGAAAACGACAGAGCGGAAACGGCAAGAAGAAGGTTGTTCACAACCGCAAACCCTAACCTTGGAGTCGAACAACCAACAGACGAAGCAAACCCTACGAATGGTGAGGTTGCACAAACGACTGACGGCTCAGACTCTCTGACTAGCCGCAAGATCGCTGATCTGCAACTCTCGCTGCGGGACATCCACTCCAAGATACATCATGTCAAGGCATCCACACCAGAGATCGAACGCGTTCTCGCCACCACCTGGCGAAACCCTTTCACCCAGCGGATAACGAAAGTCAAGATCAAGAAGACGGAGAAACTCCGTATCCCTCCATACAAGGGAGATTCAGATCCGACCGATCACATGACCGCTTTCAACATCGCTATGGGTCGAAATCACTTTTCCGACGAAGAAAAAGACGCAGGCCTCTGCCAACTCTTCGTCGAGAGCCTTTCCGGACCGGCCCTAAGTTGGTTTTCACATTTGAAAGAAGGTTCGATCGATAGCTTCGACGACCTGTCCGCCTCTTTCCTCAAAAACTACATCATTTGGTCCCGTCAAGGAACATCCATGGCCGACCTATGGAAGTTGTCCCAATCGCAAAACGAGAGTCTGAAGGACTTTATGGAAAAATTCAAGCAAGTACTATCAACGGTACCTACCCCAGACCACACTACCGTCGAAGCTTTGACCAACGCCCTTTGGATCAACTCCAAGTTTCGCGATTACCTCGGGATTAACCCAACTATAACCATCGAAGACGCTCTGCACGATTCAAAGAACTTTATCAAGATGGACCAAGATAGGCGAGCTTACAACGCCAAGCAGCAGGCTCTAAAGCCAACGACATCGAAGACATCGAACGCCCAAAAGCCACGACAGCACGCCCCTTACCAAAAGAAAGGACCTGTCTATGCCATCTCCGCAGACGATCAATCTGGTGTAGTTACTGCGGTACGTGAACCAGGGTGGAATATATGGGAATGCGAGACCGAAGGGAAAACACAGCATTCCCGTAAGCCTGCGTCCGCCAACTCTAAGAGCTCATACGACCAGAACAAGTTCTGCAAGTACCATGATATGAGAGGTCATGACACCAAAGAATGCAGACATCTCTACGAGGCATGGCTCGCCTCCACTAGCGACGGTCGCACCGAGGTCGAACCACCAAAACCAAAAACGACCAAGAACAGTAAGAGTTGGAGCAAAAGCAAGGACAAGAAGAAAATGTCCAACGAAAAAAAAGAAGAAGACTCCCCTCCGGCAGATGACGGCGACCAATCGCATCATGACGAGGAGTCAACCTCCGACGAAGAGAAACCAAAAGCTCGGCGAAAGATTTTCACAATCCAAGCCACGCCATCCACAACGGCAACGCCGGAGGGCGATCTACGTCATTCGCTCAACCAAAAATCGGGAAAGACGGTCGAAAGCCTCACTCTCACCAACACCTCGGCGCGAACAATAGGAAGCAGCAGCACGCTTATGGAGATCGATGGCGCACCGCCTCGGATCAGTCGTTCCATAAGGAAGCTCAATGTTTCAGACGCTCGACACATCCTAGACGCAAAGAGTAAAGATCCACTCCATCGGCAAGACGAACTTAAACGGGAACTGTTGTCAAACAATCAATCCAATTGTATCGAGGTGACTGATCTTCGAATTAAGCTTAACTCGAAGATCCCGGATCTTCGCGAAAAACTCAAATGATGCAAGATCGACCGTCCCAAAGCGGAGCCAGAGCCAATCGCTCCATATCAACGCAATACTCAAGACCTGCGTACACGTCTCAATTCACTTAGGGCTGAACGAACGGTACGACCTGAGGAAGAGCATCAAGAGCAGTTTCGGCACTTGAACGTGATCATGGGAAGATCCCCTCCTGGCAACGATTCTGTCAGATCTGTGAAAGCTTTCCGACGGAAGGCAATCACAACTAAGCGCTGGCCCACCACTCCAGAGGCTAGCCCTCCAATCACCTTTTCTGCCGAAGACGCGACAGGCGTCCACATGCCGCACAACGATTCACTCCTCGTTGACGTCAGAATTAGTGACTGCACGGTCACCAAAGTCCTCGTGGACATTGGCAGTTCAGTCGATCTTATCTTTAAAAGAACACTCGTCAAGATGGGGATAAGCCTTGACGATATGAAACCTTCCGCGCGATCGCTAACAGGTTTTAACGGATCAACCGAAACCATGCTTGAAACGATACGCTTGCGAGTATACGCTGAAGGCATCGCCAAGAACGTCAAGTTCTCTGTCATTGACGTTCAAGCTCCATATAACGCAATCCTAGGTATGCAATGGATCCATACGATGAAGGTTATCCCTTCGACCTATCACCAATGTATCAAATTTCCTGGTAACGAAGGACGGATCATTACCCTTCGGGAAGACCAAGCAGCTGCTCGAGATCTCCTCGTCGCCGAGATAAAAACCGCAAGGCGACTTCCCACGTTAACTCGGTCGTGAAACCAGTCCAGAAGATATATCCTTTCAAGGAAGAGATTCTGGAGGTAACCACCGACGACAGTGACCAAGCCAAGACCGTCCGAGTAGGCGCCCACCTTCCCGATGACACGAAAGACAAGATCATTTCGTTTCTTAAGGATAACGCCTCCACATTTGCTTGGTCTACCTCCGATATGAAAGGGATCGACCCAGACGTAACTACACACGAGCTCAACGTCGACCCAACGTTCAAACCAATTCGTCAAAAAAGGCGCAAGCTCGGCCCCGAACGATCAAAGGCCGTCAATGAAGAGGTTGATTGATTGCTTAACGCAGGCTCAATCACGGAAGTGAAGTATCCCGAATGGCTGGCAAACCCAATCGTTGTAAAGAAGAAGAATGGCAAATGGAGGGTCTGCGTCGACTTCAAAGACCTCAACAAAGCATGTCCTAAAGACAGCTTCCCCCTCCCTCACATCGATCGACTAGTCGAATCAACAGTAGGCAACGAGCTGCTGACATTTATGGATGCCTTCTCTGGTTACAACCAAATAATGATGCATCCAGGCGATCGAGAGAAAACAGCCTTCATCACTGACCGCGGGATATACTGCTACAAAGTAATGCCCTTCAGCCTTAAGAACGCCGGCGCGACATACCAACGACTCGTCAACAAAATGTTCGCCGAGCGATTGAGAGCCACAATGGAAGTATACATTGACGATATGTTGGTGAAATCCCAAAAAGCAGCCGATCATATATACCACCTCAAAGACTGTTTCTTCATCTTGAACAAGTACGGCATGAAGCTCAATCCAACGAAATGCACCTTTGGCGTAACGTCCGGCGAATTTCTTGGATACATAGTCACTCAAAGGGGGATTGAGGCGAACCCAAAGCAAAAACTGCCATCCTTGACCTTCCTAGTCCCAAAAACAGTCGCGAGGTGCAACGGTTGACCGGTCGAATCGCTGCCCTCAATCGATTTATATCACGGTCGGCTGATAAGTGCCTCCCGTTTTATGATCTGCTGCGCGGCAACAAGAAATTAATTTGGAACGAACGCTGCGAGGAAGCATTCGAACAGCTCAAATGCTATCTTACAACGCCGCCAGTGTTGGCCAAGCCAGACAAAGACGACACATTATACCTTTACATTACAGTCTCCGACGCGGCTGTGAGTAGCTTGCTCGTCAAAGACGAACGAGGCGAGCAGCGTCCAATATTCTATACCAGCCAACGCATGACCGACGCAGAGACACGGTATTCGACCCTCGAAAAGATGGCGTTGGCAGTTATGACTTCAGCAAGGAAACTTCGGCCATATTTCCAATCTCATTCGATCGTCGTCCTGACAAACCAACTGCTACGAACCGTCATGCAAAACTCCAATCACTCGGGTAGACTTTCGAAGTGGGCCATCAAGCTTGGTGAATACGACATCATGTTTCAGAGCAAACCAGCTGCTAAGTCTCAAGTGCTGGCCGATATTCTCATCGAGCTAACGCCAGAAATCGAACAATATTTGCAACTGCCCAACGCCACCTGGATCCTGCACATCGACAGATCATCCTCCACTAAAGGTTCTGGGATCGGTATCCACCTCCAATCCCCCACCGGCGAATTGCTCCAGCAATCTTTCCGACTCGGTTTCAAAGCATCCAACAACAAAGCAGAGTACGAATCCCTCATTGCAGGATTACGCCTAGCGCAAGCAGTCCAAGCAAAGCGCATCCACGCCTACTGCGACTCTCAATTGGTCGCTAATCAATTTAGCGGGGACGACGACGCTAGGAACGAGCGAATGGACGCTTACCTTAAAGTTGTGCAAAACCAAACCAAAAAATTCGAGTCTTTCCAACTTACGAGGATTCCCGGCGGAGAAAACGTATGCGCATATGCTCTAGCGGCGATCGGGAGTAGTCCACGAGATCAAGTAAAGCAGACCATTCCGATTCAGAAAATTGACAAACCAAGCATCACTCTATCGCACGATGAGAGCGATCATGTAGTAGCAATCGACGCAACATAAGAGATGGATACAAGTGAGTCAGGCGATCGACCGAATGATACACTGCTTGACTGGCGAACCCCTTTAATCCATTTTCTCTCAGACGGATCACTTCCGCAAAACAAATGGGAAGCCCGTCGATTGAAAACCAAGAGTGCGAACTACATCCTATCAATGGGAGACTACATCGTTGGACCTCTGCCAAAGTTCTGTTAACATGTTTCGATGTGCAAGAAGCATCTCTCGCCCCCGAAACCCACGAAGGAGCAGCGGGGAACCATTCAGGCGGACGGGTGCTGGCTCTAACAGTAAAAAGCCTCGATTTTTACTGGCCAACTATGGTCGCCGATTGCGAGACGTACGCACGCAAGTGCGATAAATGCCAACGACATGCGCCGAACATACACAGCCCGACCGAAGCTCTATGAACTATGACAGCTCCCTACCCATTCATGCGTTGGGGGATGGATCTCATCGGACCAATGCCAAGCTCCAGGCAACGTAAATATGCCCTGATCATGACAGACTACTTCACCAAATGGGTCGAAGTGAAAGCACTCGTCCACATCACAGACAAGGAAGTCCAAAACTTTGTCTGGAAGAACATCATCTGCAGGCACGGCCTTCCCTACGAAATCGTCACTGACAACAGCTCTCAGTTCATTTCTAACAACTTCCGCGGTTTCTTAGAACGATGGGGAATTCGTTTGAACACGGCGACGCCTCGCTACCCACAATGCAACGGACAAGCCGAAGCCACCAACAAGACAATCTTGGATGGCATCAAAAAACGCTTGGACCTCAAGAAGGGTCATTGGGCCGACGAGTTGGATGGAGTACTTTGGTCACACAGAACAACCCTATGGAGTGCGACTGGTCAAACACCATTTTCCGTGGCATACGGAGTCGAAGCTATGGCTCCGGCGGAAGTCAACGTTACGAGTCTTCGCCGAGCAAATATGTCGTGGGACGAGGAACTTAACAGAGAGATGCTATTTGATGCTTTGGAAGCGATCGAAGAACGAAGAGACCAGGCGCTGCTCCGAATGCAGAACTACCAACACCTCGCCGAATCTTATTACAACAAGAAGGTTCGCGCTCGACCGTTAGAACTCAACAACCAAGTCCTCCGCAAAGTGTTTGAAAACACAAAAGAATGGAAGGCCGGCAAGTTGGGGACAAACTAGGAAGGACCATACAAGATAGTCGAGATCACTAAGCCTGGTGTCTATCGATTGGAAACCTCGGCTGGCGAACCAGTACCATGAGCGTGGAACGCCGCCAACCTTCGGAAGTACCTTACCTAACCGTCTACCATGGGACGGCAAAAAAAAAACAAGCGAATGACCTTACCATCACTTTCGCTTAGAGCCGAACGAATGACAATACGTCACTCTCATCCAGCTCCAGACAGATGACACCGTGTCACTTCTGCCCAAACACCGAATGAGGACGTTTTCGTCACTTTTGCCTTAAGTCATGGCAAATGACCAAACCGCCATTCGGTCAAATCGAACTACGATTGGCTTGATCCCTTTACCAGGGTAGGTAGGCAGCCTGTCACTAGGTTCAGCCATACTCCAAACAAAAAACATATACATAAAGACTCTTATATCCTTTATGTAAGTTGGAGTACTCACCAAAGACACCGCGCGAACGCTTGTACGTTACTTCCGATCGGCTTGGATGACTATACATCGCACGGTCCAGATTCGCCGTCGGCATCATTCAGTCGAAGGTAATACCACGGCTACCCCGAGTTCGTTGACGCATCTTCGAGGGACATTTTCTTGCTTCGGTTCACTAAGAACCATGAATGGCGAGCTTAGACGCTTCTCATCACGAAGCCGAGCTTTAGACGGATTTATCAATAGCTTGCACCGCTACAAAGGGACAGGACGAGCTAGCCCTCCGCAAACGGCAAACTCGTGATAAAGCCCCATCAACGGAAGCTTCTTGGTTCGCCATCTTTGAACCCAAAATCGCCTAATTGCTATAAGCAGCGACAGAGTAGAGCAAGCTAGAGCTCTTAAGAATTTAAGAGAAAAAGTCATCACATCTCCATCACAAGAAGCTGAGCTTACATATTACATAGAATTTAAGAGAGAACGTCCGAAACTAGAAGAAGGAAGAAGATCCAAAAGATACAACAACGGTTTCAGACCAAATGCAACAGAAAGCGGTCGACCAAACAAAAGACGTAGCTCAGAGGCCACAACAAAAGGTGTTTAATAAAAAGAAAAAAGACATAAGTAGTAAAACAACAACAGGTAGCACGATCAACCCTTGAAGACTATTCTTCGATGGCTACTTCCGATGAGACGACACTTCCTGTCTCCGCGACCCCCGCAGACGCAGGGCCCCCAAGACTGTCCGGAGTAACCGCACAACCCTCAGACGTGACAACCGTCGATTGACAGGCAACGTTCGGATCCGAAGCAGCGATCGAACTCTCGCCACAAAGAACAGGAGATCGAAGGGCCGTCGCGGAATCAGAGTCAACGGTGCCGAAGTTCGATCCAAATTGGTTCCCACGAAGAAGCAAGTCCTTACGAGGAGGTGAAAGGGCAAGATCGCGCTCCGTGATAACTTCAACACTAACTTCCTCTACCTCTTCCTTGAACTTCGCCTCGTTAGCAGTCAAGAGATCCTTCAGTTGTTGTGGGACGGAAAGTCCCTTTTTCTCCAATAAGCTCAACGCATCCAAGGTTCCAAGAGCCGTGCCGTGGAGTAAACGCTCTCCTCCTTCTCATCTCGATCGGCAATATACTTCCGAAATTTTTCGAAACGCCTTTTAGCCGCAGCAACCACGCAACTTCTCTCGGATAAAAGCTCACGATTGCGAGATTGTCTCATACGATCCATCACTCTCTTCGTCTTCTCAAGCTCCTCGACCTTCTCCGCCTCTAGCCGAGAAATCTTGCTCCGAGCGGTCTCTAACTCCTCCTCGAGATCCGTGGCCGCCTGGATCGCTTGCCGACGCTCGCGGGAATAGCGGCCTCGTTCGGCGGCCAACTCCTTATCCCTATTGTGCTTCTCCTTTTTGGCCGCTTCAAGCCCAGCCCCTTTGATCTTGATCGTCTCTTCAGCTTTCGTAAGGTCCAATGCCATCTTCTGCAAAGCGTTTTCGTACTCCATCACGAGAGAATTCTTCCAGGAAGCAGCCTAGACCAAGATAAAACCAAAAAAAAAGGGGGGGGGGGATCAATCGATAATAAGAAGATCATCACCCAAGGCAACAATATAATTGAGCAATCAAACACAAACGCCTACCTCAGCATCCGCACGAAGTGATTCAGAAAACTTGTCCGGAAACGCAAGTTCAGAAACAGATCGCGTCGTTTGCGTCCCACCGTCAATCGGACGAGTTACCTCACCAGGCTCCCGGATCTCCCCCCCCCCCGAATACTCATCTCCGGGCGGGCCCGTAGAATCCTCTATGGGACCGACTTCATCGCCTTCCTCCATCTCGTCGCCACCCATTGGTTCGAGTTGCGTTTGAGCAGCCTCCCTTTCATCTCCATCCAAAGGAGGATCAGCCCTCACTTCTTTAGAAGACTTAGCCCTCTTTCTCTTTTTCTTCGGCGGACGAACGTCAACGGGCCCCTCAACGCCAGAATCTACCGTAATGCTCACCGGCGCCCGATCGATTGATGAATCCACAACCGCGCTACCCGTCCCGTCCGCGTTCACCGAAGGACCAAAGTTTGCATCCCTCAGTTGAGCAGCCAAGATTTCGCTGTAGTCTGGATACACTTTAGAAGGCGTCCCCATGATTGCTGCCCAATCAACTGCCAAAAGCGAAAAGGGGGAGGAAGAGATGGAAAACATGAATAGATAATGACAGTCAATCGATCGGACGGGAGGAGAGGAAAAACAGAAAAAAATAGATAAAGGAGACAAACCGTTAGCAACGCGTCTTCGTTGACGACGGATTCTTTTGCGGCCAAAATCCTTCCACTCTTGAGGACGGAGCGCGACGATCTTCGGTAAGTCCCTCCAAAAAGCGTCCCAAGGACTAAAGGTGTTTGGGTGACCCACTGCAAAAATTTTAAAGAAAAGGTTAGAATCAACACCACACGAAGAACAGATCGACATAAAACGTTCTACCAATACGACTATTCCATTAAACCCGGCGATCGACTTCCAGCGGATCCACGAATCCAGCCTCGTCTGCTTTGACATAAAAGTAGGAGCGTTGCCATCTCTTAGTCTTGATAAGGGGACTGGTAAAGACGTTCAAACCCGACCTCATCTGCACTGAGTAAAGTCCATTTGGTTTTGGCTGAACTTGTGTTAGTTCCTCGAAGATGCGAACGGTCAATGATACGTCAATCTCTGCCGCCATAACCATTAACGCAACAGCGATCCTGACCTCCCCATTCATAAGCCGACTGATGGCGATCCCCCGTCGAAAGCAATAAGAAGTATCCTCCCCGAAAAATGACTCGTAAACGCAGCAGTATCCAACCGGCGGATTCCATGGACGCTGGTCTGATCTCGGGATCATGAAGGTCACGCCGGACGCTCGGCTCGCTTTCATCAACAAGGAAACCCCTTCTAGAGTAAAATGGGTAGGGGTAACGTTGTCCCAATCCCGCCCATCTGCTCCACGCGACCGATCGAACGACGGAGCGCGATCTGGAAGTTCTTCAATCGTTCCATCACAGCAAAAACGAAACGGAGTCAGTCGTTCGGTCGCAGGAATGGACCTCCGCGATGATTGCCCCGCAGCCTCGGAGTTGCTCGAGCAATGCCCGACATGCCCAACCTTAGCCGGACGAGAGTCGCACGCAAGACACCCAACGCCTCCGTCATAGTCGCTCGCCCCGTAGTGCTCGTGGTCGACCACATGATGTCGCCTACCTTCGCTTCTACCAAGCGTCCCTTCAATGCAAGTCCCCGAATCGACAGATCGAGCAGCCGTGTCTTCGCGATTAACCCTAATCGCCGGATCCATCTGTTTGGGAGCAATCAACGGCGCGCATGGAGGACTCAAGAGCGATCGATCGACCGTCAATCGATCGCGCGAAAAGCTTAACCCGGTCTCAGCCAACGAACCCTCCTCCTCAAAGAACGATCGACCAATCAATGCCGAAAAAAAAAGAGAGAGGAAATCGATGAGGAGACGAAGAGAGAAAGGGAGAAAGAAAGTACCTTTTGGGTTTGAGAAGTGAATAAATAGGAGATTAAAACCTTATTTATAGCTAAAATAATGGGCTTTGGAGATAATACTGTTATTAGGCCTATTGGGGCCAGATTATCACATTCAAAACTCCGCGCCAACGGAGGCGGCGTTCCAGATTTCCACACAACAGGATTAATCCAACCAATGAGCTTCGACATGCGACATAAGAGGCGACCAATCGATAGGCAAAAGCCAGGTGATCGATCGACTGCCAAAAAGAATCGTGGAAAACTAACGGCTGTCCGTTGATTGTCAAGATCATTCAGGGCGGCGGTCGTCTAACCGATCAATGAACCCCAATCAGAAGCACTACCGAATCCATTACCCTCATAACCAATTCGCGACATTCCACTACGAAGACCAACGTTTCTTCGCAAGCGGACTGGGGGGGGGCCTTACTGTTGGAGATGAATTTAGCATTCTCCCACAAGGCCCATCGGTTAATAAGATTCGGACCAACTCTATCAGGAGACTAACCGGGATCTAACCTGACGATCAATGTTAGAGTTCGAGCTAATCAACTTGGCCTCGCGATCGACTGGATCAGTGTCGGCCCATCAAGCCATCGCTCGATCGACTCAGCCTCACGATCGAATAACCGACCGGATCAGGGTCGGCCCATCAAGCCATCGCTCGGCTGGAAAGCCCATTAAACAACAATTTAAGCCCAAACTGCTAGGGCGAATGAGTGACAGACGGGTATAGCCTATAAAAGGAAAACAAATGGGAAGAAGAAGGGGATCCGAAAACAGACACTAAGAGATTGACGGCAAGATCTAGGGTTTACAACCGATCACCTTGCTTAGTGTTTCTGTCGGAGTCTTTCAACAAAGCTCCGACCCTTTCCTTCTTTCCCTAATCTCTTTGTAATCTCGTTCGTTTATCTCATATTGTGAATAAAACGTCTTTGTAAGACCCACAAAACCGAATTCATTTTACTATCATTCGATCTACCAAACTCGTATTCAACACACCTCGATCCTGATGAATCAGATAAGTAATCAAAGATTGATATCACTGATATCAACGAAGGGGAAAGAACACTTACAGATGAGAGGACAAAAGGCTCGTCGAAATCTGGTTGCTGAGGCTTCGAGTAAACTCTTACAAGGCCCATTTCATCCCACATCTTTGCAAGTAGTCTGTCTAAGTTAAGCTGTTTCAAGCAACAGTCATTCACCGTTAGACCAGTGAGGGATCAGAATGCACAAGGAAAATAAAACAGGACCGAATTCGAGTTTTAGCATTTGCCATCCTTGCCTTAAGATTGCAGCTAATAACAATGGAATTTGGCTGGCGTGCTAGTCTATCCACATCATTAATTCCAACAACATCTATCTTGTCGTAGACATAAACACACTTAATATATTTGCGGTTGCCTTCAATGACATCGATAAAGTCATCCACTGTGGCATTCTCACGAAACAGCACCTGCAATACTCACCACTAAATTCATTTAGACGTTTATCAGCGAAGGCAAAAAAAAACTACCATTAGAAGGCTTTAAAAAAACTGACAAATGTGAAAGTCTGAAATATTCAATTCTACTTTACATATAGAAAGGCTTCAAATAAACCGACAGAAGTCTGAGGCATTTCAGAATTTTACTTGTAATACTCAAAGAAGACATGAAAAAAATATCAAAACAAACAGAATTACTTATGGTAACATTACTCGACGTTTTCTTTTCTAGATTTTAGGAGTTGACATATATATATATATTATATCATACATTAAGATTGAAGTCATAAAGAGTCAAGTCCAATTCTATGTATCTATACTATTAAAGCAGGATCCTATTGTCTTTTTTACCTTGACCTGTCATTTCTTTACTAACATTGCATGTTTCATTAAGGGCAATTAAGTAATATTAATAACACATTTATACTGGGCCATTTTTTTGGATCCAGCCCACTGTCCACATCAGATCTCTCTTGGACCATTTGGACCGATTAAGAAATCAGATCAAATTCTCACATTTTTTTTTTCCTTTGGACCATTGAGTCCAAGTTCAAATAAATTTTTTTCAACCATTCTTAATTATTATTATTTTTTCTTAATATAATTTAAGCATTCATAAAAAAAATTGATTGTTTCATTGAAAAGTATAAATCTTTATTAAAAGTATATAATTATTTTTATTAAAAATATTAACCACATAATAAAATTAATTTATCAGAGTTATATCAACTTAATTCATTAAAGAAATACAGTTCAATTTTTTAAACATAAATAGTCATTTAAAATGAAACACGATAAAGAAAGATAAAAAGTTTAAGTCTTTTATAAAATAAAACACAAATATATGAAATATGACGCTAAATATTTGTCAATTGAAAAAAAAAAAAAAATAAACCCGGTCAAAATCTAGTTATATATTATATATAAAATTTATAGGCAAACAAATAGATCGAAGTTCATTTTTCATTAGTTGGACTTTCTAATTATTATTATTCCATCTTAATGGGTTTTTGTTTATTTCTCTTTGTAATATTAGTTTTTACCTTCTCTTGAAGATTGAAAGTTTATAACAAATGAAAATTGAAGACGAACAAACAATAGTTGTGTTTCCACTCTCCATACTATGTAATACTTTACTCGTAGACAATACAAAAAGTAAATTAATTTATTTCTATAAAGTATCAGTTGTTCATCATGCCTACTCATTAATATTTATCTTGATGCTACAATCTATCATTAGTGATGTTTTTATTAAAAATGATAGCTAAATCACTAATATAAATTTTGATTGTGAATGTTAGTTGATTGAGTAAAGATTTATTACATATTATTGGCAACTTTTCTTCTTTTCTTTCCAACAAATTCTTAGCTAGTTCAAGAACTCATGCATGTTTTTCTCATACATTACCTATAATAGACATAACAAGTTAATCAAGGATCAATTATGTCCACTTTCAAACATTTGGTTCAATAGTTAATATATACTATGTGAGCAAATTGGTAAATCTTACAATACTAAAAGTAACATATCAAGCCCTATGAGCTATGCCACATCGGATCAGAAAATCAGCCAGTAAGAATGCAGTAATCTTCCATGTCATTAATGAGTTACTTTGGTTTGGGCGTCCAATGTTTTCGGCCTGTCTGTTCTGAAGTCTAAAGCCCAGATTGCGCAACTGATGGCCAGATGTGTTACGCGATGTATGTCGTAAACCTGATTTCGTTCGTCGTCCACCTTTCTACTTCCACCTCTTCCATTTCTCTCCTATCCAGATCCGTTTCGACGAGTAATTTCACTACTAACTGCTCTAATCAAACCTGAGATTGAACTCATTCAATGGATTCCTTTCATATTCTATATTTTTCTATATATAAATCTCTTTTCCTAGCTTATGTCTCCATCAAAATTCATAAGATTCTCTCATTTAGTCATCCTGATGGAACCCACCGGCAACTCTACCGTCTCTAGTGATCGCAAGCCCATCAAGAAGACTGTCGCCTCCTCCGCGACTGCGAAACCAAACGGGGAAGTCCACTGCTTCTTCCGCAATTGTGATGAAACCTAACGAGAAGTCTGATGCTTCATCTTCCAACCCAATGAACCCAAACGCTGTTACCGCTCTCCCCTCCGCGCATGGTGATCAAGTGATGTTGTTCAGAGATGTTTCGCTCGGCCCACGTGAAGCTGAGTTGATGTTTCGTTTGATTCACTTCTGGGAGGCTCGAAATCCAAACACTAAGATCCTGATTGGACAAGAGATGCTCCTTATCGACGAAGAGGTTTGTCTACGGATCTTAAAACTTTTGGCTCTTGCTTTGATATTGCTCGATTGAGAAAGTATTTATATTAATCGGTAATTTAATTTTGTTATAGGGAACTGTCATTCAAGGTTTTGTTCCAGCCGGGCGTGTAGGGACATATAAACTGATAGCTGGTTCTGTCTATAAGCTGAGCAACTTTTTTGGATCCAGAAGCAAGGTTCAGTATCGAGTTGCTGATCATAGCGCCACCGTCTCATTCACCTGGAATTCTGCTTTAACTGTTCTTGAGAACCCTCCAGTTCTAATTCCAGAAGATAGGTTCAGGTTCCACAGCTATGAAGAGTTTAAGGCCAACTGTGACTCCAAGGGTGATCTTTATGGTAGGCCATGTTGAACTATGTCGGTGTTTACGCTTAGATCTTTAGGTTATAATTTTGCTATCTATTTAGTGTATCTGTTCTATTTGAACATTTGATGAACAATTTATAGACACGTTGGATTTATTATTATAGTATAAGTTTGATGTCTGCGGATTTAAATTATTCTATTTCAGATTACGTTTGCCACATGAAGCTGGTGAATGGGTATACTATCACTAAACATACTGTTCTTGACGAGATTGACATAGCAGAGAAGCGTCATCTATGTGTTCATGTTCAGACACATAAGTAAGGTTATCCATTTGTTAGTCGCAGTCATTGTGTGTTGTCCTTAACACATAATCCACCTTATGTAGCAGACCAATGATGAAGCTCTACTTATGGGATAAGGCCGCAACCGACTTCTGCCAGAAATTCAAATTGTATGGAAGCACCCCGAGCGTTCTATTGGTCACTACAGTTAACCCTAAACATTTTGGAGGTCAGCATATCTCTTATAAAAATCATGCTCAATTTCGTAACTTATCTATGGTAGATGATAACTGTGTTAGGGAATTATACTATAATTTGATGAGACAGTGGTAAAGCTTGGTATGTATAGTCACATTGGTTCATTTGTTATTGTTAGGAACACTTGCTCTCACTACTATGTCATCGTCTCGAGTGTTCATGGATGCTGATGTCCAGCCTAGCAAAGACTATCTTGAGTGGTAGACATTTGTGTATTAAGTTATTTTTCAATCAAATTTTGCGGCTTCAGCTCTAACATATTTTGGGCTTCCGCTTTTTCTGGTTGAGCTCCAACTCTGAAATTGCTAATAGGATTGCTGCTGAGGTTGTCACTTGTGGGAACCGAAATTCGCACTGTCGATTTCCGTTTAAATAAGGAAACTAGGAAAACCCTAATTTCCCAGAGGTCCCGAATATCTGCTAATACCACACGCCAAGCAATCAGAACAGGAAACGAGAACAGTAATAAAATAAGAAATCGAAAAAGAGAGCAAGATAGTTCTTATTCCGAATCTGCGTTTGAGTGTTTACAACAAGGTAAGTGCCTGGGCTATGAGAGCTGTCGGCGAGATTCCTAGTTCTAAAACCCTAAGATGGCAAAAACCTAATTGTGTCGCAGCTCGAATAACAAAAACGGAAAATTGCCTAAAATTGCTCTAAGTACTAAGTTTGCTCCGTCCAGTCCTCTCCCTTGCCTCTCGCCTAGGACTCCTTATATACTGGCTCCAAGGTCGGTTTACGCTTTTCCTCTTCAGCCCTCAAGCCGCCATAGCATAAAAATGGAGATATTCCATTTTTTCCGATCTTCGTAATTATCTTCAAAATTTCGTATTTATCCGCGGAAACTTGACATTTATCTTTCCTTGTGAACCAAGCGTAAACCGTCATGCGGCTTACGGGCTGTTGATTAAGAAATCGTAAGTTGGGCCTCGAGTCATGTCTTAGGTCCCTTTGGGCCGTCTTCCGACTCGAAGCGTTTATTACAGCTTCTTTCGATAAAGAATGAAATTTCCGCGGTTTTTACGGTAAAGTTTGATTGATAACTTAGAAATGGCGGGGAACGTGAAATGGGTTCGCTACGGTATTCGGGAGATAGCATCGAAGGGTAGACGAGAATGCATGGACTAATATCGTATCGACGTTTCGGAAGAGCTCGGTCGCTACGCAGCGACCGAGCGCTCGATGGCTACGTAGCGACCGATCTTCGGTTCGAGCTCGGTCGCTACGTAGCGACCGAGCTCCGGCTCGAGCTCGGTCGCTATGTAGCGACCGAGCGGAATGGACGTTTGGTCGCTACGTCGCGACTGAGCCTTGGCTCGAACTCGGTCGCTACGTAGCGACCGAGCGGAGCACGTGTTCGGTCGCTGCATAACGATCCTTTTTGGGCTCTTGTCCGATGACTCGCGTTTCCTCCGCAAAGCTTTTCGTAAAGAAGAATCTATTTTGAAAAAGTATTTGTTGAAGAATTTTTCTACTTTTTTCTTCTTTGGAGATTTGGACATTAACTTCGTCGTAACCGTTTTCGACCCCAACAGTTAGCCCCCCAGCTCGTTGGGAGCGTGGATTTCTAGCAAGGTACCAATGCGCGGTATGGCGAGTTCGGACGAGATTGGTGTATTTAGGCGAAGTTCGTGTCCAAAAATCCGCAAGTAAATAGTAATTTCTCATGCCTATAAGAAGGGAGGTAACTTCTTCACAATCTTCACACTTACTCATTCTCATAGAGAGGTTTTTCTTGAAAAGTTCTTTCTCTTTTTCTCTATCATTTCCTTCCTGATTTAAAAAGGAAAACACGAGATGTCGAGTAAGAAGAGGAGTTCGAAGAAAGGGTCCTTGCCCGCGAACATTTCTGAAGAGCTTCGAGTGCCGAAGATGGAATTCGTTCCTCATTCGGTAGACCCAGCCGAGAACGAGGCATGGTGGGTGGCGTGTTACGGTTCGATCACACCTCCCAAAGAAAAATCGCTCCCGGTCATGAACGATCGCCCGGTGGAGGCAGATGCGCCGAGTAGGAGTACTAGTGAATTCCTCGAGGTCATGCGGTCGTTCTACCATATTTCGGACGCGGTGGAATTCAGGGTTCCTCGTCAAGGAGAATGCGCTAGTAGTCCCCGGAGGGCATCTTTACTTGTTACGAGGCATTCGTAGTGTGTTGCCGTTTGTGGTTCCCGATCTCCGAGATTATCGTCCGTGTGGTGGGTCGTTTCGGGGTGGCGATAAGCCAACTGAATCCTCTTGGCATCCAGCACCTCATAGGGATCCTGGTCCTGAGCTACGAGCATGGTCTCTCTCTCACCGTCGATCACTTCGAAGCGATTCTTCGATTATAGATCATCAGGGACACGAACACGTACAGGCTGGTTCCTCGGAACTTCATGTGAGAGGAAGTTTTTCTTCTTCGTTCGTGTAGACGCAGCGTCTGTTGAGGAGAGTTGTATCCCACTGTTTCGGAGGTTGCCGAACGATCGTCCCTTTATCAAGTCTCTTGCTCTGTTTCCTGAGGACATTATTGTGATGAGGGATCTGCTCAGGAATGATCCTTTTTTCTGGACTTCCTTTACGCTGAAGAGAGTTCGAAAGGCGCTGAGTTTTGTGCATCCTGGTTCTGCTTTAGGCGGAGAAACAAGGAGTGATTCCGAACCTGAAGAAAAAGGTCCCAACGCCGCTCCCACGATTGTGACGGGGCCAAACTCTTCGAAGGGGAAAGATATTGATCTCGGGGACCTGGAGTTTTTGGTGGACGATTGCATGCTTCCAGGATGGGATCCAACCTTGCTTTCGGCGATGGAAGCGGTACGAGCGAGGTCCCTATTCCGGACTTTGATGATTTCTTCGCTGGTCTTCCGTCGGGCTTTGACGCTCCTCAAGCCACAAGGGAGTCAGGGAGGCCGAAAGTTGTCGCGGAAGGATCTCGTATCATTAAAGGGGTATAAACTTTAAGAATTCTGACGATCGTTATTATTATTTTTTGCTTATAACGTGTCAATCGGTTTTATAGGGTTTGAACTTGCTTGGATCGGCCATTGAGGCGAGCCATAGAGAGGCCATGATCTATCGCTTTAAAGCGGAGAAGGCGGAAAAGGATCTTGCTCGCATGCGAGACGAGATGCTGGCGCGAGACGCTTAACTCGCTCGTGATCATGCCAGGGCGGAACGGAAGGGCAAGAGGGAAATCGTCGAGGTGATGAAGACTCGCGCTTCTCAATTCCAGGTTGAGTACGGGAATCTTAAGGGCGCTTTCAACTCGCTGGGCGACTTCTGTGAGTGTCGCGGCTCCGTCGGGAGCCTTTGGAAGACGCATGAAGATGACTACGTTTTCGAGAGGGAGATGGAGTTAATGAAGGGTGGCATGAAGGATCATGCTCACGCTGAGGCGACCATTCCTCCGATCGATGGGAAGATTTTGGGATTCTGGGATCCCATCCCGGTTTCCCCTGATACCGTAGAAGCTACGACTTATTTTGCCGGTGACGATGAGGAAGTGAACTTTCCCGCTGATGCATTCGGAGCTTCCTTGTCCGGGAATTTTAACTTTGATCTGTGAGCGTTTTGACGGGAAGGAGTTTTTCCCTTTATCTAGTATTTAGCGGCCGAGTGTGGCTTTTTTTCATATATGTCTTGCCGAGTGTGGCCTTCGAACTTTGTATGGGCCTATTTCTGCCGTTTTTGTCGAGACTGGCCGTTGGTGGCTTTGAACCCCTACCGCTATGCGGTTTATATAATGGATGTTTGTTTGAGTTACTTTGTTTAGAGTGTTTTGAAGTAAACATGAGTTGTCGTCTCATATTTATCTTTGTTGAGGCGTTCAATCTGTTAGTTTGTTCGAGACGTGAGTTTTCGTAAAAATTATTTACGATCTTTCGGGAACGTTGAGATATGAACGAAGAGACATGTTTTAGGATCTCGTATCGTTTAGATATCATGTCTTTGAGATGTCTGAGACCAATGCGATGGGCTTAGGGCAAGACCTAGGTTTACTCTCGGTTTTAAGGTTTGTGCGGTGACTAGCCGGCTATCGGTTTTCCTGTTGCGATTTCTACCTGATTCGTACCGATTTAAAGTCCGCGATAGGTTCTCGGCTTATACGACTTGTATGGTACGAATCGAGCATCTTTCCAGAGAAAATTTTTAAGCCAACTAGAAGTGCTATACCAAAATTTCAGATTTTTTTTTGTAGCGCGCTTTCGTCCTTGTGTTGGACGTTTAAAGATCAAAAGAGTGATCAAGTTGCGTTTGTTTAAGACGGCTGATGTGTTCGTCGGGGCCAATCGACGAACGGAGTGTAAGATTTGTAGTGGTCGCGTTCGGACAATTTGTTCGTATCATCTCGATTTTTAACTTGGCGACGTCTCGCAGTTATTTCGAAGACTATACGTATATTTTTGGTGCTGAAGTGAGATTGTTTTGCGATTTTGTCTTAAAAAGAACGACGCATATTTCGTAAAAATAATCGAAATCTCTATAGAATTCGATTTCAATAACGCATCTTTTCCTATGTGGGAGTATACGAGTATACGCACCCACTCCCCCCCCCCCTTTTTAGAGAGGGAGATAGCTGAACTCGTCCTTCGACGAGCTGCCTACGTACCCCTTTCGAGGATCAAGCCATCTCGTAGTTCTGTTTTATGCCACGAGTGTTTTTACTCGGCGGTTGTTGCCGTGCTGACCGCCTTGATCGTGATGATCGTGGCTGGGTCAGTGTTCTCTTCCGGATGTTCCGGTTGAGTTGTAGTGTTGGCTTCGGATTCATGTTGAGTTTTGACACCTGAAGGGCCTGCGTCAGCAGACGATGTTAAATCTTCTTTTCTTGGAACGTTGTTGGTCGAAGATTTATCAATCTTCATGCGTTTGCGATTTGCCATTGCAGAGGTAGTCATATGTCTTAACTTGTGTTCCGCGAGGAAGCACAGTCGCGACTATTTCTGACATCCCCAGATAGCTTCGACTCCGTTTGGGGTCGGGAATTTGACGCCCAGGTGGTACGTCGATGGAACGGCTTGCATAGCGTTGAGCCATGGGGTTCCCATGATCACGTTGTAGATGGCAGGATGATCGACTACCGCGAACTCGACGATTTTTGTGATCTCCTTGGCCATGACTGGTAGCTGAATCGATCTGAGGGTCATCGATACTTCGCCCGAAAAGCCTGTGAGCGGTTTCGGAGTTGGAGTTACTTCTCCGAGTTTGATGCTCATCCGATTGAGAGTGTCACAGAAGATTACATTGACCGTGCTTCCCGTGTCAATGAGTACTCTTCCGACTTCCAGATCTCGTATGACGAGGTCTATGATGAGCGGATCGCAGTGAGGCTGATCGATTCCATCGGCTTCCTCCTTTGTGAAGGTGATTGAGCAGTTCTGATCATCTTGGGTAGGATACCATGTAGGCCAGTTTGCGCTTGACTCCGCCTTCCGCTGGAAAGCCTTGATGGCCGAAACCGTATCGTTGCAGAATTGCGATCCTCCGATGATCATGTTGACTCTACGACGATTGTTATCATTCCTTTTGTCGTCTGGCCTCCTGTCGCGTTTATCCCCAGATAGGTTTCTTTGGGGAGATCTCTCCGCGGGAAGATTTCTGTCCGGCTTCGGGGGGCGATCGGTCTCGAGGATGAGATATTTCACGCTAGTCACTTCCAAGAGTTCTCCGGCTAGTAGCTTCGTGGCCAGCCTTGCTCCCAAGACCTTGCAGTTAGTCGTGGAGTGTCCTCGGGACTGGTGGAACTCGCAGAAGGTGTTTTCATCATATCCTTGGTTGCGAGTCCACGTATTACCCGTGGTTCGGCCCTGGTCTGAGCCGATCGCGTAATTGTGCGCTCCTTGGAGTTCTTCCCCCTCGTGATGGACATACTTGTCGTTACGAGGGTTCTTCTTCCTCGTTTTTGGGTCTACATCTTTTGAGGACGATCTCGCCGACTTATGTTTTTGCGATAAGATTTTCGTTTCTTCCTCGATCATGATGTAGTCCGTCGCCTTGTGGAGGGCGTCTTGGATCGTCCGCGGTTTTTCGAGGGATATCCATTTTCTGAATTTTGACTTGTACCAGAGCGCCTTTCTGAGCGCATCGATGGCCACCTTGTCGCTTATCCCGCTGACCCTGGACATTACCAACTTAAATTGGCTGATGAACTCGCTGAGGGGTTCCTCTTCCCTCTGGGACAGACTCCAGAGATCGACATCGGAAGTTTCTCTATATATGAACATAGAGTATTGCTTGAGAAATTCCGATGCGAGCTGTCGGAAACTCCCGATAGAGTTTCGCTTAAGGCGCGCGAACAATTCGAGGACTGCTCCTTCTAGATTCTCGACGAACAGGCGGCAGTAGCCGGCGTCTCTCTCGCCGTCCTTTAGCCTCGCTCTTCCCATCGTGATGTGGAAAGCCTGAAGGTGCGCTCTCGGATCGGTCGTACCATCATACTTCGGTTGGAGAGCTTTCCCGAGTGAATCGGCTTCTGGTCCTCCTTGGATGTTTGTCGACGTCCTCATCAGTATTGTTGGAGACATCGCTAGGATCCAGGTCGACTTGCTCGACTCCGTTGTCCTCCGAAACCTTCGCAGGAGGCGGAGAGCTTTCGGAGTTTCGCTTTTCGACGGGAGATTTCTCACTAGGGTTTTGACCCGAAGGTCGTTCCTGGGCGGCTCCAGGCCTGTTGAGTGGGGTTACATAGTCGAGTCTTTTCCCGCAGACTTTAGTGGTTCCGCGGGGGCGGATTGCACGAGTCCTTGCCGTTAAAGTTTCAACTTGTTTGGTCAAGGTGCTCACGAGCTTATCCTGTTCTTCCGTCCTTTTTTCGTAGGTGGCGAACATCTTTATAAACTCCTCGAGCGCCGCGGCGTTGGCTGGTGCGTTGGCCGCGGATACGTCCGCTGAGGGAGTGTGGAGATCAGTGCCGCTGCCTCCGTTAAGAGGAGTCTGCACGTTATCCGTGTCGTTAGTTGACATGTCTGGTCGAGCGTGATGTGGTTGAGAGTTAGATTGATCTGTACCCCCCCCTCCTTCTAGCGCCAAACTGTGGGAACCAAAATTCGCACTGTCGATTTCCGTTTAAATAAGGAAACTAGGAAAACCCTAATTTCCCAGAGGTCCCGGATATCTGCTAATACCACACGCCAAGCAATCAGAACACGAAACGAGAACAGTAATAAAATAAGAAATCGAAAAAGAGAGCAAGATAGTTCTTATTCCGAATCTGCGTTTGAGCGTTTACAACAAGATAAGTGCCTGGGCTACGAGAGCTGTCGGCGAGATTTCTAGTTCTAAAACCCTAAGACAGCAAAAACCTAATTGAGTCGCAGCTCGAATAACAAAAACGGAAAATTGCCTAAAATTGCTCTAAGTGCTAAGTTTGCTCTGTCCAGTCCTCTCCCTTGCCTCTCGCCTAGGACTCCTTATATACTGGCTCCAAGGTCGGTTTATGCTTTTCCTCTTCTGCCCTCAAGCTGCCATAGCATAAAAATGGAGATATTCCATTTTTTCCGATCTTCGTAATTATCTTCAAAATTTCGTATTTATCCGCGGAAACTTAACATTTATATTTCCTTGCGAACCAAGCGTAAACCGTCATGCGGCTTACGGCCTGTTGGTTTAGAAATCGTAAGTTGGGCCTCGAGTCATGTCTTAGGTCCCTTTGGGCCGTCTTCCGGCTCGAAGCGTTTATTACAGTTTCTTTCGATAAAGAATGAACTTTCCGCGGTTTTTACGGTAAAGTTTGATTGATAACTTAGAAATGGCGGGGAACGTGAAATGGGTACGGTATTCGGGAGATAGCATCGAAGGGTAGACGAGAATGCATGGACTAATGTCGTATCGACGTTTTGGAAGAGCTCGGTCGCTACGTACCGACCGAGCGCTCGATCGCTACGTAGCGACCAAGCGGAATGGACGTTCGGTCGCTACGTAGCGACTGAGCCTTGGCTCTAACTCGGTCGCTACGTAGCGACCGAGCGGAGCACGTGTTCGGTCGCTGCGTAACGATCCTTTTCGGGCTCTTGTCCGATGACTCGCGTTTCCTCCGCAAAGCTTTTCGTAAAGAAGAATCTCTTTCGAAAAAGTATTTGTCGAAGAATTTTTCTACTTTTTTCTTCTTCGGGGATTTTGACGTTAACTTCGTCGTAACCGTTTTCGACCCCAACATCACTAAGCCTGAGCTAGTGACACTTGAGGAGCTATTCTCATACATCAGGCTGTAAGCTTCTAAGGTACGAGAGTTGTTCTGCTTCTTTACATTCGTTTCCATACGCTTGGTAATTTATTGAAGCTTATTTTTTCCACAGTGAAGGTTGCTTGGTTTGAATGCACTGCAACTATAGATGATGTTGTCCAGGGTTCTGGTTGGTATTACATTTCTTGCGGTGGATGTAATAGTAAGGCAGTCAAAGGGTCTACCTCCTTGATTTGTAACAATAAGAAGTGTGTGAAAAGTGAAGTCACAGGCGTTGCTCAGTAAGTGTCGTGCTCATAGTTATTTTTAAGTTTTGGCAGCGCTAATAGCTAATCTTCTTTCATTGCAGATACCTCACGATGATTTCTGTTTATGATAAGAGTGAGCAAGCAGTTTTTGTCATTCTTGGTGATGCTGGCAAGGAGTTGACTGGGAAACATGCTGCAGAGTTAGTTGATAATTACTTTGAGGTAACTTCCGACCTCTCTATACATAGACCCGTATTATTTGATCTCATTTATATTTTTCTTGAATGGTAGACTAATGAAGGCGTAGGAGTTGACGCTTGCGTGCCGGTGCCGCAAGCATTGCTTGATACAATAGGGCAGACACGAAAATTCATTGTGAAGGTCTCGGATCATAATCTGACAGGCAAGACTCAGACCATTACTGCCACAAAGATACTCCCACCAGAAGCTCCACTTCCAGCATCGTCTGATGGTATTTCGAAGACTGGGGGTGATAAATCTGGTCCTTCTAGTGGCTTTGAAGATGCTGTTGTTGATAGGGCTAGAAAAGCCTCTGAGATTCTTGAGTCAGACGAAACCAAACATTCCAAAAGTGGCTAATATGGCTTCAACTTATCCTCCTGCGCAGCTGCATTCAAATAATGTTTTTATGTTTTCCCTAATAACTTTGCCTTCTTTTCATTTCAAACTTCAAACCTTTGTCCTTTTATGTTATTTGAATCAAGTTTTTGACTTATGGTTTTTACTTATCTATTTAAGGAAATTACTTCTTCTATTATGATCTTTTAATATTATATGAAGATTAGCATAGTTTATTTTCATGCGGAGGCCACCACCACCACAAGTATCTACCCTTGAGTGATTAAACCTTCGATTTTAAAACGCTGATCAGCCATTGCTATTTCTCCAGATTTAATTTTTTTTTGTTTCCCTTAATTCTCACAATTATATATGCTGCTAAAATTACAATATTAACTTTCCATATTCGTGACTCATATTGTCCGTATGGCTACCACGAGGTTTACTCATCTAATTAACAAAACCCTTAAACTCAACTTCTTGCCATTAGACAAACATCACGTTCACGCGTTCGGCGAGGAAACGAGTCGTCTCCATCATGACATCCTTGAAGAGTAGCTAGTTCACCATTGAAGAGGTAATATAATCTCTCTCATAAGTGCTCTCCATTTTTAAACAATGATCTACTGAGATAAGATTATACACACATGTGTGCATCTACAGAAACCCATGGATACGACGACCTTTTCGCATTAGTGGATTTACTAACAGACTGATATCTTGCATATTTACATTGTTTTATCCATTCACCCATGTGCATTTTGATCATATAGACTACGATTTAGCCATGTTTAGGTTGCATTTTGCATACATGAGTCTTTATCAGGTATTGGAGTACCACATGGAGTTCTTGGAGGCATTTGGGTGCATTTGGAGCTCAAAAGAAGTGTTTAAAGCGATCAACGGACGAGCAGCGCACCAGAGCGACCTCACCGGAGCGACGCCGTGAAGTCGCTGTGACACACATCCCGTAGCGATCCAGCCAGAGCGACATGGAGAGGTCGCTCGCGTTTCTATCGTGAGACACCCCTCTCAGAGCGACTTGCCAGAGCGACGCTCCGAGGTCGCTCGCGTTTCCATGGCGAGACGACACAAAACGAAGCCCAGCGCGACCTCTCAGAGCGACCCACTGAGGTCGCTCCCGAAGTCCGGAGCGACTTGTTGGAGCGACACACCAAGGTCGCTCGCGTCCTCTCGTCCGGAGACACCAAAGTCGAGCATCCTGGAGCGACCCCTCAGAGCGACCTACCAAGGTCGCTCCCAGCCAGAGCGACCAGCTCAAGCCGCTCGCGTTTTGACGGGGCGAGACACGAAGAAGCGTCGGGAGCGACCTCCTGGGAGCGACTATGCTAGGTCGCTCCGCGTGTTTGATTGGACGATTTTTATGTTATTTCAGGGGCCTTTTGGTCATTTGTTTTATTGTTTTTAGATTGCAAAAACCTAAGTTAAGTACTCTAAGCCACCTGGAGGCAGATTATCTTTGGATCTATTGAGAAATACACAAAAACTCTCTTGAGAAGTTCATCTCTTGGATTTTGATTGTTATGTTCTTGTGTTATTGTTCATTTCTTATCTATTTCTCTACATGATTAATCTGAAATCCAATATGGGTTTAAGAGGAATCATGGAGATTAGTGAGTAATCACCTTTTGAATTCATGGGTTAGGGAGATTAAGGGTGATTAGGTTAGTTCTAGGATGTTTTAGTGTAGATCATTCTTGTTCCTTGCTAGTAGAGTATTCCTAATGCATCTTCTGAGTTGGCCACTCAAAAGTTGATCAATAGGCATTTCCCACCCGAAAGGTGTTTGATGAAATGCCTGAGACAACTCTCCTAGGCTTTTAGTATACTTTGCCAAAGACATTTGTTGTTAAAGATTCTAAGATAGCTAATAGACTTGTTAGTAATGATTGCTTTCATATTATTCAACCAAAGACATTTGATGTTTGAGATATGTTAGCAAATGAGCATTTATCTAGACATAGAGCTTGCTTAGAATTGTGTCTAGGCTTAAGGTTGATAGTTTGATTGATCATTTGCCATCCTTAGTTCGATACTTGATCACCCAAGGTCTAATCCCTATGCCCATGAGTTCTCTTTTCCCTTAGTCAAGAAAGTATCATTTTGTTATTGCTTTCTAGTATTAGTAGTAGTTTAAAACTCATCTAAATCATTGGTTGCACTTAGATTAAGTGAGTACTTGCATTCTCGGTACTTTCACATCTCTCAGAACTGGTTCGACAATCACTATACTACAACATTTGTCTTAGGAGCTTGAAAACTCCTAACATCACAGACATGTTCAAAAAATATCACCAACCCCAATAGCAGTTCGTATTAGTAACCTTTGGCCCATCGTAAGTGAAGCCGACGACTTGCTCGGCACCGGCTTCCTATGTTTTAACTTGGAGGTATGTTGTTTATAATTTTGTTTATGGCGTAACGAATATGTAGTGTGGACTATGTCTATTTTTTTAAAAAACACTATAATAGTTTTGTAATATTTAATATTTATTCCAAACTAGTGTTTAGCCCCGTACTATGTACGGGTAATAATTCCTTAAGTTTAAAAATCTTTAACATGTATTAACACTGCATTTTCTTGTTAAAATATGCTAACATCACGTAGAATGTAGATAATATATCTAGAAGAGTGTTAATGTGTATTTGTATAAAGCCATAAATTATTGATAATACTCGGTCACAAAAAAATAAAAAATAAAATAAATAAACTGCTGATAATATATCTAGAAAACTATAACAACTTATAATAATCATTGTACTAAAATACCTTCTTTTTTTTTACAATTATTAGTTTAATCTCTAGTTCTTATTTTGCTCTATATCATTCCACACATCATTACTACCTTCACGTTCCTTAATGCGAAGATGATCTCTAGTTTTTCTTTTTTTTCAATACCCATAATAAACTTAAAAATTCACCCAAACAAAACTGAATAACAATAAAACATTATATGTTAACCGAACGGAAGTGGTAAAATATTTACTTACATTTCCATAGTTTGAGTTCTAAATCTATTTCGCAACTGCAACTCCTTGTCCATATCTCCATTGATGAATCATCTTTTAAAAAAGTTCAAAATGAATCGTACATGAAAGAAAAAAAGAGTATCATTTTGAGAAGCAGAGAAAAATGGATTTTAATAAAAAGAAGTCATAATGCTCTGTTGATTTTTATTGCTAAAATGGTGAAGAGAAGAAACGATTAAGAGAAAGAGAGAAGATGGATAAAAATTAGTTACTTGAAAATTATATAGAAAATAAAACAACTGAAACTGTGCCATGGAATTAGGGATAGTGGTCTCGTTGAGTTTTTTTGGTTAGGCAATTATTTTTTCTAAATAAATTATTTTTGTAAATGGCTTAGATTTTTAATCATGTAGATTATAATTAACTTTTTTTTTGAAAAACATAATCCAGATGTCAAAATTTTGTTGGTTATGTGACTTGTGATTTAGTATATAAGAGATATAATATCTTAAGGTAGTCGTCATTTATAAGTTTATAATGAAAACACCAGTAGAGTTTTTATGTGTTTATACATAATTTATACATATGGAGATTATTAATTTAGTCACGTGCGTTTTAAAAAAACATTACTATCTTATTAATTTATGTATAATTTACAAATATATAAATAAACTATTTTCCGTATTCCTCATCTTTAATTACCATAGTTCTACAACAAATAATTTTAGTTGCAACTATATAAAGACACTATTATATAAGTTAAGCAAGATGACAGATACTACTCATAGAATATTTTAATATCATTCTTTAGAAATCTTAACTTTTAACGATATTTTTTATTGAATTATCTAGATGCATATACTTGTTCCAGCCATATAAAACTTAACTAAAAATTTGTAAAATGAATGTTTATGATTTTGTTATTTCCAGAATTAAGAAAATAAACTACAAAAACATATAATATAATTCGTATCACGTAATTAGATGATTTTAATTTAAATTATGGAAATGAACTGAACCATTATTAAATCACAACAAAGTAAACCATAATAATCCAAAACCCAACTAAATCTCGGGTCAGGCCCAATTGCAATTTTATACGAAAACGGCCCAAATGTTTTCGATTTCAATTGGGAAGTTTGAGTGCTTCACCTTCCTCTTAACGAGGGAAAGTCGGGAACCTTCGTCCTCCATCTCTCGATTGCAATCACATCAAAAGTCACCGCCATGACAGAACCGAGACATTCCTCTACTGATCGAACAAGACGTCGGAGGTTCAGTGAGATCGATTACTCATTCGGAGAACGCCATCAGTACCGACCTCAAGTTCTGTTCAAATCGTTCGATGAGTGCCTCCAAAGAAGCCGACGGTTGTTTTCCAGTACTGTTCCGGCCATCGGAGGTCCTTCTCGCCGTCATCATAATCACAAAGCCGCTATCGGGTACCTCTATCTTTCTCTCCGAGGCTTTGCGCTTCAAGGTTCTTTAGATCCTAAGGACCCTTCTTTAGATGATGCGTTTAGGGTTATCAATAGCATAGGATGGTCTTACACTGTGATGCATGTGCATCCGTTCTTCCCCAGAGTTGTTAGAGAGTTTATCTCAAACAAACCCTTCAATGATGAAGGTGCTCTCATTTGGGGACATGTGTACCGCTTTACCCCTTATGTGATCAACCAATTGATGATGACACCATCTGTTAAGCACTCTTTTGGGTGGATAGAAGTTGTTCTGAAGCAAACCATCTCACACCTCACTGGAGGCCAATGCTCCGGATGGACGGGGTTCAGTCTCAACTCTTTAATCAATCCTTTTCAAGTTCTATACCGCGTTTGTGAACTGAACTGACTTCCAGGTCCTGACTCTGACACAATGATGAAAAACCGACTCCGTCTTCTTTATGTTGTTGCCAATCGCAAGCCAAATAACTTTGGTCATCTTGTGTATGACCAAGTGATCGAGATGACCCGTAAAACAGACTGGGACACAAACCTGATCTTCCCAAACCTCATCTACCAACTCTTGATGCTTCAGAAGGAGGTTCCTTTTCTACCAGGTGATGAAGAACCTATAGGAAGAGGTCTCCTTATCTATGGGTTTTGCAGATGACACAACTGGAGCAAGAGGACGTAGAAGGCTGTATTAGTTTAGCAGCGAACTGATTTTTTTTATTAGGTCCATCACTCTTTAACGAATGCGACTAATATATGATCTTTTTGTAAAATCACATATGGGTTTGGATGGTAAAAGACCGTAGTTTTTTGGTAAAAGACCTTCCGAATCCTCTAACAAACTGTTGTAGTGTAAAAGACCGTAGTTTTTTGGTATGGTATTATTGTCTAGATCCAAAAAAAAGTCAAGAGTAAATTCACCTAACAATACGTATAAGAATGGGATCAGTGATGTAGTCAAAATATTTCTTTAAATGCTTGAGTATATAGTAGGTGTTACAGTTGCTTACAAGTGCTTGACAAATTAGGATAATTATAAGATTTCAACATATACTGACCATGAACTAAAAAGAGATAATGCGTCTCTGTTTTTACTAGAAGCGATGGGTTGTGGAAAGAGGAGATATGCAGCTATCAAGATGCAGACGACATGGAAACTAGAGTATTTGACAACCCTCTTTCTTGCTTTGGTTGTGGACTCGGATGGCTCTTGTGAGTAGCTTATGTACTCTCTTTGTTTATTCCGTTTTTTTATCGGTCTAAAAGACCAACGCTGATTTCTTCTTATCTTTGATAATCAATAGCTTTCTTCTGGGGTTTGTCTTCACACCTTTGTGGTACTATGCTACGTTTCTTTACTTCGGGAACTATTACCACAGAGATCCTAGAGAAAGAGCTGCTTTGCTGTTTCCCCAATCCCTGTAAGTTACTTATTATATGAATATTATGGTCATAGAGGTAGTTACTATATAGTCTGGAGCAGAGTACTGAAGATGTACCTGTTTTTTGCTTTCTCGATGGTTTAAATATTTTTGAGTAATACAAGTAACTATATATGTAAGCACACATTCCTATAAGTTTTGCGTCTAGCACCATTTACCAAAATAATATAACAACAGTTGAATCAAGAATTTCAACCATAACCATCCTTTTAAAAAGAGATGCATTACTATGTACATATAAAAAGAGTTACAATACAATCTCACCAGAAAAAAACCATCTCAATACTAAAAAACGCAAGTTTGATTCAATTTAATAATATTATACGGAAAAATCCGGGCGTAGCCCGGAAAAATCCGGGCGTAGCCCGGAAAAACCCTCTAGTAAATATAGAAAGAAAAACTTAGAGGATAAAATTTGTTACCCAATTGACAAACGTTAAACCGGTGTTTGTTCGTTGAGATCTTAACCAACACATGTAGATCCATCAGAGTTTTTGGAACTAACACCTCTATTCTCAGTGATTCTTCTTTTTCTAAAAATCTATGTACAGTCAAATTTATGGATATTTTCATTTTTAGGTCACCAGGTGTGTGCTTTAGTAGAATCCTCAACACCGGAGATGAATGCAAGCAATGTGATGGTGAACCCAAACGGTCAAAACCATCTCTCAAGACCATCACCAAGTTCAAAGCAATTGGTTTCGCAGCCAACCGGTCCTCACATGTTACAACATATGACACACTACTAAAAGGCCCTTCAATACGAAAGCGACTGCTACGTTCTCATATAGATAGTTACAAATGAAAGTCTATAGTTTTTTTCTCTCTTATAGATAGTTTTCCTCGCTTTGATGTCTTATTAGATAAGGTCAAATATACATTAAAAAGGGTAAACAATATCATATGTGTTACGAAAGTCAAAAGGAAGAGCAGTAATGTTTGAAATATAAAAAGATGTGGGGTCCGCTGCACTATTTGCACAGTAGATTTTTTTCTCTATATAAACGATCGTTTAGAAGATCATCCCTCAACCTTCTCTTCTCTCTATAATAAACTCTTTCTATCAGTGTTAAAAATTCTACGGGTATAAATTTTGCCCTTATTCAAATTCTCGCGATATAATAAAATTCCAGTTCTTTTCATAACACGTTATCAGCACGATCACTCTGCGATTCGGTAAAATTTAATTTGTATCATTTATACCCTGTTATAAAGGTCGGTATACCGCCTCTACTATTATTTATATCATGTTATAATGGCCGGAATACCGCCGATATTATTTACTAGTAATTTAATTTATTTATTGGTCGGCCGAGCCGCCTTATATTCTGTTTATTATTTATTGGTCGGCCGAGCCGCCTTATATTCTGTTTATTATTAATTGGTCGGCCGAGCCGCCGTATAATTTATTTATTACTCTGCATTGATCGGCTGAGCCGTCGCATGATTTGTTGTCATAACATAAATATTTCATTGCCATAATTTTTACTTTTATGAAATTTTATAGATTTGATTGACTGTTTAATACGATATTTTCAGACTGATTTTTAGTGCACTCGATTTAACACCAACGGTCACAAAGAAATTTTTTCAAAAATTTTCCCTTTCTCCAACGGTCATGAACAGTAATTTTCATTTATAAATACAACTCATTTTCACTCCATTTTATCATCCAAAACATTTCATCTTCTCTCAAAAAAAAAATTTCAAATCGCTCTCCTCCGATTTTTCATTTCAAGAAAGATGATTCGCGCACTTTTGTTTTTATGTGCCATTTTTATTTGTGTTTCTATTTATGGTTTATTCGTTGGAGAATTTACTCCGAGTGAATTTAAGATGAATATCGGTTTAATTTTCTTTACATCGCTTCTCCTTGTAATTGCTTGCATGATTAATGTAAACGGTTCCTTTTAATATTAATAATATTCTAATAATTTTTATTTATGTGCTTTAGAAATACAAATGGCAAAAATCGAGAAACTTCAGTTTCCGGCATTGGAAGTAACTGGGACAAACTACACGGCATGGGTTACAAACATGGAGCTTCATCTAGATTCCGAGGAAATACTCGGAACAATAAAAGACGGCAATATATCAACCTCTCATGAAAAGGCTAAGGCCGTGATATTTCTGAGAAGGCATCTAGATGAAAATCTTACGCATGATTATGCGAGAACCAAAGATCCCTTAGATCTTTGGAAAGCTCTGAAGGAGAGGTTTGATAACCAAAAGAAAATTACTCTCCCCCATGCACTCGATGAGTGGAAAAATCTACGATTTCAAGATTTTGAAAAAGTGGAAACGTACAAATATGATGAAAATAGCTATATTGAGAATAGCGGCGCAAATAGATTATTGCGGTAAGCCTGTCTCAGAAGCAGAAATGCTCGAGAAAACTTACCAAACGTTCCACAAAAATCATTATGTTCTACAAGAACAATATAGAAATTGTGGGTATACGAGGTTCTCTGAACTCGCTGTGGCGCTTATAATAGCGGAGAGAAATAATGAACTCCTCATTAAAAACCACAATGCCCGACCCACGGGAACCAAAGCATTTCCTGAGGCAAATGCAACGGATATAAAAAATCCGGAAAAAGGAAATTATTCCTATCGTGGGCGTGGTCGTGGCCGTGGTCACAATCGTGGTCGCGGTTATCGATTTAACCGCAACCATGAAAGGAGTAACAACCCAAGAGGAAGGGGATTCAACACATGGAATCGATCTGATCGGGTAAAAGGGAAAGAAACCCAAGAAAACCCTACTCATAAAAATGAGAACATCTGTTACAGATGTGGATCGAAGGGACACTGGTCTCAAGTATGTCGAACTCCTCGGCATCTATGCCAATTGTACCAAGAATCTATTAAAGGCAAGGCAAAGGAAGTAAATCTCAATGAACACCTTGTGGGTACAACATCGACATACCTCGAATCCTCTGACTTTATGGGAGATTTCGACGAGGCCACTCATCAAAATAATTGAAGTGCTTGTACTGATCAAGCTTAATAATGCCTAGTGATGCCATAAAATATTATGTATTTCACTTTCAAAATAATGTTGTATTTCAAAATATCTAATGTATAATTATTGTGTACTTGTTATTGATGCATAATATGTTTACTTATGAAAGTTTATTTTCTTTATTGATATTAACTGTGTGTTACAGAAATGGATAAGAAAGCAAATGGAACAACAACTAAACAAATTGGTAGAGAAGTTTGCATACCAGATAGTGGCACAACGCACACTATACTGAAGGATAAGAGATATTTCTCTACTTTAAAGTCAGTAAAAATGACTATAAACACAATATCAGGTCCTACAGACCTGATCGAAGGAATTGGCAAGGCAAACTTTATGTTGCCTAATGGAACAAAGTTTTCCATAGATAATGCCTTATATTCTCCAAATTCTAAGAGAAATTTGTTGAGTTTCAAAGATATATACCGTCAAGGGTATAACACTCAGTCTGCAACTGAGAATGGAAAGAAGTATTTGTATATAACTTCTGAAAAATCAGGCAAAGGCCTTGTACTGGAAAAATTTCCAGAACTTCCTTCTGGATTGCATCACACTTATATTGATGCTATAGAATCACATCTTGTGATCAAAAGAAATCCAGAAGATGTTACATTATGGCATGATCGTCTTGGTCATCCAGGCACTACAATGATGCGAAAAATCATTGAAAGCTCACATGGTCATTCAATAAAAACCCAAGATATATACCAAAGTAATAAAATGACATGTGATGCGTGTGCTCTTGGGAAATTAATCATAAGACCATCACCAACCAAAATTGACAAAGAATCACCAAAGTTTTTGGAAAGAATCCAAGGTGATATTTGTGGACCAATACATCCACCGTGTGGACCATTCTACTACTTTATGGTATTAATCGATGCATCGAGTAGATGGTCACATGTTTGTTTGTTATCATCTCGAAATATGGCATTTGCGAGATTTCTAACTCAGATAATCAAATTAAGAGCACAGTTCTCAGATTATCCAATTAAAAGAGTTAGATTAGATAACGCTGGTGAATTCACATCCCAAGCTTTTAATGATTATTGTATGGTATCAGGGATTGAAGTAGAGCATTCTGTTGCTCATGTTCATACACAAAATGGTTTGGCAGAATCATTAATTAAACGGCTGCAACTAATTGCAAGGCCATTGATCATGAGATCAAAACTCCCAACATCTGTATGGGGACATGCTATTTTGCATGCAGAAGCACTAATTCGGATAAGACCAAGTGCATACCATAGATATTCCCCATTACAGTTAGCATTTGGAAAAGAACCAAATATCTCTCATCTAAAAATCTTTGGTTGTGCGGTTTATATTCCAATAGCACCACCGCAACGTACAAAGATGGGACCGCAAAGACGGTTGGGAATATATATTGGCTATGATTCTCCATCAATAATAAGATACCTAGAACCACAAACTGGTGATGTGTTTACGGCACGATTTGCCGATTGTCATTTCAATGAGAAAGAATTCCCAACTCTAGGGGGAGACAATAAACAAGTAGGAAAAGAGATCAAATGGAGTGTACCATCGTTATTACACCTTGATCCTCCTACGAAACAGTCAGAACTAGAAGTTCGACGTATCATGCATTTACAAAATATAGCAAATCAGCTACCTGATGCATTTGCTGATACCAAAATGGTAACTAAATCACATATACCCGCTGCAAATACTCCTGCTCGTATTGAAATACCACAAAATGGTGGAACGGCAGTTGATACACGTGAATCAGGAACACGTTTAAAGCGCGGTAGACCTATTGGTTCAAAGGATAAACTTCCTAGAAAACGTAAGGAATGTGAAAAGCATGATACTCCCAAAATAGCGGAAAATATTTTGGAAGAAGCGAATTGTGAATCTAACGACAATATAGAGCATCATGAATCTGAAGGAAATCACGAGATTTCTATCAATTACATCCATAATGGAAAGATATGGAAACGAAATGAGATGGATGATATTGATGACGTTTTCTCATACCTTTTAGCAAAGGAAATAAATGAAGAAAACGAAGATCCAGAACCAAAGTCTGTATATGAATGTCAAAAGAGACATGACTGGATAAAATGGAAAGATGCAATTCAAGTCGAATTAGATTCGCTTAACAAACGAAATGTATTCGGACCTATTGTGCTCACACCCAAAGATGTAAAACCTGTTGGGTACAAATGGGTGTTTGTCCGAAAAAGAAATGAGAAAAACGAGATTACAAGATACAAAGCTCGTCTTGTAGCCCAAGGTTTCTCTCAAAGGCCAGGAATTGATTATGAGGAAACTTATTCTCCTGTTATGGACGCAATCACATTTAGATTCCTGATGAGCCTAGCGGCCAATGAAAATTTAGAAATGCGTCTCATGGATGTCGTTACGGCATATTTATATGGATCATTAGATACTGATATCTATATGAGAATCCCAGATGGATTTAAAATGCCAGAAACGTTAAGTTCCAAACCTAAAGAGTTATGTGCAATAAAATTGCAAAGATCATTATATGGGTTAAAACAATCTGGACGAATGTGGTATAATCGTCTCAGCGAACACTTAACAAAAGAAGGATACACAAATGATCCTATATGTCCTTGTGTTTTCATAAAGAAAACAACATCCGGATTTGTGATAATCGCGGTGTACGTTGATGATCTTAATATTATTGGAACTCAAAACGAAATCCAAAAGGCATCAAACTATCTGAAAGGAGAATTTGAGATGAAAGATCTCGGGCAGACAAAATATTGTCTAGGATTACAAATTGAGCATTCTCGAAAGGGTATATTTGTACACCAGTCTACATATACCAAACGAGTATTGAAACGCTTTAACATGGATAAAGCAACTCCTCTTAGCACCCCGATGGTCGTTAGATCACTTAATGTTGAAAATGATCCGTTTCGACCATCTGAGGAAAATGAAGAAATACTTGGTCCTGAAACTCCATACTTAAGTGCAATTGGAGCTCTTATGTATCTTGCAAATTGTACTCGACCTGACATATCTTTTGCCGTTAATCTTTTAGCGAGATTCAGTTCGTCTCCTACGCGAAGACATTGGAATGGAATTAAACATGTCTTTCGTTACCTTCAAGGAACAACTGATTTAGGCTTGTTTTATCCTAAAAGTTCAAAAGGTCAAATGATTGGTTTTGCAGATGCAGGTTATTTGTCAGATCCACACAAAGCTCGATCCCAGACAGGATATGTTTTTACAATTGGAGGCACCGCCATATCTTGGCGTTCTCAGAAGCAGACACTTGTTGCCACTTCTTCAAATCACGCTGAGATCATTGCACTCCATGAAGCAAGTAGGGAATGTGTATGGCTAAGATCAATAAGCCGACACATCTGTTCAAGCAGTGGGATTGACGAAAATACGGAGCCAACTATTCTATATGAAGATAACGCGGCATGTGTTGCTCAAACGAAGGAAGGATATATCAAAAGTGATAGAACCAAACATATACCTCCGAAGTTCTTCTCATACACCCAAGAGCTCGAGAAGAATAAAGAGATTGAAGTAAGATATGTTCGATCATGCGACAATGCAGCCGACCTCTTCACAAAATCACTCCCTACCTCGGTATTCAGGAAACACATCCATAACATTGGGATGCGCCATCAGAAGGATCTATGACTGTTCATTCGAGGGGGATCTTACGTGGTTGTACTCTTTTTACCTTACTATGGTTTTTCCCATTGGGTTTTCCTGGAAAGGTTTTTAACGAGGCAACAAAGACGTTAAGCGAGAGCGGATAGTGACACCGGCCCCCAAGGGGGAGTGTTACAAAAGTCAAAAGGAGGAGCAGTAATGTTTGAAATATAAAAAGATATGGGGCCCGCTGCACTATTTGCACAGTAGATTTTTTCTCTATATAAACGATCGATTTCGATCGTTTAGAAGATCATCCCTCAACCTTCTCTTCTCTCTATAATAAACTCTTTCTATCAGTGTTAAAAATTCTACGGGTATAAATTTTGCCCTTATTCAAATTCTCGCGATATAATAAAATTTCAGTTATTTTCATAACAATATGGTCATTTATGGAGGCTGATAAGATTGACAAAGTTGACTAATGTTTCACAAAATGTGATATGAAATAATTTTGGGTTAGTCACATCAAACTGTAGTGGTAAAACAAATTCTAGTATAAATCTTAAGCACAAAGTGAAAGAACAAAGATGTAAATTATTAATAAAGGTCTAAACCTTTTATGTTTCAGAAGCAACATATCATATTCAAGTGAGGAAATAGCTAAAGAACATTCATGGGCATCAACAAAATTAACAAAGAAAACTATTATGCTACTATTGAAATCCATTATTTAAAAAAATATCCCCTAGAATCTCTTAAAGCCCTTAAAAAGCTGAGCTTTCTCAAAGCTCTCATCTCTTTGTTTTATTCGCACGAAAGACCTCGAGGTCCTTGTCTTACAGTTTGTAAAACACTTCAAACTCAGCGATAACCGGCTGATAGTAATCAGGGTGAGAATACATGCAATTGAACAGCATCCCCATGATTTGCTTACACTTGGTGCTACGAGGTCCTTCAAAATGCTCCAGAGCTTTAACAACATCTTTGCAGCCGCCTCTTCTCATGAACTCGAAATACCTAGCTTCTGCGGCTTCTTCATCAGTTGATGATTCTCCCGCGAATAGGCCATGCATGTTCTTTATCAACAATTCTCCATTAGCTCTCACAAGTTAATTATATCCATACATCATTCTCTGTACATTCAAATTTGTGGATCTTTTTCAATTTTTGGGTCACCAGATGGGTGCTCTAGTGGAATCCTAAAAACAGGAGACGAATGCAAGCAATTCCAAGGAAACTATTAGACAAGTGATGGTGAACCCACATCTCTTAAGACCATCACCAAGTTAAGAGAAATTGGTTTCGCAGCCATCCGGTCCTCACATGTACATATGACACACTACTAAAAGGCCCTTCAATACAAAAGCGCCAGCTACGTTCTCATATAGACAGTTACAAATGAAAGTCCATAGTTTTTTCTTCTTATAGATGGTTTTCTTGGAGTTGATGTGTTAGTAGATAAGGTCAAATATACATTAAAAAGGGTAAACAATATCATATGGCCATGTATGGAGGCTGATAAGAATGACAAAGTTGATTAATGTTTTGGTTTGAGCTTAATTGATCTCTGGTTAAGCTGTTATGTTTCTGAAGCAATATTAACAAACAAAACAAGTATTGAAATCCAATATTAAGAAGAAGAAAAAAACATCCCCTAGAATCTCTTAAAGCCCTTAAAGAGATTAGCTTTCTCAAAGCTCTCCTCTCTTTGTTTCTTTGCACGAAAGACCTTAAGGTCCTTGTCTAACTGTTCGACAGAAGCTTCAAACACAGCAATAACCGGTTGATAGTAATCAGGGTGAGAATACATACAATTGAACAGCATCCCAGCGATCTCCTTACACTTAGTGCTACGAGGTCCTTCACAATCTTCCAGAGCCTTAACCACATCTTTGCAACAGCCTCCTCTCAAGAACTCGAAATACCTAGCTTCTACGGCTTCATCAGTTGATGATTCTCCCGCTCTCGGTGGGAACAAGCCATGGATGTTCTTTATCAACAACTCTGCATTAGCTGTCATCGGATATGGCCAATCACTGAAATCTTCCGGTTTCTCTTGCTCCGGTTTTGCCGGCGGAAATTGGATGGATGACGCGATCCCCATTCCCTGAGATTCGATCCTATGGAATCAATTAACAGAGGAATTTGGTCAATATCACGAAGAATAAAAATATGCTATGAGGTTCTTCGTAGATTCTAAACAGGTTTCTTTGTTATAAACTTATAATGCAAAGAGAACCAGGGTTGCTGCCGAGACGCCGACTCTGTTACGTCCTACATTCTGGGCCTTTAGTGGGCCTTGAGATTGTAGTGTTCTGTGCTGTTGAGGAGTTTAGTAAAAGCCCACTACCTTTTTCCTGAAATAAAGAGGCAGAGTCATTGCGTAAGTCAGTCTCTGACTTTAAGTCTCTTATGATCTTGAATGAGAATTCGGCCAAAAAAATCACGAACTTTGCACGAATTGCCAAAAGAAACTTGTATTCGAGTCTGGCCAATAAAACTCTGAATTTTTGTTGACTTTTTTAGTTTATTAAGAAACTTACGATTGACAGACCAGATTAACACAATGTTAACTCACCGTTAAATACTGTCATTTAGTGAAACGACGTCGTTTCATCCAGTTGTTTTGTTTAAGACAAAATCTCAAGACGACGTCGTTTTGTTTAATTAAAATTGTTGTTGGTTGGACTCGAACTCCTGCACTCGTGGTCCTTAGGGGTTTTTTGCCACTGAGCTAGTGGACTTTTCAGAAGATTACCATACATATTTCTTTTTATTGATCAAAAGATGTGGATGATTGAAATAAAACAAAACGTAACCCTAATTTCTCAGAAACCCAAATCGATTTGGGGATTTTTCTCTGTGAAAAACCTAAGGCTCTGTAGTCTCGTGGTGTGAGGAGATGATAAAGACGAAGTTCACAAGGAATGGAAGGGAGGTAATGATTTGGGGAGGAGCGTTGAGGACTTTCGATTACGGGAGTGAAGAAGCGGTTCAACAGTCGAACAAGGATGGAAATGGTGGTGGGAGTGAAGAAGTGGTTCAACAGTCGAAGAAGGGTGGAAAAGGTGGTGATGGGAGTGTGTCTGAACCAAAGAGATCGGCGAAGAAGGGTGGAAAACGCGGTGCTTCTGTGAGTTTGTCATCGCCAGAGAGATCGAGGAAGAGTAAAAGAGTTGAAGGGATATCGATGTTGGCATCTACAGAGGCGTGGGACACAATATGGGTCGCCTGTGTCATCTCCGGAGAAGGTTACGAGGTGTGGGACACCATATGGTGGTTCAACTCCGTCTCCTAGACAATCGAAGAAGCAGAAGGTTACTGGTGGGTCAACTGTGTCTCCTCCTGAAAACTCGAAGAAGAATCAGGTAGATGGTGATGACAGAGAAGAATGTCTCCAGAGGGAGACAAATGAGATGAATCCTCCAAGTGAAGAAGAGGAATTTGGAAATATAGAAGATGATTGTAGGCGAGAATTAGAAGATAGTAGGCTTGAATTAGAGAATGAAAATGGTATTGCTGGCATTGAGGAAGAAAACTGTAGAGATTTGGGTGTACTGTTTGGTGATGAAGCAAGAAATGATGACTGTGAGGTTGATGAAGACGAAGGGGATGATGATGCATAGGATGATGATAAAATCCCTGATCATGTGTCATCAGATGATGAGAATGAAGAGGAGATGATACTTGCGCAAGCTTACAGAGCAGACATTGTTCCAGAGGAGCTCCTTCAGCTTGGCAAGACATTTTCAGATGCTGAGGACTTCAAGCATACTTGTCTCAGGTATACCCTCAAAACCAGATACAACATCAAGTACTACAGATCCAGTAGCTTGAAGATGGGTGCAAAATGTGCTGCTGAGATGAGAGATTATGAGGATCCATGTCCCTGGATGGTTTACTGTTCTTATGATAAGAGGAAACATAAGTTGATGGTAAAGACATACGTCAATGACCATAAGTGTGAGAAGACAGGGCATTCCAGGATACTTAAGAGGTCAGCAATTGCAAGTCTATTTGCTGAGAGGTTAAGGCTGAATCCTAAGATCACAGGGAAGGAGATACAGGCTGAGATCTTGAGGGAGTATCAGATGGAAGCCAAAGAAAACTCGTGCATTAAGGCCAAGACGAAGTTGATGAGAGAAAGGAGGAAGACCCATGAGGAGCATTTTGATAAAATCTGGGATTACCAAGTAGAGATCTTCAGGAGCAATTCTGGATCAACCATGGACATTGAGACCATACCAGGAGCCACAGTTGGAAGCAAGCAGAGGTTCTACAGGCTCTACATGTGTTTCGAAGCACAAAAGGAAGCATGTAAGAAGACTTGTAGGCCAGTTATTGGCTTAGATGGAGCTTTTTTGAAATGGGACATCAAGGGACAGTTGTTGGCTGCTGTCGGAAGAGATGGAGACAATAGGATTGTCCCTATTGCTTGGGCTGTAGTGGAGATAGAGAATGATACAAACTGGGATTGGTTTGTGAAGCGTTTGGCCTTGGATTTGGGATTGGAAGATGGGAAAGGATTTGTTATAATGTCTGACAAACAAAAGGTAAACACTTTGTTTTCATGATTTTCTGTGAATGTTTGATTCTTGTTTCTGATTTTTTTTTGTTTCTGATCTTGTAGGGATTAGTGAAAGCAGTTCATACTCTCCTTCCAGAAGCTGAGCATAGGCAGTGTTGTCGCCATATATACGAGAACTGGAGGAAATGTGGAAAAGATCTAAGGTTACAGAGGTTCTTCTGGTTCATTGCAAGGAGCTACACTCCTGGTATGTTCAACTACAACTTGGATGAGCTTAAGAACTATGATCCAGGCGCACATGCATCTTTGATAAAGACAAAGCCAGAGACTTGGTCTAGAGCTTTTTTCAAGATAGGCTCCTACTGCAATGATAATCTGAACAACTTGTGTGAGTCCTTCAACAAGACCATCAGGGAGGCTAGGAAGAAGCCTCTGCTCGACATGTCAGAGGAGATAAGGCGCCAATGTATGACTAGGAACTACAATAGGTCTAAGATGGATACCCACATGAAGACTAGGTTCACCATGAAGACACATAAAGAGTTAGACAGGGTTGAGAAGAAGTCCAAAGGGTGTATACTGCGATGGGCAATTGGGCCAGAGACTGAGGTGGAGTATAAAGACCAGTCATATGTTGTGAGTTTGGAGAAGGAGACTTGTGCATGTTGAAGCTGGCAAATGAATGGTATTCCATGCATCCATGCTGCTAAGGTCATCCTTGGTGCGAAAAGAAAACTTTCTGAATTTGTTGCTTCTTGCTACACAACTTCTAAGTGGCGTGAAACGTACAATTATGGGATCAGTCCTGTAAATGGGATGATAGAGTGGCCTCAGACCAATAGATTAGGTGTGATTCCACCACCTAATCGAAATGGCAATCCTGGTAGGCCTAAAAACCATGATAGAAAGAAGGGAGCCAATGAGACAAGGTCTACTACCAAGCTGAGCCGTGTGAACAGAGTTATGACATGCTCTAATTGCAAAGAAGAAGGCCACTACAAGAATACATGTAAGAACGCTTCTGTTCCGAGTCCACCTAAGAAACCAAGAGGCAGACCAAGGAAATATCAGGTAAGGGTCTTAGTTTTTTAGCTATTGGTAATGTGTCTGAGTTTTTTGAGGTTATTGATAATTCATTTATATGATACAGGGACTACGTTTTGAAGAGTCACAAGCTCAATTCTCCCAAGCTCAATCCTCACAAGCTCACTCATCACAAGCTCAAGCATCACGATGGGAAGTTCCCCAATCTTCACAAGCATCACAGACAGGAGTGTGGAAAAGATGGTTCTCTTAGATCAATTTTAAATGCTTTTGGAACAAGAACTACTCTTTTGTTTTGTTGTGTGATGATGATGTTGTCTCTGTCGGAATGCTTATGTTTTGTTGTGTGATGATGATGGTGTCTTCTGGTTTATGTACTTCTTTTATTTTGCTGTTTTGTTAAACAATGATGATGGTTGTGTGATGATGATGGTTGCTGTTTTGTTCTGTTTTGTTGTGTGATGATCGATTTACAATAATGAAGTAAACAAAGTCTTACATTAACCATAACATAAACAGAGTCTTAAAACATTAGACTTACATAAACCATGAGTCCAAATCACTGAAACCATTAGAATTACACAAACATAGTCTCCTAGTAGCTATTCAAAGACAACACATTTCACAAATCAAACATGATCAACACAAGACATATCACAATTCAAAGACAACCCATTCCTAGTTGCCAATTTCTCATGATCAACACAAGACAAGAAACTGACGCCACCAGAAAACCCACTTTTATGATCACATTCAGCTTCCTGACATCTTTTTTCAACTCTTCCTCCACAGTTTTGAGGCTGTCGATCTCCATTTTAATTTTCCTCAGACCCGATGCAAAGCACTCAACTTTAGGCAATGCATCGTGAACCTCTTCGTAGACAGCTTCATCTACCCATTTATACAAGTGATCATGGACACAAATCATGAACATAATCTTTATGTTCAAACAATTTCTCACTACTTAGCCATTGAAGCTTTATGTTCAAACAATTTCTTAAACACAATCAATTGCACCCATAGTCAAATTAAACACTTACATTTCGAAACGTTGGGCATCTAAAGAAAGATCTTCCTGGATTTTCCTTCGTTTTTGATGTGTATATCTCAGTTCTTCGACCACAGCCGCATTGCTCCGGGATACCACGAATACCCATCGTATTCACAGACGAATCCTCACAACCCGAACTCATCATGCGATACTCAAAGAAGAAAAGGTGAGAATCGAGATTCTTAAGGAAGAAATTGAAGAGAATCGAGTTTGAATCGCGATGTTCTTTCTGGATTTATGATTTTGAGAATTTAGGGTTTATAGCCATCTGAGGAGAAAACGACGTCGTTTCTTTTTGATTCATTTAACTCGGATTCGAAGACAATAAAAAGAACTCTGTTCGTAAATCTATTGCAAAGTTCACTAGTTCAGTGGCAAAAACCCTTACCATTAAACTCGAGTGCACGGGTTCGATTCGATGGAAGCCCATATTTTTAATAACAAAGATATATAAAACGACGTCGTATACTTTAACACCCAAAATTAACGTCAACTTAATGTCGTCTAAATTATCTGTTAACTCAGTTAACAGTGTGTTAATCTGGCCAGTCAATCGTAAGTTTTTAATAAACTAAAAAAGTCAACAAAAGTTCAGTGTTTTATTGACCAGCCAATATGTCCAGGTTTTTTTTGGCAATTCGTGCAAAGTACGTGATTTTTTTGGCCGAATTCTAATGTATATCTTTCCCTACCATTTTCACATCTGATCCCATCTTCGGACCATTACTATTGACAAATTCATGTATTTGTGTACTCATATAACAAGTTTTACAAATGAAATAGTTATACAAATTTTTTTGCCCTGAAACCTTGTGTAACAATAGACAAAACTGCCATTTTTGGTTCGTTAGATATAAGTTCTTTGTTACATGTTTTGCATTAGAAGAAGAAGACGTTTTTATATCAAGAACCGTAAGCAACACACAATCCCAATAGGAATGAGAAGCAGCACAAACGAGGGATGAGGCAGTGGCGGAAGAATCAAGAGGGGTGTTGTGAGACCAACAAGGACAAGCGTTGACTCAAAACGGAAGTAACTTGAGCGGTTCACAGTATTCATCAGTGGAGCTTGAGCCGATCACAATATCAGGCAATGTCTCCAATGTGACATGTTCCTCCTGTTCTCCAGTCTCCTCCCCTGTTTCATACAACGAAGTCTCCTCCCCTGTTTCATACAATGAAGCACAATGAAACTAAACGGTAATAATGAAGTGAAATATATACAAGTCTAGAATCTAGAGATCCACAACAAGCTACATACCTCCTATAGATTCCCAATATAATACAAATCCTTCTCATTATCAAACTACTATCATCCACCCGAGTTTAATAACGAGATTACTGAAGTTGAAATCTTGCAGATATTCCCATTGACCCTGAACACTATCTTTTACTTGTACATATAATTCTGCAACAATCAAACACAGAGAGTAATCAATTATGTTGTTCAAACTCTGACTCAAGACTCGAATCTTATGCAATCAATCAAAAACAGCCAAATGGATAAAGTTACAATGATTCTGAAGCAATAATCAAAATCAATAAACTAAACCCGATACTTGATCTAAGTACCGAGTAAGTAAACATTCCTGAGCACACATGCATAAACGTGACGTTATTGACGTGATGGGTTTCTCAAATCAGACAAAGTCAAAGCGATCATAGCCACTAACTGAATCACATAATAAAATTAACCAATCCAGTACGGAAACGAGGAAACAAATTCATTTAGACGTCTGTCTGAAATATTTCAGAATTCTACTTGTAACACTCAAACAAAACCCTCGAGAAGCTTGTCTGAGACTGAACGGATACAAGATGAAAGTTGGAACATCGTACCTCAGCATTGTGGATTTTGTATTCATACAGGATTTGATAACAGAGCTTCTCATCAATGTGAGTCAAAGGTGCTGTGGTGTTGAAAGAGATACCACCAGTCACCAGTCTTTTTCTTTTTTAAAAGTAGATCTATTGTATAGAGAAAACAAAGCAAAAATGCAAATCAAGTTCCGGGGACCCGATAAGAACCGACCCGAATAGACCGGACCGATAAAAACCGATTTGTACCCGAAATTAAAAACATATATATCTAAAACTACGATGTTTTTGTGTTCTATTTTATATATATTATTTTATTATTTAGTTGAAATATCTTTTGTTAATATTTGTTATTATTTTTTAATATTTTTTAATTAATATGAAGCTTTAAAATGTAAAATTTAGAGTTTCAAAATATTTTATTTTAATTATTAATAGTTTCATTTAAGTTATTTTGTAAAATTTTTAGATATATATGACAAATATCAACTAAATTTGATGGAATTAGGTATGTTATGTTCTTTTCAGATCCTAAATACCTGAACCCGACCCGAACCCAAAAAGAACCGACCCGAATAGACCGGATCCGATAAGAACCGATTAATACTCGAATTAAAAACATGAATATCTATTTTTTAGCGCTGGATAATTATGTTATTACAACTATGATAAATATTACAGACGATTCTACAGCCGACAATTCTACCTGCCGTATGAGGATTAACGCCGACGATTCTACATCCGCCCTATGGAATCCTTGCTTGACGGTACTCCTTGTGTCATGCTGCAGATCTCTTGTAAGTCTTTTCTCCTATAATTCGCATAATTTCGCCTTCTCCGGGAATTGAAACTCAGACCTCTTGGTGTAGAAGCATTAATGAACCCTTGGTCACACCACTGGACCAAGGGGCTTCCACAAAACATGTATATCTAAAACTATGATGTTTTTGTGTTCTATTTTATATATATTATTTTATGATTTAATTGAAATATCTTTTGTTAACAATATTTGTTATTATTTTGTAATATTTTTTAGGGCAAATCTCCAAAATAGCACATTTCTAAGTTTATGTCACAAAAATAATCCTCAAAAACTAAAACGACTAAAATATCATTTTATCTTTTGAAAAGTTTAATTTTTTTTTATTTTTCAAAATTTGAAATCTTATCCTAAAACCCCACTCCCCAACTCTAAACCCTAAAACCTAAACTCTAAACCCTAAACCCTAAACTCTAAACCCTAAATCCTAAACACTAAACCCTAAACTCTAAACCCTAAATCCTAAACCCTAAACCCTAAACCCTAAATCCTAAACCCGACCCCTTAACTCTAAACTCTACACCCTAAACCGCACCTTTAAACTCTAAACCCTAAACCCTAAACTCTAAACCTTAAACCCTAAACCCTAAATCCTAAATTCAAAATCTCACCCCTTAACTCTAAACCCTAATGTCTAAATTAATTTACCATTGGGGTATAAGTATATATTTATCTCTTTTGATAAAACATTAAGTGTTATTTTGGTTATTTTTATTCTTAGAGACTATATTTGTGACAAAAAAAATTTTAGTGCTATCCTAGTCATTTTCTCTATTTTTTAAGTAATATGAAGCTTTAGAATGTAAAATTTAGAGTTTAAAAAATATTTTATTTTACTTATCAATAATTTCATTTAAGTTATTTTGTAAAATTTTAGATATATATGACAAATATCAACTAAATTTGATGGAATTAGGTATGTTATGTCTTTTTAATATCCTAAATACTTGAACACGACCCGAACCCAAAAAGAACCGACCCGTATAGACCGGACCCGATAAGAACCGATTTGTACCCGAATTAAAAACATGTATATCTAAAACTATGATGTTTATGTGTTCTATTTTTATATATATTATTTTATGATTTAGTTGAAATATCTTTTGTTAACAATATTTTTATTATTTTGTAATATTTTTTTAAGTAATACGAAGCTTTAAAATGTAAAATTTAGATTAAAAAAATATTTTATTTTACTTATTAATAGTTTTATTTAAGTTATTTTGTAAAATTTTAGATATATGTGACAAATATCAACTAATTTTGATGGACTTAGGTAGGGGAAATAACATGTTTACCACTTTTATGCTACCACTTTTCATTTTTATCACCGCTAAAAAGACATTTTCAAAAATATCTTCTTCATTAAACGACAAAAGACTCTTATACCATTATTCTTTATATATATAATAATTAAATATTTAAATAAATAAAAAATCTAAAAAAATAAAAAATATTTTTTTTATTTTTTTTTCGAATTATACAATTTCTAAATTCAAACCCTAAACCCTAAAACTCAACTCTAAACCCTAAACCATCAATTCTAAACCCTATTTTTTTAAATACGAACCCTAAACCCTGAAACATCAACCCTAAACCCTAAACCTTCAACTCTAAACCCTAAAACATCAACTCTAAACCCTAAACCCTAAACTTCAACACTAAACCCTAAACTATCAACACTAAATCCTAAACCCTAAAAAGTAAACTCTAAACCCTAAACCCTAAGAAATTAACCCTAAACCCTAAAACATCAACTCTAAACCCTAAACCCTAATCTCTAAACCCTAAAACCGTAGAGTTGATGTTTTAGGGTTTAGGGTTCGAATTTCAGAAAAATATAGGGTTTAAGGTTTAGGGTTTACGTTTAGGGTTTAAAGTTGATGTTTTAAGTTTTAGATTTGAAGGTTTAGTGTTTAGAGTTGATGTTTCGCGGTTTAGGGTTTAGAGTTAGATGTTTCATGGTTTAGGGTTTAGAGTTGATGATTTAGGGCTTAAAGTTGATGTTTTAAGTTTAGATTTAGGGTTTAGGGTTTACGTTTAGGGTTTAGAGTTGATGTTTTAGTTTTTAGATTTGAAGGTTTAGGGTTAATGGTTTAGGGTTTAGAGTTGATGTTTCATGGTTTAGGGTTTAGAGTTGATGATTTAGGGTTTAAAATTGATGTTTGAAGTTTAGATTAGTTAACTATATGTTTTTTTTGTCAAAGTTAATCAAAAGGTTATAAATGTCTTTTATCATTCATCAAAGATGAGGGTAAAAATGGTTAGTGTAAACATGAAAAGTGGTACTTTGAAAATGGTATTTTTGGCAATTTCCCAATTAGGTATGTCATGTCTAATTTTGATGGAATTAGGTATGTTATGTCATTTTCAGATCTTAAATACTCGAACCCGACTCTAACCCAATAAGAAACGATCCGAATAGACCAGATCCGATAAGAACCGATTTGTACCCGAATTAAAAACATGTATATCTAAAACTATGATGTTTTTGTGTTCTATTATATATATATATTATTTTATGATTTAGTTGAAATATCTTTGTTAACAATATTTGTTATTATTTTGTAATATGTTTTAAGTAATATGAAGCTTTAAAATGTTAAATTTAGAGTTTAAAAATATTTTATTTTACTTATAAATAGTTTCATTTAAGTTATTTTGTAAAACTTTAGATATATATGACAAATATCAACTAAATTTGATGGAATTAGGTATATTATGTTTTTTTCAGATCCTAAATATACCGGGGGATTCAAAAAGTTAAAAATAAATGTGAATTATATTGTAGCTAAATTGGAAGATTTGAACGGCTACTTACAGTGATATTGTGTGAGAGAGAAGACGCCGATAAAAGTAGCAATTAGGTCTGGACATTTTAACCCGAACGGAACCAACCCAAAAATACCCGATCCAGAATGAGACCGAAAATTTATAAGTATTTTTTGGGTCTAGATTTTTTGACCCGAAAGAACCAGAACGAAAAGAACCGACCCGGATAGATCCAGACCCGAAAAAACCGATCCGAATAGACCCGACCCGATAAGAACCGATTTGTGTCCGACTTAAAAACATGTATATCTAAAACTATGATGTTTTTGAGTTCTATTTTATATAAATTATTTTATGATTTAGTTGAAATATATTTTGTTAACAATATTTGTTATTATTCTGTAATATTTTTCAAGTAATATGAAGTTTTAAAATGTAAAATTTAGAGTTTTAAAATATTTTATGTTAATTATTAATAGTTTCATTTACAGGGTTTTGTAAAATTTTAGATATATATGACAAATATCAACTAAATTTTATGGAATTAGGTATGTTATGCCCTTTTCAGATCCTAAAACCCGACCCGAACCCAAAAAGAATCAAACTGAATAAACCCGACAAAAACCGATTTGTACGTGAATTAAAAACATGTATATCTAAAAATATGATGTTTTGTGTTCTATTATATATATTATTTTATGATTTAGTTGAAATATCTTTTGTTAACAATATTTGTTATTATTTTGTAATATTTTTAAGTGATATGGAATTTTAAAATGTAAAATTTAGAGTTTAAAAATATTTTATTTTAATTAATAATAGTTTCATTTATGTTATTTTGTAAAATTTTAGATATATATGGCAAATATCAACTAAACTTGATTGAATTAGTGTATGTTATGTCCTTTTCAAATCCTAAATACATGAACCCGACCCGAACCCAAAAATAATCGACCTGAATAGACCGGACCTGATAAGAACCAATTTGTACCCGAATTAAAAACATGTATATCTAAAACTATGATGTTTTGTGTTCTATTTTATCTATATTATTTTATGATTTAGTTGAAATATCTTCTATTAACAATATTTGTTATTATTTTGTAATATTTGTTTAAGTAATGTGAAGCTTTAAAATGTAAAATTTAGAGTTTAGAAATATTTTATTTTACTTATTAATAGTTTCATTTAAGTTATTTTGTAAAATTTTAGATATATATAGCAAATATCAACTAAATTTGATTGAATTAGTGTATGTTATGTCCTTTTCAAATCCTAAATACATGAACCCGACCCGAACCCCAAAAGAATCGACCTGAATAGACCGGACCTGATAAGAACCAATTTGTACCCAAATTAAAAACATGTATATCTAAAACTATGATGTTTTTTTGTTCTATTTTTTGTTTTTTTTTTATGATTTAGCTGAAATATATTTTGTTAACAATATTTGTTACTATTTTGTAATATTTTTAAGTAATATGAAGCTTTAAAATGTAGAATTTAGAGTTGAAAAATGTTTTATTTTAATTATTAATAGTTTCATTTAAGTTATTTTGTAAAAATTTAGATATATATGACAAATATCAACTAAATTTGATGGAATTATGTATATTATGTGCTTTTCCAGATCTTAAATATACCGGGGGATTCAAAAAATAAAAATAAATGTGAATTCTACTGTAGCTAAATTGGAAGATTTGAACGGTTACTTACAGTGATATTGTGTGAGAGAGAAGACGCTGATAAAAGTAGCAATTAGGTATGGACATTTTAATCCGAACCGGAAACCGGCCCAAAAATACCCGACCCAGAATCAGACCGAAAATTTACAAGTATTTTTTTGGTCTAGATTTTTTTTTTACCCGAAAGAACCAAAACGAAAAGAACCGACCCGAATAGATCCGGATCCGAAAAAACCGATCCGAATAGACCCGGTCCGATAAGAACCGATTTGTACCCGACTTAAAAACATGTATATCTAAAACTATGATGTTTTTGAGTTCTATTTTATATATATTATTTTATGATTTAGTTGAAACATCTTTTGTTAACAACATTTGTTATTATTTTGTAAAAAAATTTAAGTAATACGAAGCATTAAAATATAAAATTTAGAGTTTAAAAATGTTTGTTTTAATTATTAATAGTTTCATTTAAGTTATTTTATAAAAAAAATTGATATATATATGACAAATATCAACTAAATTTGATGGAGTTGGGTATGTCATGTACTTTTCAGATCCTAAATATCCAAACAGATCGGGACCCGATATGGATCCGAAAATTACGGGTATTTTATGAATATTTTAGTTATAGATCCGAACCGATCCGGACCTGAAAAGAACCGACACGAACCCGAACCAGAAATTTTTAAATACCTATTGGCTCTAAATATTTAGGACCCGAAAGATCCAGATCTGAAAGGAACCGGCCCGAACTCCAGCCGAAGACCCGAACGCCTAGCCCTACTAGCAATAAAGCGGCGTAAAAAAAAGATTATGGGCCCATTAATAAAAGGCCCATTTGTTCTCAACGTAATGCGTATTTTTGAAACGAATTGTATAGTTTTTTTTTTTGAGTTAAACGGTATTGTATTGTTTCTTGTCTCCTAAGTTTCTCTGCATTCAAATTCACAATGTCAAAGGTCGCTGCAAGGATAAAGACTACCATGGAAGTAGCTTCTGATTTTTTGGGAAGGATCAGAAAGCAGAAAGAAATAGAAGAGAAGGAAAGAGAAAGGAAGAGAAGAGAAGAAGAAGAGAAAGAGACGAAGGAGACGATACCACCTACCACCACGTCTTGGCGATTCTCCAACTTGTTACGTATTCATCGTGTACAGACCAAGATTGATTCTCATGTGCCACCACGGCAGCCGACCCTTGGCGAAACCATCGTAAAACCTCGCAAATTCGGTTCTTGGTGCGTTTCTTGATTTTGCATGTTGAAGTCTCAACGTTTGGTGTCTCTGATTTTTATAACGTTTGTTTTGTTGCAGGTTCTGAATTGAGGGTTTGAAGGAACAAAAGACGAAGCATAGAATGGAGGTCTTTGGAGTTTTCATCAGACTTTGTTGTGATTATCTTGTTTCTTTTTTGCTATACCACGATACTGAGAAGAGATTTAGGATGAAGAGTAATGTTGTGAAAAGATTTAAGAAGAAAAAGAATGTCGTTTTTCTCTTATTTTGCATGAAGAGTAATGTCGTTAAGACTAAAGCAGATCAATAGAGATCATCAATCTCTCCAAAGTCAGAAAAGTACTCAGCTAAGATACTAGCTTTAAGCGACGGAACAAGGTGGTGTAACACCGCTTTTAACCTCCCTGCAGCGAAAGTGTCCTGTTTACTCTCAGATTGCTTGTCTCGTGGCACGTACATAGGTAATGGCTTTTCCACTCGGCTCTCCGCTTCATTATCTGCCAACAATGCAGATAAAACATCAGATACATTTTTTCACAAAACCAATCATGGACATGACCAAATGAAACATTGGTTCTAGAACTTCAAAAAATTTGGAGTCAATTTATAAAAAAGAATCTCTCTATTTTTTTTAATTTAAAAAAAAAAAAAAAAAAAAAAAAACGTTACCGACTTGTTTTATCGTCTCAAAAGTTCAGGATCCGCTTGATTTCATAACACCCAAAACATATACTATTAGAGATATTGTTTTTAAGAATGTTGTTATGAATTGTACCGGTATCAGTTGGCTGGCGACCAGTGCGACACCGTCTAGGGTAAGGTCTCTCTCTGCCACCGAGCTTCGGACGAGAGAGTTCAGATGACTTCTACTCTCAGCAACAGATGTCATGGCAACCTAAAGCTCATCACACTGCCCTATTAGCTCCGCATTACACAGCTAATGAAACACCATCTACAATCTCCATATCAAGGGAATGAAACAGTTGTTCTCGGTGATGGCTCTGGTCATGCCATAACACACACTGGTTCTACAATCCCTTCTCGTTCAGAAAAACTAAACATTGTGCTCTATGTTCCAAATATTGACAAGAACCTAATTAATGTCTGTTCGCCAAAATTGTGCTGATAATGGTGTCTCTATCACTTTTGATCGTTGGTCATTTCAGGTAACTTCAAAACCTTCCCGCGCCTCCCTGTGACATTTGATTTGGAAGACAATTACAAACTAAAGCAGTAATGAAAAAAGATTTGAAACCCTCTTTCTTCAGTTACAAGCAGCATACATATGTACAGTTTTGTTCACAAAAAGTAGAAATTCCACAGTAAATTTTATTTCTGAAAAAGACAAGGTAACAAAACAGGACAGCCAATCACAGTCTGGGAAATTTTCGATTCATGAGCGGAAATCGACGAACCAAACAAACACACGTTGTCGGAAGCTATCTGATAAGCTCGGTTTAGTGACAAAAATGGAGAAGTTGACAGAAAAAGCAAAGCTTATCAGTTATCACTATCCCTTCATCGTCTTTTGTCACCGAAACCTCTCCAATCTCCTAAACCAGTGGAACCTTCCCTTGCAACTCCACCGTCGTCACCGCAACAGCAACACACCACAGCTCCGATTTCAATTTTGGCAGCGTCTACGGTGGTAGCGACGGCAGAAGGTGTAATTCAGAACAGTAGTGGTAATTCGCAAATCGCAACCCAACATCACAGCCATTGGAGCTCCAATCCCGTCTCCTTCTCCTCTCTCTCTCTCTCTCTCTCTCTTCATCCGTTGGATCACCAATCACAGATTCAGCAACTCGGTCAGACTCATCAGTTGCAGCAAATCTCTTCCTCTTTGATTCCTCAACTATCGCAGCAACAGGTTTGATAAGCTCCGTGAGGAAGAGTATGAGATGAGAAGAGAAATTGAGAGAGAAAGAAGATTTAGGGTTAAACCCAGTTTTGATTATGATGGTAATCTCATACTAAAAGAACGAACAAGCTTACTTATTGTAGATGACGATGGCATATTAGTAAATAAACTAAAATTAGTCACTTGGGCTTGATTTCTTCTAATGCTTCTCAGGCCCATTACGGAGCCCAAACTGAGCGTATCAAGATTATTCAGCAACAACACATGAATCCGTAGCAATAGATTCGAATAGGCATGGGCATTTTAACCTGGACCCACCCGAAAACCCTAGCCGAAACTGATCCAAAAATACCCGACTCAGAACCAGACCGAAAATTTACAAGTACCTTTTGGGTCTAAATTTTTTTTACCTAAAAAAATCGGGACCGAAAGAAACCGACCCGAATAGACCCGGATCCAAAAAGAACTAACCCGAATAGACCCGAATCCAAAAAGAACTGACCCGAATAGACCCGATCTGATAAGAACCGATTTGTACCCGAATTAAAAACATGTATATCTACAACTATGACGTTTTTGTGTTCTATTTTATATATATTTATGATTCAGTCGAAATATATTTTGTTAACAATATTTGTTATTATTTTGTAATATTTTTCAAGTAATATGAAGTTTTAAAATGTAAAATTTAGAGTTTAAAAATGTTTTATTTTAATTATTAATAGTTTCATTTAAGGTGTTTTGTAAAATTTTAGATATGTATGACAAATATCAACTAAATTTGATGGAATTAGGTATGCTATGTCATTTTCAGATCCTAAATACCCGAACCCAAAAAGAAACGACCCGAATAGACCAGATCCGATAAGAACCGATTTGTATCCGAATTAAAAACATATATATTTAAAAATATGATGTTTTTGTGTTCTATTTTATATATATTATTTTATGATTTAGTTGAAATGTCTTTTGTTAACAATATTTGTTATTATTTTATAATATTTTTTAAGTAATATGAAGCTATAAAATGTTAAATTTAGAGTTTAAAGATATTTTATTTTACTTATTAATAGTTTCATTTAAGTTATTTTGTAAAATTTTAGATATATATGACAAATATCAACTAAATTTGATGGAATTAGATATATTATGTCTTTTTCAGATCCTAAATATACTAGGAGATTCAAAAAGTTAAAATTAAATGTGAATTCTACTGTAGCTAAATTGGAAGATTTGAACGGCTACTTACAGTGATATTGTGTGAGAGAGAAGAAGCCGATAAAAGTGGCAATTAGGTCTTGACATTTTAACCCGAACCGGAACCAACCGAAAAATACCCTATCCAGAATGAGACCAAAAATTTACAAGTATTTTTTGGGGTCTAGATTTTTTGACCCGAAAGAACCAGAACGAAAAGAACCAACCCGGAGAGATCCGGACCCGAAAAAACCGACCCGAATAGATCTGGCCCGATAATAACCGATTTGTACCCGACTTAAAAACATGTATATCTAAAACTATGATGTTTTTGAGTTCTATTTTATATATATTATTTTATGATTTAGTTGAAATATCTTTTGTTAACAATATTTTTTATTATTTTGTAATATTTTTCAAGTAATATGAAGTTTTAAAATGTTAAATTTAGAGTTTAAATGTTTTATTTTAATTATTAATAGTTTCATTTAAGGTGTTTTGTAAAATTTTATATATATATATGACAAATATCAACTAAATTTGATGTAATTAGATATGTTATGCCCTTTTCAGATCCTAAATACCCGAACCCGACCCTAACCCAAAAAGAACCGAACTGAATAGACCCGACAAAAACCGATTTGTACGCGAATTAAAAACATGTATATCCAAAAATATGATGTTTTGTGTTCTATTATATATATTATTTTATGATTTAGTTGAAATATCTTTTGTTAACAATATTTGTTATTATTTTGTAATATTTTTTAAGTGATATGAAATTTTAAACTGTAAATTTAGAGTTTAAAAATATTTTATTTTAATTAATAATAGTTTCATTTATGTTATTTAGTAAAATTTTAGATACATATGACAAATATCAACTAAATTTGATAGAATTAGGTATGATACGTCCTTTTCAGATCCTAAATACCTGAACCTGAATAAAACCCGAAAAGAACCGAACCGAATAGACTCGACCCGATAAAAACCGATTTGTACGCGAATTAGAAACATGTATATCTAAAAATATGATGTTTGTGTGTTCTTTTTTATATAAATTATTTTGTGATTTAGTTGAAATATCTTTTGTTAACAATATCTGTTATTATTTTGTAATAAGTTTAAAGTAATATGAAGCTTTAAAATGTAAAATTTAGAGTTTAAAAATATTTTATTTTAATTATTAATAGTTTTATTTAAGTTAATTTGTAAAATTTTAGATATATATGACAAATATCAACTAAATTTGATGGAATTATGTATGTTATGTCTTTTTCAGATCCTAAATAGCTGAACCTGAACCGAACCCAAAAAGAACCGACCCGATAAGAACCGAGTTGTACCCGAATTAAAAACATGTATATCTAAAACTATGATGTTTTTGTGTTCTATTTTATCTATATTATTTTATGATTTATTCGAAATATCTTTTGTTAACAATATTTGTTATTATTTTGTAATATTTTTCAAGTAATATGAAGTTTTAAAATGTAAAATTTAGAGTTTAAAAATGTTTTATTTTACTTATTAATAGTTTCATTTAAGGTATTTTGTAAAATTTTAGATATGTATGACAAATATCAACTAAATTTGATGAAATTAGGTATGCTATGTCCTTTTCAGATTCTAAATACCCGAACCCGACCCAAACCCAAAAAGAAACGACCCGAATAGACCAGATCCGATAAGAACCGATTTGTACCCGAATTTAAAACATGTATATCTAAAACTATGATGTTTTTGTGTTCTATTTTATATATATTATTTTATGATTTAGTTGAAATATCTTTTGTTAACAATATTTGTTATTATTTTGTAATATTTTTTAAGTAATATAAAGCTTTAAAATGTTAAATTTAGAGTTTAAAAATATTTTATTTTACTTATTAATAGTTTCATTTAAGTTATTTTGTAAAATTTTAGATATATATGACAAATATCAACTAAATTTGATGAAATTAGATATATTATGTCTTTTTCAAATCCTACATATACTAGGGGATTCAAAAAGTTAAAAATAAATGTGAATTCTACTGTAGCTAAATTGGAAGATTTGAACGGCTACTTACAGTGATATTGTGTGAGAGAGAAGAAGCCGATAAAAGTGACAATTAGGTCTTGACATTTTAACCCGAACCGGAACCGGAACCAACCGAAAAATACCTAATCCAGAATGAGACAGAAAATTTACAAGTATTTTTTGGGTCTTGATTTTTTGACCCGAAAGAACCAGAACGAAAAGAACCGACCCGGAGAGATCCGGACCCGAAAAAACCGACCCGAATAGACCCGGTCCGATAAGAACCGATTTGTAACCGACTTAAAAACATGTTTATCTAAAACTATGATGTTTTTGAGTTCTATTTTATATATATTATTTTATGATTTAGTTGAAATATCTTTTGTTAACAATATTTTTTATTATTTTGTAATATTTTTCAAGTAATATGAAGTTTTAAAATGTAAAATTTAGAGTTTAGAAATGTTTTATTTTAATTATTAATAGTTTCATTTAAAGTGTTTTGTAAAATTTTAGATATATATGACAAATATCAACTAAATTTGATGGAATTAGGTATGTTATGCCCTTTTCAGATCCTAAATACCTGAACCCAAAAAGAACCGAACTGAATAGACCTGACAAAAACCGATTTGTACGCGAATTAAAAACATGTATATCTAAAAATATGATGTTTTGTGTTCTATTATATATATTATTTTATGATTTAGTTCAAATATCTTTTGTTAACAATATTTGTTATTATTTTGTAATATTTTTTAAGTGATATGAAATTTTAAAATGTAAAATTTAGAGTTTAAAAATATTTTATTTTAATTAATAATAGTTTCATTTATGTTATTTTGTAAAATTTTAGATACATATGACAAATATCAACTAAATTTGATGGAATTAGGTATGCTATATCATTTTCAGATCCTAAATACTTGAACCTGAACCAAACCCAAAAAGAACCGAACCGAATAGACTCGACCCGATAAAAACTGATTTGTACACGAATTAGAAACATGTATGTTGGGGTCGAAATCGGTCACGACGGAATCGATGTCCGAAAGTCCTCAGAATAACCGAATCTCTGTCAAAACTTCAAAAGCCGAGAAAACGAACAGCCGAAACGGATCGCCCGGCGAGCTCGGCCGCGACACGAGCCAGCTCGCCCGGCGAGCTCGGCCGCGACACGAGCCAGCTCGCCCGGCGAGCATGGCCGTGTTGCCGGTCGAGTCGCCGGCGAGCCTGACCGTGACACGGACCAGCTCACCCGGCGAGCACGGCCGCGACACGAGCCAGCTCGCCGGCGAGCACGGCCGTGTTGCCGGTCGAGTCGCCGGCGAGCTCGGCCGTGACACGGGCCAGCTAGCCCGGCAAGCACGACCGTGTTTCCAGTCGGCTCGCCGGCGAGCTCGATCATGCCGCGGATCAGTTCGCCCGGCCAGCGCGGCCAATTCTCCATGGACCATTCCGAACCCGGTCCCATCCCATAACCATGCATCTTCGTCCGAAGTTTCCGTAACTCAGTCTTCGGGTCCGTGGATACGACACCAATGTTCTAAAAAACATCGTCGAAAGTATTCGGGAAGTTGGGAAGGTTATGTCTCTCGAACAGTTTCATATTCTTCGTAGTAGAGCAGGTTACGGTTAACTTAACACCAACTGTCTCGGCTATGCGAAGAAACAGGGTTCCGTTGGAAGAACCATGCCTATACCAATGGCTACTTCGCGAGTAAAATCGTAAAAACGCTTAAGTTTCGATACGGCCCAAAGAGGGTCCGAATTGCGGACAACGTCCCATCTTTGGTCCCAAAAAAACTTGAACCCAAAAACTGGTATGACGGTTTATCGCATTCGCGGGAAGAGATAAATGTCAAACTTCCGAAGATAATCACAAAGAAGAAGGAAATATGGAAAAGCCCGCTTCGCAACAAATCCGGCCCGAGAAGAGGTAAACCGACCTAAGGAGGAGTATATAAGGAGGACCTAGGACGAAGAGAAAAAATGGAGCATTCTAAGAGCAAACTTAATACTTAGAGCAATTTAGGCATTTTTTCCGTTTTTACTACCGAGCTGCGACTCGACTAGGTTAGAACTTAGGTGGCTAGACTAGCGAACATACCGACAGCTCTCGTGGCCTAGGATCTTACCTGTTGTTCATGCTCAAACGCGAATTCGGAAATAAGACCTCTTTGTTCTCTTTTCGCTCTTTTACGATTTATTACTTTCGAATCTTTCATATTGATTGTGTTGTGCGTGGCCCAGCAGATAACCGGGACCTTCAGGGAAGGCTAGGTTAACTTAGCTTTCCTCTGATTAACAAAACTCGGCGGTGTGAATTTCGGTTCCCACAATGTATATCTAAAAATATGATGTTTGTGTGTTCTATTTTATATATATTATTTTGTGATTTAGTTGAAATATCTTTTGTTAACAATATTTGTTATTATTTTGTAATATTTTTTAAGTAATATGAAGCTTTAAAATGTAAAATTTAGAGTTTAAAAATATTTTATTTTAATTATTAATAGTTTTATTTAAGTTATTTTGTAAAATTTTAGATATATATGACAAATATCAACTAAATTTGATGGAATTAGGTATGTTTTGTCTTTTTCAGATCCTAAATACCTGAACCTGAACAGAACCCAAAAAGAACCGACCCGATAAGAACCGAGTTGTACCCGAATTAAAAACATGTATATCTAAAACTATGATGTTTTTGTGTTCTATTTTATCTATATTATTTTATGATTTAGTTGAAATATCTTTTGTTAACAATATTTGTTATTATTTTGTAATATTTTTCTTAAGTAATGTGAAGCTTTACAATGTAAAAAGAGTTTAAAAAATATTTTATTTTACTTATTAATAGTTCATTTAAGTTATTTTGTAAAATTTTAGATATATATGGCAAATATCAACTAAATTTGATGGAATTAGATATGTTATGTCATTTTCAGATTCTAAATACCCGAACCCAAAAAGAACTGACCCGAATAGATCGGACCTGATAAGAACCAATTAGTACCCGAATTAAAAACATGTATATCTAAAATTATGATTTTTTTTGTTCTATTTTATATATATATATTTTACGATTTAGCTGAATGTACTGAGAGAAGTACTGATTTTACAAGAGGAACCTAATCACAAATCCATCTCTCCAATCTCTCTACATCTCTCTTTCTAATTATTCACTCAAACTCTCGATAGCCTTTCACTCTACTACAGCTTAAATAGAAAGAGTAAGCAGCAAGTGAGAATAGCCAGCTCAGGACCATTCCCATGTGACCCGTTAGGTGCTGTGCATTGTCCCCCTTAGGTGATTATTGATAAGATCCTCCTTCTAGATGGGTGCCACCTCATCCTCTCATGCCTATCAGGGCCGGCTTAGCTAGATAGGGGGCAAGCGGTGCGACCGCTCCGGACCCAATCCGTTGTCCCCCTATTTCTTAATATATAAAAGTCCGATTTAAAAAAAAAAATAAGAAAAGGTGTCCAAATTATTTTTATATGAAAGTATTTTTTTATTTCCATAAATTTATTTTTAAAAATACTTTTGGTATTTTGAAAAAAAAAAACATATATCTAGCAGATTTTTTAAAGAAAAATAATAGTTTGGAAATTAAATTTTTTTTTTGCCCTAAGACCCATGACATCATTGAACCGGCCTTGATGCCTATCATTACCGCCCCCTTTAAAATCAACCTTGTCCTCAAGGTTGAAGCAACGATAATACTGGCACACTCTTTTGGTGTTCTTTTTTTGGCCTGTTGATGACAGAAATTCAAAGAACAGCTCAACACGTTTCTCCTTTTTTTCACTCTTTCCTCTGTTCTCTTCGACGCTTCACTCTCTTGCCGCTTAGGAGGAACTTGTGTTGTCCTTGTTGCAGTAGCATACACCAAATATGCCAAGAAGATTTCTGATTGCCTTTCCCGTGCACTTCCTCAGGACCATTGTGCTCAACATCACTTGGAAGTGAAGCAGATTCCACAATCTGGTTTTCAAGAATGTGTAACAAGAACACAAAACCACATAAGCTCTTGGAACTCGCCTTCTTCCCTGCCATTCTTGATGGAGACAGCCTCTCAACCAAGCATAGGTCATCGCAGATCAGCTTCTTTCTGAATTTAACTCTCTTCCCGCTTGTGAGAGACTTCTTCTTGATGGAATTCACTGACGAACATCTCATGTTGCATTTGGCCTTATGATCCTTCCTCCCCATCACCAACTCTGCCAGTTCCATGGTGACCAGTGTGAGAGATTTTTCATGACACACATATTTAAATCTCAACACTGCTGTCCTCCTCGTATCGGCAGCAAACAGCCTCGCCTTGATCATTTTCTTCTTTTTTTTCTGCTGAGTGACTTTGAGCAACCATATCTTATGGTTCCAAAGACAGTTACCCTTCCTCACTTCCTTGGTATTCTTCTGCCTTTCAGACCATTTCTTTCCTTCCATACCCATTGCAACCACTTTTGCACTAAAAACAGTACGCATAATCACAAAGAAGTTCACCGCCCTTCTTCCTCTTGTACTTGCAACTTTTTATTTCCTCTTGGTTCCTCACAAAGGCCTTTACCCTGGTGACCTTCTTTGCTCTGAAGATAGATACTAGCAACTCATGAAGCTGTTGATCCCACCATTCCTTTCTGACCTTAGGAAATTTCACTTTCCTTCCGATGTGCTTAATTAGAGATTTTTCTCTCTTCCTGCTCGCCCGGGACTGCTTATCCACGTCCATATATCCCGGTAACATCACCGCAGACATCATTACCCTGAGGTAAATCCTCATCAAAAAGACAAGCCCAACACATGCAAGGTTGAGATAACAATGGAGGTCAAGAGAGACGAAGCATAGCTCAAAAACCAGTTCCTTCAACTAACTAGTGAAGGCTTATCCGCTTAATGGCGTAGTTGAGCATGAATTTGTGGAGGACGGGGACAGCGTGAGTGAAGGAGAAGACACAATCGACAACAAGGATACAGTGAGTCCGTCAGAGGATGGAACCCGGCTGATGACTGGCCTCGTAGAGGTGGATGAGGCATTGAGGATTAGCTAGGTAGAGAGATGGAAAGCCAAAATCGAATACGAACTCGTCTGCCGCGTGTTGAACGGAAGAGACATGGAGTGGTGGCTCCCTAAGGAGGAGAGAGGAGGTAGGGGTGATGTGGAGAAGAGAATGTTGGGATTTATTCAACTTTAAACTGTAAACCTATTTATCATCCCATTAGCTGATGGCCTATAGAAGGCTCAGTTCCGCCGAAATTGCTATGAAAGAGCATTGTCTCGGAAGAGGTATGATGGATTGTCGAGATTAATGGTTATACTACCATTATCTCGAGGGATATGATGGATTGTCGAGATTAATGGTTATACTACCATTATCTCGAGGGATGGTGTTAGAGATAAAGATCCCACATTGGAAATATAAATGGGACATGAATAATATATAAGGTACTTGGGCTAATCCACTAATTGCCTATTGGTTTTAAGTTGGAAGCCTATGAAATTTATCATGGTATCAAAGCCAGGCTACACCTTAACCCATTAATCCGGTCCGGAAAGTGGCATGATCATCCCATTAGCTGATGGCCCATAGAAAGCTCAGTTCCGCCGAAATTGCTAGGAAAGAGCATTGTCTCGGAGTGAGGTATGATGGATTGTCGAGATTAATGGTTATAATAGAATATTATATATTATTGTGTGATTGAATCAACTCTATATTGTTTGATTAGGAAATTGGACAATATCGTAATAATAAAAAATATAGAGTTGGACACTAATTGAATAAATCCCAACATAAAAGAGAATCGTGTCTTGGTGAGGACGAACTGAAAACGAGAGCACTACGACGACCAAGTCGTGACTCTCTTTTTCTATGCATAGGTTATGTGCTTATATATATATAAGTCTTGATATTCAGAATGTATTAATTTATTAATTTTCAAGTATCTTCAAATACCATCTCCATAGATGTTATTTTACATGAACTATTTTTAACTAAAAATGAATGATAATTCTTCTAAAATATTTGTCACAGTTCTTTCTTACTAGATTGTGTTTATAGTTGAATAACAATGGATTTGATTTAGTTTTTACAAATTGTTTGTTGAATAACAAGGGATTGTAAGTGAATAACAGGCGTTGAAACGGCGATTGTTTTTTTCGGCAAAATCAAAAAGAAGAAAAAACAACATGAGAAAGACAAAGAGAAATACATTGTGCGATCCACAACACTGCTCCTCCTCCTATAGCAAACACATGGTGGTTCGACAGAATTTTCATCAGTCTTTGGTTCACATGCTGTGCAACTCAATAACTCTACTAAATCAAACTTTTTGGATATAAGAAAAAGATGTCATTATACAATATTTTGATTAAAATAATAACTTATATACAATGCATTAATGAAATTTTCTCTCAAAAGGGGGATTGCCGGAATTTAGTCAACATGTTTTAACTTATAACTCACAAAAAAAAGATCTCAAAACAAACAGAAATACTTATGGTAACATTACTCAACTTTTTCTTTTCTAGATTTTAGGAATTGACATATATACAATAACATACATTAAGATTGAAGTCACAAAGAGTCAAGTCCAATTGTATGTATTACATATAATTTATAAAATTTAAAGTCAAACAAATATATCAAAGTTCATTTTTCAATAGTTGGACTTTCTAATTATTATTATTTCATCTTAATGGGTTTTTTATTTATCTTCTAATATTAGTTTTTACCTTCTGTTGAAGATTGAAAGTTTATAACAAAAGAAAAGTGAAGACAAACAAACAATAATTGTGTTTCCACTCTCCATAATATGTATACTTTACTCGTAGATAATACAAAATTTCTATAAAGTATCAGTTGTACATCATGCCTACTCATTAATATTTATCTTGATGTTACAATCTATCATCAGTGATGTTTTTATTACAAAATGATAGCTAAATCACTAATATTAATTTGATTATGAAGGTTAGTTGATTTAGTAAAGATTTATTACATATTATTGGCAACTTTGCTGTTCTTTCCAACAAATTTTTAGCTAGTTCAAGAACTCATGCATGTTTTTCTCTTCTCATACATTACCTATAATAGACATAACAAGTTAATTAAGGATCACTTATGTCCACTTTCAAACATTTGGTTCAATAGTTAGTATGTACTAAGTGAGCAGATTGGTAAATAAATAGAGAAAAAAAAACTTAGATAAACTTTGTTACCCAATTGACAAACGTTAAACCGGTGTTCGTTGAGATCTTAACCAACACATGTAGATCCATCAAAGTTTTTGGAACAAGCATCTTAAAACAATCTCCACCATGTTTTCTCATCTCTGTCGTCTTCTACTGATGTGTAAATCTCATTTCACTGCTTACGATCACCAATTTCTCCATTGTCTTCGTCAAGTCTCGGCAATTTTGTATGCCACAAATCCACAGTAGCTAATTGAATACTATGTCATACATTAAGGTTGAAGTCACAAGGAGTCTAGTCAAATTGTATGTATTATATAATTTAAAGGTTTTATAGGCAAACAAATGGATGATAATTTTTTCAATCGTTGGACTTATTATTTTCTTTTTTTCATCCTTAGTGGATTTTTGTTTTTTTTCTCTTTGTAATATTAGTTTTTCCCTTTTTTTTAAGATTGAAAGTTTAAGTAATTCAATGAGTTTCATGTATGTTTTCCTATTTTTGATGCATTTGATGTTTAAACGATAACAAATATATAAAACCAAGTGAGATATAGATAGTTGGTAGATATAGATATAGAAAATAAAAGATCAAATCCTTAAGACAAACAAAGTAATCAAATTATTAAGAGTAGTTGGTGCTTCAACATTAACAGCATGTCCAGTTTCTTTGATTATCTCTAATCTTGAATTTTGCAGATGCATGCGAAAAGGTATATACAAATATGATTAAATTACACAAACTAACTTCCCCACGAATTATATAAAATTGTTTTCTGATTCATGCCTCTCAACGGCTATAAGATTCAATAATGTGTTTACCTTTGCAGCCGATAACCATGCTCCAATGAAAATATATTATCCTTGTCTCCCCAAACAATTAACGTTTTCTGAATTATAATATGAAATTAGTGACCAAGTTAATTGGTGAAAACTTTCACGTTTAAACAAATATCTCTCCATGGTGATTCTTGAGTGACTTGAATCTAAGGAAAACATAAAAAACGTCAAAGAAAACCCAAAATAGATCGGCGATTTTGGCGATTCTGAGATTTCTTCTTCGCATCGGTGCTTAGAGATCACCGTGGTTGTCGTAGACGGCAGCGATGATCTAGATGGTCGCTGATCCGCCGCCTAAACCATCATGGGTCTCAGTTGCGCAGGGAAAATGATTGAGAAAATACGACGTGGAGGTTTCAGATCTGAATGGTCAAAAATCAGTAGAAGTTCCGATCGAGATAACAGAAAATTCATCACCGCTCTGGGAGGATTTCGTGCTGGGAATTTTTCTTGACACAGCACCACACGTAGCCAAGGTTCATGTTATTCTGAATAAGATCTGGTCATTTGGGGATAAAACTCAGAAGATTGATGTGATTGAAGTTGATTCGAAGACGATGAGGTTTAGGATTATGAATCCAATGGTGAAGCAGAGAGTTCTGAAGTGTGGGATGTGGAATATAGCTGATGTTCCAATGGTGGTTTCAAAGTGGACTCCAATCATAGAAGAATCAGCTCCGGAAGAGGTATCAATACCATTGTGGGTTCATCTCACTAAGGTACCAATGAACATGTTCTCGTGGGAGGGACTTAGTTTCATCACTAATGCAGTGGGTGGACCGGTGAGATTGCATCCAGAGACAGCAGTGTGTACTACGTTTGATGTAGCAAAGGTTTTTGTGAGTGCAGAGTTGGCGAAGGGCTTTCCTAAGTCGATAAACTTCACAATACAAGGGAAGCCAACCTGTCTAGAGTTCACTTACCCTTGGCTTCCATCTCGTTGTGAGAAATGTGGGAAGTGGGGACACATTGATACTAACTGTGGGAAGAAGGATCAGGTGAAAGAATCAGAAAGTAGCTCTAAGAAGAAAGTAGAGGAGAAGAAAGATAAGAAGAATACTCTAACGAAGAATCCAGAAGAGAAGGAAAGTGGAAAGGAAATGGAAATCAAAACACCTGAAGTGAAGTCAAACAGTGAAAAAGAGGATATGGATACTGAAATAGAAGAAGGGCAGATAGCAAATGAGTGGTTAACGCCGGGAAAGACATGGAGAGGAACGAGTAATCAAAGGAAGAATCTTAAATATGAGGAAACTCAGATCATCTCTCCTTCGAGATTTTCTGCTTTAAGTGTTCCGGATGAGGAAATACAAGAGATGGAAAAAATTGAGGAACCTGAAGTGGGTGAAAAGGATGCAGGATCAGAAGAGATAGAGGAAGAAGGAAAAGATGTTGGGATGGTGGAAGGAAGTTTGAATATAATGGGACAGGAAGAAGTTGAAGGAAGGAAGCAGAGTGTTGCTACTTCTCAGAGACAGATCCTGCCTAGAAATTCAAAAACAAATCATAGAGTTATTCAAGAAGGTGCTGTTCCGGCTGTTAAGGATACTAATCCTAACACAAGGAACATGAAAGGTACTCGGAATAGCCATTAATCATGTCAGCTTTCTCATGGAATGTTAGAGGATTTAACAAGTCAACAAAGCATTCTGTGGTGAGGAAATGGTGGCAGAGTAGTGGAATGAGTTTTGGATGTTTGTTAAAGACGAGAGTAAAAGAAAGAAAGGCGAATAAAATTGTTTCTGAAGTATTTCAAGGTTGGGAATTTATGGCGAACTATGAGTATAATGGTCTAGGAAGGATTTGGGTGGTATGGAAATCAGATGTAAGATTATCTCCGGTCTTTAAGAGTGATCAAATGATCACAAGCTCTGTGAAGATTAGGGGAAAGGAGGAAGAATTTTTTTGCTTGTTTATCTACGCGAGAAATACAGCTGAGGAGAGTGGTGTTAGGAGTTTTCAAGGCTCCTAAGACAAATGTTGTAGTATAGTGATTGTCGAACCAGTTCTGAGGGATATTAAAGCACTGAGAATGCAAGTACTCACTTAATCTAAGTGCAACCAATGATTTAAATGGGTTTTAAGCTATGACTAAAAGTAGAAAGCAATAACAGAATGATACTTTCTTGACTAAAGGAAAAGAGAACTCATGGGCATAGGGATTAGACCTTGGGTGATCAAGTATCGAACTAAGGATGGCAAACGATCAATCAAACTATCAACCTTAAGCCTAGACACAATTCTAAACAAGCTCTATGTCTAGATGAATGCTCATTTGCTAACATATCTCAAACATCAAATGTCTTTGGTTGAATAATATGAAAGCAATCATTACTAACAAGTCTATTAGCTATCTTAGCATCTTTAACAACAAATGTCTTTGGCAAAGTATACTAAAAGCCTAGGAGAGTTGTCTCAAGCATTTCATCAAACACCTTTCGGGTGGGAAATGCCTATTGATCAACTTTTGAGTGGCCAACTCAGAAGATGCATTAGGAATACTCTACTAGCAAGGAACAAGAATGATCTACACTAAAACATCCTAGAACTAACCTAATCACCCTTAATCTCCCTAACCCATGAATTCAAAAGGTGATTACTCACTAATCTCCATGATTCCTCTTAAACCCATATTGGATTTCAGATTAATCATGTAGAGAAATAGATAAGAAATCAACAATAACACAAGAACATAACAATCAAAATTCAAGAGATGAACTTCTCAAGAGAGTTTTTGTGTATTTCTAAATAGATAAAAAAATAATCTGCTTGGTGGCTACAAAAGATGTTTAAAACATAGGTTTTAGAAATGTAAAACGTCCAAAATAAATTGCAAAAAGGTCCTTGAGAAGTCATGATTTTCAGCAGCAAAATAACGCGGAGCGACTTGCAGGTGTCGCTCCGGAAGGTCGCTCCAGGGCCGATTTTTGGTGTCTCCAGGCGAGAGGTCCCGAGCGACTTTGGTGTGTCGCTCCAACGGGTCGCTCTAGATCGGGAGCGACCTTGATAGGTCGCTCTGAGAGGTCGCTCCAGGGTCATCTAAGACTGTTCGGAGTGGCGTCGCTTTAGGAGGTCGCTCCGAGAGGTGTGTGAGATGCGAACGACCTCGGCGCGTCGCTCTGGGCAAGTCGCTTCACGGGGTGAGTATGGCGAGCGACTTCACGGGGTCGCTCCAGCTAGGTCGCTCTGAGAGGTGCTTTGGAGCGACCTCATGACTTCGCTGCGGAACCTCGCTCCCCTGCTCTGCTCGTCCAATGATCACATATTTCACCTCCTTTGAGCTCCAAATGCATCCAAATAGCCCCAAGAACTCCATGTGGCACTCCAACACCTGATAGAGACTCATGTATGCAAAATGTAACCTAAACATGACTAAATCCTAGTCTATATGATCAAAATGCACATGGATGAATGGATAAGATAATGGAACTATGCAAGATATCAACTCCCCCAAACTTGTTCTTTTACTTGTCCACAAGTGAACTTTCTAGAACTCATAGGGAGAGAGGTTTGAAGGTGGGAGCTCATAGCCAAAAGAAACACAACTAGTACTCGATTCAACATCTAATCCAGCATGAGCACACTCTCTTATTACACTCTAGTTTCTCTAGGCCTATCTCAACTCTTTTTGCCATTACATTCATCATCAAGCATCCACACATTCAAATCAACCAACTCTCACATTCATTAAGCACAAAACATCAGGTGAATTCTTGCAAATGGTCAGTTGGTCCAAGTCATTTGGTTGGGTGAGGGAAGGCTTTTATTCAAGTGATTCAAGAGGTTCGAAACATAAAATCTTTAAGGTGGTTTACTCTCGAAACAAGTAGCCTTGACATTGCACATAATATATCTAAGAAAGGGATCAACTCATGCATACAATGCTCAATCTCCATTGTTCTACCCTTTTCCCAAACATACAATTACACAATCATTCTCAAATGTCAAACCCAACTCACATCTCTCACCAAAAGATCCTAAGAACATTAACTCCTTCTCTTTGAAATCTACAAGGGATTTTTCACAACCTCAAAACATTACTTAGCTCCTAACAACTTTGTTAGCCCCCTTTTTCTTTCTTTTTCTTTTCTTTTCATATTTTATGTTTTTTTTTTTTTTTTTTTTTTTTTAAATGGGGGCCAAGACTTTCCATAACTTGAGCTAGAGGTTTTTCTACTTATCCCAGTAAGACAATTCACTTAAACACAAAAAGTCATTTCTTTTCCTTTTTCATTGCTCCCAAATCATAATCACAACTCTCACCCCCCACCTATAGCTAGACAATAGAGTGCCCAATCTAGCAAGAATGAAGATCAAGCATTGTCGTTCCCGATACTCTCAACATTATGCACATGTAAGACTTTCCGAAGAAGGCCTCACTCATCAAACAATGAAAGCTTAAAAGAAGGGAAAGGTTTTGGGAGTGGTCTACCACTAGAGTTTGTCAAAATAAGATTGGCATAAAGGATGTGACAACTCAAGTGTGTATAGCCATGACTCAGTACGCAAGGGACCATGAGCAAGAGGCATTAAGTTCGTTCAGTTCAAATAAGGTTGTAGTTGGCTTCAAAGACTGAGTTTCAGCAATCAACAAGTTTCAGGAAGAGTCTTCAAGGCTCGAAGCATACAAGTGTTTTTGAGAGGTGCATAAGCTATTCAGGTGCAAAGTAATGTTCTTTACAAGGCATTTCAAATCATTGCTCCCAATGCAAGTAAATGCAACCTATATGCTCTAGACTCTCCTAGAAATGCCAATGATGCAAACTAAATGATTTTTTTTATGCAAATATATATGTATAATGCAATGCATGAGACTCAAAATCATCAAAGCAAACGTGATCAAATACTTGGTACCTCCCCCAAACTTAAATGACACAGTCTCTGTGTTGTCAAGGGGAGAGAGATACCCAAAAAGAGAAAACTAATATGCAAAAACGAAATGGTATATACAAGGGAAAGTAGTGGGTTACCTTCTATGGGGAATGAGTAGAGGGAGATGCTCCCTCCTCGTCGTCCTCAGGTGGTAACTCTTCAAGGTGCTCATCAGCAAGAGTGCCCATCTCTTCAATGTAGAAGGCTTGCCCGAACACAGTTGGTTTCTTCATTTTCTCTTTGATGTCAAAGTGGAGAACATGCCCTTTACCCAAATGGAGATCAATCGTGCCTCTTTCACCTTAACAATTGCTCCTGCTGTAGCTAAGAATGGCCTTCCAAGAATCAATGGGTCTTGAGCCTCCTCACCCATCTCAAGCACCACAAAATCTGTAGGTATCTCATATTTCCAATCTTCACAGGTAGGTCCTCTAAGATGCCCACAGGGTACTTCACTGAACGATCAGCTAACACCAGAGAGAGTTTACACTTCTTGTACTGAGTGAATCCAAGCTTCTTTGCAACAGACAAAGGCATCACGCTGACACTAGCTCCCAAATCGCAGAGACATTTCTCAAATACCATAGGTCCAAGAGCACAAGGTAGTGTGAAGCATCCTGGATCCTCTAACTTCTCTGGAACATCAAGCCTTTGGATGATGGCACTGCACTCATGGGTAAGAATCATCATGCTTTCCATTTCCTTCTTCTTTGCAGCTACAACATCTTTCAGGAACTTGTTGTATTGAGGAATCAACATGAAAGCATCGATGATGGGCATTGCAACCTGAGCTTCACTCATTTGCTTGTCAAACAAAGCCTTGTACTTCTCTAGCAGCTGCCTCTTGAATCTACCAGGGAATGGTAGTTTGGGTTCATAGGGAGGAGGAACAAAAGAATTCTCACTTGCTGGAGCAAGAACTTCACCATCTTTCACTGTTTTCTTCGCTTCCCCAACCTTTCCTTTACCCTTGGCTTCCACAATCTTCTCCAAGATTTCATCATTGATTTTCTCATCAACAATCACCACTTCATCATCTAAGTTGATGGCCACCTCTTCACCTAGTTTCTCAGCATCCCTGGTGAGGGTTGTAGGAGGTAACTGCTTACCACTCCTAAGGGTGATAGCTTTGGCCTCCTTGGGGTTTTGGTCAGATTTTCCAGGTAGAGATCCTTGCTGGCGAGTCTGGTGAGTGTTCATGGAAGCAAACTGATTCTCTAAATTCTTGACTGTAGAAGCAAGATGTGAGAACTTGTTGTTGAGCTCATTGTAGCTCCCATCAATCTTGGAATGAAGGTTTTTCAACTCATAACCAACATGCTTCTCACTTCTAGTCTGAGACTCCAAGATTTGTTTCAGCAGGGTGTCAGTGCTGCTCTCTTGAGGAGCAGAGGAACCAGATGAGGGGTTTTGATGAGGTTGATAGCTGCCTTGCTGGTTGTTTCGAGGCGGATAACCACTCTGTTGGTTGTTGGGGTAGGATTTCTGTTGGTAGTTGTTGTACTAAAAGTTGGGCTCTTTTTTGTACCAGCTACCATTGTTGTTGATGAAACACAGCTCTTCCTGACCTTCCAAACCCTCAACCTCATGGACAACAGGTGGTGTCTCTTGGCTTGGGTTACCAACAAAGTGCAGCTGCTCTTGTGTGGCTTTATCAGCAAGGAGGATGTCTATCTTATCCTGTAGAGCTTTCAACTCCTTCCTCGTCTGCTTATCATCTGTTCGGCTGTTTTTGTCGTGGTCTCCACTGTAGACTGCATCACTCTTTACCATGTTGTCAACCAGCTCCTCTGAATCTTCCTCAGTTCTCCCCAAGAAAAACCCATTGCTAGCTGTATCCAGTCTGGCCCTGTACTTAGGAAGAGCACCACGGTAGAATGTGCTCAGCAAGCTCTCCTTAGAGAAACCATGGTGTGGGCATTGAGCTTGGTAGCCCTTGAATCTCTCCCAGGCTTCACTGAAGCCTTCCAAGTTCTTCTGTTGGAAACTGGAGATCTCATTTCTCAGCTTAGCAGTTCTTGAGGATGAGAAGAATTTCTCCAAGAATGCTCTCTTGCACTCATCCCAAGTAGTGATAGAGTAGCTGGGTAAAAGACTTCTCCCACTGACGTGCCTTATCCCCCAAAGAGAAAGGGAATAACTTCAGCTTTAAGGCATCCTCTGACACACCATTGGTTTTTGACAACCCACAGTAGCTGTCGAACCTGTCCAAGTGATCGAATGGGTCCTCTAAAGCCAAGCCATGATATTTGTTGTTCTCGATCACGTTGAGGAGTCCTGACTTGACCTCAAAGTTGTTGGCTGCCACAGCCGGTGCTCGGATTCCTAGTCTATGACCAAGAATGTTGGGCTGGTCATAAGTACCAATGGGTCGAGCTGCCCGCGGTTGGTGTTCTGCCCCATGCGGTGGATCTGCCATATCAATATCCAATCTCTGCAAGTGGGCTTGTTGTTCTTCTTCTCTTCTAGCTCTAGCACACTCCCTCTCGAAAGCTCTGATGTCTGCTACTATTGGAACTAGGTTTGATGGACCCCTGCTCCTCAAGTTCATACACCTGAAAGTTAAAGGTAGGTGAAGAAGAAGAATCAGTAACAAAAGAAAATAAAAATGACTTAGTCTCAAGTAAGTGACTAAATCTCAATGTTCAATCTACTCAGAATTTGGCAACGGCGCCAATTTGGGTGTTAGGAGTTTTCAAGGCTCCTAAGACAAATGTTGTAGTATAGTGGTTGTCGAACCAGTTCTGAGGGATATCAAAGCACTGAGAATGCAAGTACTCATTTAATCTAAGTGCAACCAATGATTTAGATGGGTTTTAAGCTATGACTAAAAGTAGAAAGCAATAACAGAATGATACTTTCTTGACTAAGGGAAAAGAGAACTCATGGGCATAGGGATTAGACCTTGGGTGATCAAGTATCGAACTAAGGATGGCAAACGATCAATCAAACTATCAACCTTAAGCCTAGACACAATTCTAAACAAGCTCTATGTCTAGATGAATGCTCATTTGCTAACATATCTCAAACATCAAATGTCTTTGGTTGAATAATATAAAAGCAATCATTACTAACAAGTCTATTAGCTATCTTAGCATCTTTAACAACAAATGTCTTTGGCAAAGTATACTAAAAGCCTAGGAGAGTTGTCTCAGGCATTTCATCAAACACCTTTCGGGTGGAAAAATGCCTATTGATCAACTTTTGAGTGGTCAACTCAGAAGATGCATTAGGAATACTCTACTAGCAAGGAACAAGAATGATCTACACTAAAACATCCTAGAACTAACCTAATCACCCTTAATTTCCCTAACCCATGAATTCAAAAGGTGATTGCTCACTAATCTCCATGATTCCTCTTAAACCCATATTGGATTTCAGATTAATCATTTAGAGAAATAGATAAGAAATCAACAATAACACAAGAACATAACAATCAAAATTCAAGAGATGAACTTCTCAAGAGAGTTTTTGTGTATTTCTCAATAGATCAAAAAATAATCTGCCTGGTGGCTACAAAAGATGTTTAAAACATAGGTTTTAGAAATGTAAAACGTCCAAAATAAATTGCAAAAAGGTCCTTGAGAAGTCATGATTTTCGGCAGCAAAATAACGCGGAGCGACTTGCAGGTGTCGCTCCGGAAGGTCGCTCCAGGGCCGATTTTTGGTGTCTCCGGGCGAGAGGTCCCGAGCGACTTTGGAGTGTCGCTCCAACGGGTCGCTCTGGATCGGGAGCGACCTTGATAGGTCGCTCTGAGAGGTCGCTCCAGGGTCATCTAAGACTGTTCGGAGTGACGAGAACGCAAGCGACTTCACGGGGTGAGTATGGCGAGCGACTTCACGGGGTCGCTCCAGCTAGGTCGCTCTGAGAGGTGCTTTGGAACGACCTCATGACGTCGCTGCGGAACCTCGCTCCCCTGCTCTGCTCGTCCAATGATCACATATTTCACCTCCTTTGAGCTCCAAATGCATCCAAATAGCCCCAAGAACTCCATGTGGCACTCCAACACCTGATAGAGACTCATGTATGCAAAATGTAACCTAAACATGACTAAATCCTAGTCTATATGATCAAAATGCACATGGATGAATGGATAAGATAATGGAAATATGCAAGATATCAGAGAGGAAGGAGCTGTGGGATGATATATGTAATCATCATGATTCTCCAATGTTTAGAAATAAACCTTGGATTATCATGGGTGATTTTAATGAAATGCTTGAAGGAAGTGAACACTCTGGGTATGATGGGGACCCAAGTGTATCGAATGGTATGAGAGATTTTCAAAGGGTAGCAAGGCATTGATGCTTGTCAGATATAAGTGCACATGGGCCTTTATTTACCTGGTGCAACAGAAGAGAGGAGGGGCCTATAAACAAGAAACTTGACAGAGTAATGGTGAATGATATATGGCTGCATAAATTCACGCAATCATACAGTGTTTTCGAATCAGGTGGATGCTCGTATCATCTAAGAAGTAGAACTCAAATTCAGATGGAGGAGGAAAGGAAGAGGAAGCCTTTTAAGTTCACGAATGTCATTGGAAAGATGCATGAGTTTCGCCAAGTAATAAAGGAGCAGTGGGATGAAACAGTGTTGTTATTTCACTCAACTACGGCAATATTTAAGCTCACAAAGAAACTCAAAGCGTTAAAACAGCCACTGAGAATTCTTAGCAAGAGAAAGCTGGGAGATTTGCCAAGAAGAACAAGGGAAGCTTTTGACAATCTATGTAAGAAGCAAAAGGAAACAATGGAGAATCCAACAGTGGAAAATATAAAGGAGGAAACAAGGGCAATGGAAAGATGGCAGGTTCTGGCTGATATAGAAGAGAAGTTCTTTAAGCAGAGGTCAAAACTACATTGGCTTAGAGTGGGGGATCAAAACACAAAGGCTTTTCACAATGCGGCAAAGTTAAGAGAAGTAAGAAACGCTATTCACGAGTTAAAAGATCAGGATGGTTTAACGATTACTGGAGAGGGAATTAAAGTTGAAGCTGAGAGGTATTTTGAGGAGTTTCTTACCCATCAGCCACTCGATTATGAAGGGATATCTGTGGAGCGGTTAAAAGGATTATTGAATTATAGTTGTAGTGAGCTGGAGAAGGAAAGGTTACAAAGAGAAGTTACAGAAGAAGAAGTGAAGAAGGTGATATTCAATATGCCCAATGATAAATCACCAGGGCCAGATGGATATACTAGCGAGTTCTTCAAGGATGCATGGGAGATTATTGGGAAGGATGTTACAGTGGCAGTGCAATCATTCTTCTTGAAGGGTTTCCTACCAAAAGGCCTAAACTCAACGATCCTAGCTTTGATACCTAAGAAAGAGAAGGCAGAGGTAATGAGAGATTATCGGCCAATTTCTTGTTGTAATGTTCTCTACAAGACAATTTCTAAGATCATTGCAAATAGGCTTAAAGGAGTTTTGCAAAAGATCATTGCTTGGAACCAATCCGCTTTCATTAGTGACAGGCTGCTGATGGAGAATTTGTCGTTGGCTACAGAACTGGTCAAATATTACCACAAAGAATCAGTGTCTTCTCGATGTGCCATGAAGAATGATATTTCAAAAGCATTTGATTCAGTGCAATGGTCTTTTCTGCTCAACACAATGAAGGCTTTGGATTTCCCAGAAAAATTCATACATTGGATTAATCTCTGCATCAGTACAACATCTTTTTCTGTTCAAGTCAATGGAGAACTCGCTGGATACTTTCAGAGCACAAGAGGGCTTAGGCAGGGATGCTCTTTGTCTCCATATCTATTCGTCATAAGTATGAATGTGCTATCCAAGATGATCGATGAAGCAGCAGAACAGAGAAGCTTTGGGTATCATCCGAGATGTCAAAACATCGGCTTGACACATTTGTGCTTTGCTGATGACTTAATGGTCTTCGCAGATGGGATTAAGAGGTCACTAGAGGGTATTCTTGCGGTCTTTAAGGGTTTTGAAAAGGCGTCGGGGCTCAAAATCAACCTAGAGAAATCGACTCTCTATATGGCCGGAGTTACTCAGCAACACATGGAAGATATCTCAGCATTTCCATTTGATTCTGGACAGCTTCCAGTAAGGTACTTAGGGCTTCCCCTGCTAACACAGAGGATGACTGTAGGTGACTATTTGCCTCTCATTGAGAAAATTAGATCACGAATTAGCTCTTGGACGGGGAGGTTTCTTTCCTTTGCTGGGAGATTACAGCTAATTCAGTCAGTAATAACAAGCTTGGCGAACTTCTGGCTAGCTGCTTTTCGACTTCCTGCATCTTGTCTTAAGGAAATAGAAAAACTTTGTTCAGCTTTCTTATGGTCTGGGCCGTCTTTGAATACGAAGAAAGCTAAGATTGCTTGGGTAGATGTATGTAGACCAAAGGAGGAAGGTGGTTTGGGAATCAGAGCCTTAAAGGAGATGAATAATGTGTGTGTTCTGAAACTTATATGGAGAATTTTAGCTTCAAAGAACTCGTTATGGGTGAGATGGATTCAGGTTTATCTAATTCGTAAAGGTTCTCTTTGGACAGTAAAAGAAACACGCAGACGGGTTCATGGATGTGGGGGAAAATCTTGAAGTATCGAGAGATGGCAAAACAATTTTATCAAGTACAAGTGAAGAATGGAAAATCAGCTTCATTTTGGCATGATAAATGGTCTTCTTTGGGGTGTCTCCTGGATGTTATTGGAACGAGAGGTTATATTGATATGGGTCTGGGGAAGTATGCAATGGTGGAGGATGCAGCTAACCATCGCCGAAGGAGACATAGACTGGAGTTACTAAATAGAGTTGAGGATGAGATAGAAAAATGGAAAGAAAAAGCTTCGAGTGAGGAGGATGTTGGTATGTGGAGAGTCAGTGATGATAAATTCAAAAGTAAGTTCTCAACAAAGTCGACTTGGGAAATGTTGAGAGCAAGAAGCGCTGAATGCACTTGGAGTAGAGGAGTTTGGTTCAGATATGTGACTCCAAGATATGCATTCATTACATGGATAGCCATTCACAATAGGCTATCAACAGGAGATAGGATGATGAGATGGGGAGGATCTGTGAACACAGCTTGCTCATTGTGTGATGAACTGGTGGAAACTAGAGACCATCTGTTCTTTGATTGCAGATACTAGAGATTTGGGAGAATCTTGCAAGAGGAGTGATGGGTAATGAGTATACAAGAAGCTGGAGGGAAATAGTGGCATTGATCTCCACAAATCAGAAAATTCTCCAGCAGTTCACACTGAGGTATACATTTCGAACAATTGTACATGGGATATGGAGAGAAAGAAATGGAAGAAGACATGGAGAGAAGCTTTTGAATACAGCAACACTAATAAGAATTATGGAGAAAAACTTTAGAAACAGACTTGATTCAGTTCAGCAAATGGGAGACGTAAGGATGGAGAATGGGCTCAGTTTCTGGTTCTCAACAAGATCAGATGCAAGTTCATAGATGAGTATAGATTAAGAAAAAAGTAAAAAATTTCTTACATATGTAGCATTGTAAATATGTAAACATCTGGTTTTTTTGGATTAATTAAAATTTAACATTCAAAAAAAAAAAAAAAAAAATAGTGACCAAGTTTGTTCTTGTTTATTCGTAAGATTCGAGTAATAGAATCTTGATCCATATACTCTTCTATAAAAAAAGTAAAGTGAAAACAAACAAGAATAGTGTTTCCACTATCCAGAATAAGTATACTAATTTACTCGCAGACAATACAAAATGTAAATTAATTTATTTCTGTAAAGTATCAGCTATCCATAATACCTGCTCATTAATATTTATCTTGATGCTAAAGTTTATCATTACTGGTTTTCTTATTAAAAAAAGTAGCTACATCACTAATGTTAATTTTGATTATTGATTCAGTAAAGATTTATTACCTGTGATATTATTACATGTAACTCTGCTTCTTCTTTTTCCAGCAAGTTTTTAGCTAATTCAAGAAGCTCCTGCCGATTTTTCTCATACATTACCTATAATAGACATAACAAGTTAATCAAATATTACTTATGTCCACTTTCAAACATTTGGTTCATTAGTCAAAATAACAATTTATGGAAAAATATTCCTAAATAACAGAAAAAGAGAAACTTTACAGCAATGAAATTGGGAGAGGATAAAATCTGGTATCCAATCTACAAACATTAAACTGATCAACTTCTACACAGGTCATTAACCACAACACTGCTCCTGCTCCTATAGCAAACACATGGTGGTTCGACAGAATTTTCATCAGTCTTTGGTTCACATGTTGTGCAACTCAATAACTCTACTAAATCAAACTTTTTGGATATAAGAAAAGGATGTCATTATACAATATTTTGATTAAAATAATAACAAGATGAATGATTGATTAAAATAATAACAAGATGATTGAAATGCATTAATGAAATTTTCACTCAAAAGGGGGATTGCCGGAATTTAGTCAACATGTTTTAACTTATAACTCACAAAAAAAGATCTCAAAACAAACAGAAATACTTATGGTAACATTACTCAACTTTTCTTTTCTAGATTTCAGGAATTGACATATATACAATAACATACATTAAGATTGAAGTCACAAAGAGTCAAGTCCAATTGTATGTATTATATATAATTTATAAAATGTATAGGCAAACAAATTGATCAAAGTTCATTTTTCAATAGTTGGACTTTCTAATTATTATTATTTCATCTTAATGGGTTTTTTTTATTTCTCTTTGTAATATTAGTTTTTACCTTCTCTTGAAGATTGAAAGTTTATACCAAAAGAAAAGTGAAGACAAACAAACAATAATTGTGTTTCCGCTCTAAATAATATGTATACTTTACTCGTAGACAATACAAAAAGTAAATTAATTTATTTCTATAAAGTATCAGTTGTACACAATGTTTTGAAACCCGACCCGGACACTGAACCGGACGACTTACCGGGTCACTGGGTCATTGGGTCGACCGCGGACGAACCGCGGGTTAATAGATGGATTAATTTTATTATATAATAATATATTACCTGTGAAAATAAAAATCTAGAAAGTAAAGTTAAATATTTTCTAAAAATATTTTTTAAAGCATAATATAATAGTGAATAAACTTTCATAAATATTTAAATGTCTAATGTGAATAATAAATTAAACTTCAATCCAAAATAAACCAAAAGTAAAACATCATTGTAATAAATTGTCAATAATAAAAATAAACTAACACTAAAACACATCAACTAAGTTTGGTTCTCTCTACCATTGTTCACTTCATCTTCTTCAGGTGGCATAGTGAAATCTTCGTCAAAATCTAAAATTTACAAATAAACTAGTGTAGTTAGTATTATGTATGATAAAAATCAGAAAGTTTAATATAAGTTTTAAAACTTACCAACAAGATTTTCTGAGTTTGTCACTTCATCATCTTTGGGATATTCTTCAGCAAGAGCATTCTCTAATTCATTATAATCAAGCTCGCCAGGTTCTTCTTCTTCAACAATCCAAAACTCTGTTTTGTCGATAGATTCATAATCCACAGGATCATACGATCTTATTCTTTTTGATCCGTAAGTTAAAAAATAAAAATGTAATGACTTGTTATAAACTAAGTATAATAAAAAAGTAAAAAATAACTTACTCTCCTTTCTTGCAAACGTAAATTGTAGTGTACGTATACGAGATCGTTTAGTCGTTGATGCTCAAGTCTATTTCTTTTCTTGGTATGAATTCTCTCAAATACTGACCAATTACGTTCACAACCAGATGAAGAAGCAGTTTGACTAAGAATTCGCATTGCTAACTTTTGCAAAGTTGGAGCAGATGATCCAAAATACCTCCCACGATTCATCTAAACATTCATATACATATCAGAATACTCTAAAAAAAATAACAAGTCAAGTTAAAAGTTACCTGGTTGAGAGGTTTTGCTGCAAGTTAGTGCCATGTCTCGAGAGAAACTACCCTCACGTTCTCTGTATACCCTAATTAAGAGCAAGAGCACCAGTGAACCCCCCTTTGGGGTTCATCTTCTTAATTTTTTATTATTAAATTTTTTCTTTTTTTTTTGATTTTTTTTAAAAAAAAAAAAACAAAAATTGACCAATCGCGGGCCGCCACGTGTCGTGGGGCCCGTGCTACAGTGATGAACTTTAAGAGAGAGGGTATCACGCAGGAGAGGCGAGAAGAACCGAGTTCATCGCTTTTGCTTTTTTTAATATTTTTTTTTCCTCGTAAAACGTGTGATCCTCTCTTTTAAACCTCTAATGCGCATGGCCTAAGCTCCTGAACAAGCTTTGTTTTACTCTGTTTCCTTTTCAAATATGCTCATTAACCCACCCATAATCTCAGGCTTGTCAGAAAATGTATCTTCACTATATATGAAACTTGGGTTCAAATAATACGCAGCAGCATGAAGATGACGCCGCAACATACGATCCCATCTTTTATCAATGATGTCTGTATAAGGCTGGTATAGAGGCTTCTTATCGAACATCTTCTTAATACCTAGTCTTGCTAGATACATCCCTTCATATACATAGGGCAGAGATGGCTTCTCATCAGCATCACATATACGCAACAAACGAATGATAGGAGTCATAATCTTGACAATTATCAAGCAATTGTTCCATGCTCTCTCATCCAAGACTATCGATTTCACTTCCCTTGTTTTAGAAAGCTTCTTGAACTCTGGATCTGTACTTGTAACCAAAGCTTGTAGATCATCTTTATGCTGATAAAGGCTTTGTAGAGCAATGAAACTGGTAGCAAAACGAGTTTCTCCAGGACGGATGATCTCTCTCCAGCCAGGTCTTTTCCTTAAAAAACTTAAAGGCCACTTGTGGTTGTAAACAAAAATGGTTACCTTAGACATACGCTTCTTTAAATCATGAACCATTGGAAGTTTTCCCACATCTTCTAAAATCAGATTAATGCAATGAGCTGCACATGGAGACCAAGCAATGGTGGGAAACTTTTCAGAAAGAAGCCTTCCTGCAGCTTTGTAGTTTGGCGCACTATCAGTCACTAGATGAACCACATTCTCTGGACCAATCATACCAACAACATCAGCAAACAAGTTGCATAAATTCTCAACACTTCCACAGATATCTGAAATATCAACTGACTTGAGAAATGTAATTCCTTTAGGACAATAAACTAGAAAATTGACTAGTGGTCTGTGTCTAGTGTCTTTCCATCCATCTGCCATAAGAGTACAACCAGTAGCAGCCCACGTACTTCTGAACTTATCAACGATCAAAGAAACTTGCAACTTAGCATCACACAATAATCCAACACGCAAAGCATGATATGTAGGACCTGCATATCCATGACCCATATTTGCTACCTTGTTTATCATAGGCTGGAAAAATGGAGAATTCACAGCATTCATTGGAATACAAGCGTCATAGAACCACAAAGCAACCGACATGTTCACATCATGAATTCTCTCTTTACTTTGCATGCATGCCTTTATAGTAGGTGGAGTGGGATCATGGACACCTCTTTTGAAATATGCGTGTAAGTCAACACCTTGTTTTCTCTTTTGACTTGGGCCACTATCAACTATGATATCATCAGTATCAACATCTTCAACATCTTGAACTGGAGTACCATCTAAGTTAGAATCATCTAACTGAATATTTTTCCTCTTCTTGCTCTCAGTTTCCTTCAGTGACTGCAGAAGCTTATATCGCACATCTGACGGAACCTTCGTACACGCATCCGTATCCCCTTTCATACCAGCAAGATGGTGTTTCATCCGATTAATGCCACCTCCTAATTTTTTTTTGTGACAATATTCACATTCCAAAACCTGTTTTCCTCTTGAATCTTTTGACTGTGTCACATAGGACCATGCAATATCTTTTTTTCCTCTGATTGAATGGTTTGTAGCAGCTATTTCATCATAGTTTTCCTCATGTTCTGTTTCCATTGCCTGCAAAAATCGTACACAAAGTTTAAATAATTTCATATGACGTAACTGAAACATATAGTTGCACAGAACAAACAGAACATGACACATCATATTGTGATTAACGAGAAAACAATATACACACGAAAAGTCACGGCAGAACATGATCCAAGTCATATGGTGTTGCATAAATTATTAGAATAAAAGCAGTGACTTTCATTCACGACAAAACAAAACATATTTAGTTAGAAACATGTAAAACAAAGAGATAAAATAATCATTCGTGAATCAGCAAAGAATGGAAAACATAGTAGAACTTACAACTTACAACACCTAAAACGTAGTAAGAGATATTTATGATTAACAAAATAATCAAAAAGCAAAAAAAAAAAAAAAAAAGATACAGAGTCGGTAGAGGTCGAGGAAGAGGAAGACCACAATAAAACCTAACTTATTAATTGGAAATTTAGAATATAAAACATAATTTAAAAACATAATTACCTTTAAAAAAATTTATCCATTGGTTCAACCAACGGTTCAACCGGTATCGGGTTCCGGGTTTTAGCGGATTTTTGTGGGTTTTTGCGGGTTTTTAAATATTGAGTTTTTCTCAAAACCCAAACCGGATTTATATTGGGTCACTGGATTTACCGGTTCAACCGCGGGTCCGGGTCGGGTTTCAAAACACTGGTTGTACATCATGCCTACTCATTAATATTTATCTTTAATGCTACAATCTATCATCAGTGATGTTTATTAAAAACGATAGCTAAATCACTAATATTATTTTGATTTTGAAGGTTAGTTGATTTAGTAACGATTTATTAGATATTATTGGCAACTTTGCTTCTTTTCTTTCCAACAAATTCTTAGCTAATTCAAGAACTCATGTTTGATTTTCTCATACATTACCTATAATAGACATAACAAGTTAATTAAGGATCACTTATGTCCACTTTCAAATATTTGGTTCAATAGTTAATATGTACTATGTGAGCAGATTGGTAAATAAATAGAGAAAGAAAACTTAGAGGATAAACTTTGTTTTTTTTTTTTTTTTTTTTTTGATTAACCTGGAGGGATCTCAACCCCCAGGGGACTAACCCCTCGGCGCGAGGCAGCCCATTTGTTACTATGGGAATTAGATACCCAATTGCCTGGCCAAACACTTGGGCATATCTGAGGGGAGGATCGAACCCGCAGCCCTTAGGACCAACGAATTCGCCTTGCGCCACTCGACCACAAGCGCTTGGTTAAGGAGGATAAACTTTGTTACCCAATTGACAAATGTTAAACCGGTGTTCGTTAAGATCTTAACCAACACATGTAGATCCATCAGAGTTTTTGGAACAAGCACCTTAAAACAATTTCCGCCATGTTTTCTCATCTCTGTCGTCTTCTACTGATGTGTAAATCTCATTTCACTGCTTACGATCACCAATTTCTCCATTGTCTTCGTCAAGTCTCGGCAATTTTGTATGCCACAAATCCACAGTAGCTAACTCTTATATATTAAAACAGAAGTCACAATTTTGATTAATGTGTGATTTTTAAAAAAATAGACCTAATGGACCTATTCCTAGAAAATCATGTTACATTCATTTAAATGTTGGGCCTATCAGAAATTTTTATTGGATTATCAATAATTGGATTTAAGGAATAGATGATCCATTGGATTTATAGATAATATAAATTAAATAGATATAATTTAATGTTGTAATAATATACCTCCATATGTTAAATATTTAAATATTTGTCGATGTTAACTTTTAAAATTATAAAGATTTTTTTTTTAAATAACAAAAATCATATTATCTAACAATGATTAATCTTTACTACCTTAAACCAATGAAAACAAATTTTAAATTATATAGTTTATTTTAAAAATTAAACAAAAACTAAATGTTTAATTATTTACTCGATAATATAAATCTACGAAGCAAAAAGTTTAATTTTTTAAGAACTTTCTAAATTTGTGAAATGTTACAATATCTTTAAATATGACAATAAAACAATATTTTACTAATCTTTATATATATAGTTACGATTTTAATAATGAAATAATAATCCGAATATATATATAGAAGAAGATACAAATACATGTAAAACTTTAAAACAATATATTTAATGTAAAAATATATATAAATAAATGAAAACAAAAACTTGCGCGGTTGCACGGATCGAGATCTAGTCATACATTAAGATTGAAGTCACAGGGAGTCTAGTCAAATTGTATGTATTATATAATTTAAAGGTTTTATAGGCAAACAAATGGACGATAGTTTTTCAATAGGTGGACTTATTATTTTCTTTTTTTCATCCTTAGTGGATTTTTGTTTTTTTTCTTCTCTTTGTAATATTAGTTTTTCCCTTTTTTAAAAAGACTGAAAGTTTAAGTAATTCAATGACTTTCATGTATGTTTTCCTGATTTTGATGCATTTGATGTTTAAACGATAACAAAAAATATATAAAACCAAGTGAGATATAGATAGTTGGTAGAGATAGATATAGAAAATAAAAGATCAAACGCTTAAGACAAACGAAGTAATCAAATTATTAAGAGTACTTGGTGCTTCAACATTAACAGCATGTCCAGTTTCTTTGATTATCTCTAATCTTGAATTTTGCAGATGCCTGCGAAAAGGTATATACAAATATGATTAATTTTTTTTTGTTAAAACAAATATGATTAAATTACACAAACTAACTTCCCGACGAATTATATAAAATTGTTTTTTGATTCATGCCTCTCAACGGCTATATGATTCAATAATGCGTTTACCTTTGCAGCCGATAACCATGCTCCAATGGAAATACCTTATCCTTGTCTCCCCAAACAATTAACGTTTTCTGAATTATAATATGAAATTAGTGACCAAGTTTGTTCTTGTTTATTTGTAAGATTCGAGTAATAGAATCTTGATCCATATAGTCTTTCTATAAACAAAAGTAAAGTGAAAACAAACAAGAATAGTGTTTCCACTATCCAGAATATGTATACTAATTTACTGGCAGACAATACAAAATGTAAATTAATTTATTTCTGTCAAGCATCAACTATCCATCATGCCTACTCATAATTAATATTTATCGTGATGCTAAAGTTTATCATTACTGGTTTTCTTATTAAAAAAAAAAGTAGCTACATCACTAATGTTAATTTTGATTATTGATTCAGTAAAGATTTATTACCTGTGATATTACATGCAACTCTGCTTCTTCTCTTTCCAGCAAGTTTTTAGCTAATTCAAGAAGCTCCTGCCGATTATTCTCATACATTACCTATAATAGACATAACAAGTTAATCAAAGATTACTTTATGTCTGACTTTCAAGCATTTGGTTCATTAGTAAAAATAAGAATTTATGGAAGAAGAATATTCCTAAATAACAGGAAAAAGAGAAACTTTACAGCTATGAATTGGGAGAGGATAAAATCTGGTATCCAATGGACGAATGTTAAACCGGTGTTGGTAGAGATCTTAACCAACATCCGTAGATCCATAGGAGTTTTCGGAACAAGCATCTTCGAACAGTCTCCCCCGTGTTTTCTCATCTCCGCCGTCTTCTGCTGCTGTGTAAATCCCACTCCACTGCTGTTAAATATTTAAATATTTGTCGATGTTAACTTTTAAAATTATAAAGATTTTTTTTTTAAATAACAAAAATTATATTATCTAACAATGATTAATCTTTACTACCTTAAACCAATGAAAACAAATTTTAAATTATATAGTTTATTTTAAAAATGAAACAAAAACTAAATGATTAATTATTTACTCGATAATATAAATCTACGAAGCAAAAAGTTTAATTTTTTAAGAACTTTCTAAATTTGTGAAATGTTACAATATCTTTAAATATGACAATAAAACAATATTTTACTAATCTTTATATATATAGTTACGATTTTAATAATGAAATAATAATCCGAATATATATATAGAAGAAGATACAAATACATGTAAAACTTTAAAACAATATATTTAATGTAAAAATATATATAAATAAATGAAAACAAAAACTTGCGCGGTTGCACAGATCGAGATCTAGTCATACATTAAGATTGAAGTCACAGGGAGTCTAGTCAAATTGTATGTATTATATAATTTAAAGGTTTTATAGGCAAACAAATGGACGATAGTTTTTCAATAGGTGGACTTATTATTTTCTTTTTTTCATCCTTAGTGGATTTTTGTTTTTTTCTTCTCTTTGTAATATTAGTTTTTCCCTTTTTTAAAAAGACTGAAAGTTTAAGTAATTCAATGACTTTCATGTATGTTTTCCTGATTTTGATGCATTTGATGTTTAAACGATAACAAAAAATATATAAAACCAAGTGAGATATAGATAGTTGGTAGAGATAGATATAGAAAATAAAAGATCAAACGCTTAAGACAAACGAAGTAATCAAATTATTAAGAGTACTTGGTGCTTCAACATTAACAGCATGTCCAGTTTCTTTGATTATCTCTAATCTTGAATTTTGCAGATGCCTGCGAAAAGGTATATACAAATATGATTAATTTTTTTTTTGTTAAAACAAATATGATTAAATTACACAAACTAACTTCCCGACGAATTATATAAAATTGTTTTTTGATTCATGCCTCTCAACGGCTATATGATTCAATAATGCGTTTACCTTTGCAGCCGATAACCATGCTCCAATGGAAATACCTTATCCTTGTCTCCCCAAACAATTAACGTTTTCTGAATTATAATATGAAATTAGTGACCAAGTTTGTTCTTGTTTATTTGTAAGATTCGAGTAATAGAATCTTGATCCATATAGTCTTTCTATAAACAAAAGTAAAGTGAAAACAAACAAGAATAGTGTTTCCACTATCCAGAATATGTATACTAATTTACTGGCAGACAATACAAAATGTAAATTAATTTATTTCTGTCAAGCATCAACTATCCATCATGCCTACTCATAATTAATATTTATCGTGATGCTAAAGTTTATCATTACTGGTTTTCTTATTAAAAAAAAAAGTAGCTACATCACTAATGTTAATTTTGATTATTGATTCAGTAAAGATTTATTACCTGTGATATTACATGCAACTCTGCTTCTTCTCTTTCCAGCAAGTTTTTAGCTAATTCAAGAAGCTCCTGCCGATTATTCTCATACATTACCTATAATAGACATAACAAGTTAATCAAAGATTACTTTATGTCTGACTTTCAAGCATTTGGTTCATTAGTAAAAATAAGAATTTATGGAAGAAGAATATTCCTAAATAACAGGAAAAAGAGAAACTTTACAGCTATGAATTGGGAGAGGATAAAATCTGGTATCCAATGGACGAATGTTAAACCGGTGTTGGTAGAGATCTTAACCAACATCCGTAGATCCACTGGAGTTTTCGGAACAAGCATCTTCGAACAGTCTCCCCCGTGTTTTCTCATCTCCGCCGTCTTCTGCTGCTGTGTAAATCCCACTCCACTGCTCACGATCACCAACTTCTCCATCATCTCCGGCCACATCTCGGCCATTTTATACGCCACGAATCCACCGTAGCTAATCGAGTACACCGAGATCCTCCCCCTTCCCGTTCCGTCGCAGCCTAGTTTCTTCAGCCCTCCGGCGATGCTCCTCGCCTGAATCTCAACGCTCCGATCTGCATTCTTCGTGTAGGATTTCCCGAAGAACACCAAATCGGGGATGAATAGGTTAAAGGACTTCGAGAGATCGGAGACTTGATGGACGAATTGCCATTTGGAGTTTCCTCCGTAACCGTGGAGCATGACGAGATTAGGACGTGAGATTCTTCGGTGGCCGGAGATCCAGAAATGGACGGTGGTTTCTCCGTCGTCTAGATCGACCGTTACGGGTCGGAGATCGCAGAAGACCAGGAAATACAGAGATAAGAACGAATCGGCGATCTTGATTAGTATCGGAAAATTGAAGAAACAAGAGATTAGGCTTTGGAAGAGAGTGAGAGCGATGGTGAGGTAACGACTAAAGAGAAGAACGTGTTTCATGGACGCCATCTTTTTAGTTCATAGGAAGTGGTGTGGTATGGTGTGAGACAGTGAGAGATCGAGTGCTTATGTACAATTGGTCCACACATGGACTTATGTACAATTGTACTTATATATGTAGTTTATTTGTCGTCTTCTCTACGTCACTAACAAGCTCAGCTCGATTGAGGTTGTTGGCTTCTGGTCTGATAACTCTAATTAAGTTGATGACTCTGCATCATTGGATCAGAATCAACCAGACACAATAGCTTTTTTGTACGTTCGATTTTTCTACCCAACTTAAGGTTCGTATGTATACCAATGAAATGTTCTCCTGATATCAGATTAGGTTAAAACCATAAGAACAAACCTTGTCTTGGCCCTTTAGTGTATATCTCGATCTGCCTTAATTTCCCTGATGAAAAGGTACAAATATATTTTTTATACGTATGAGGAGATAGTTTGTGACCCAAGTTAGGTTAGAACCCAAGAAGCCATGCCAAATTTCAGGTCCAACTTAAAGTTGAAACAGAGCCACTTTGAAGTAGTTTTTTTTGAAAAATTTAAGTTGAGCAATCGAGATCTCCATGATCCAATTTGAAAGGGAGGAGTCACTTTGAAGTTATCTATAAAATGAGCCCAAATCATGATCCATCGTCGCAACGATAAGCATATGGTATTTTTAATTTTCAGTTTTCATATATTTTATGGTCTTCTTTGGCTATAATTAACCTGACATGCACAAATCCATTGTCTGAATATATTTCAAAATATTATGAACATGAATTTAAATCTAGCTTCGAAAACATATCTGCAAAATTCAAATGTACCAATTATATATTTTATTTCATTTTCAAAAATCATATAATAACAGATTTCTACGTTTTCTCCTATATTTAATCTCATTCTATATCGATACACTATTAGGTACACCTCTGCACGTAACACCTGGCTCAGAACTAGGAACCAACAACTCGTAAGGCAAAACTCCAGCTCCACACCTGTTTCTACGGCTAGGATCACTGTTTCTTTTCTCAATCTCTTTTTCAATCCGTCCAATCTCCGCCGCAAATCCATAAAACGCATCAACAATCTCCGCATCTCCGGTCCAAGTGGACGGTTGTTGTCTCTCCCCTATATACTCCTCATCAGGCGAATGCGTTGACAAAGTATCAACCACCGCCATAAACTTCGACGTTTGCAACAAACTCGGCATGGACGAAAAATAAAATTTCTCTGGATCCGAGATAAAACTTGCGTACTCCGGATCCGACTCGTCAGGGATTAACCGTCGCATCAGCGGAGGTCGGTTTGGGACGTAACCTCCATACGGATACTGTCCGAAGTTGAGAGCGGCGTGTTGAGCGGAGGCGAGCCAGACTAGTGTGGTGAGGATGGAGACTAGGTCGTCCACGGTGTCTAACTTTGGCCACCACTCGGCTTCGCGTAGATCTGCATGGCCTACGTTGATTGACTCGGAGTACCATGATTGGAGTTCCGAGTCTGTCTGGATTGAGTTCGAGTTTGGATAGTAACGTTCCACGTAAGTTCGGACCCATGTTTGGATTGCGGACCATATTAAAAGACCGTCGTTCGCATATGGATAGTCTTCGATCAGGAGTTTAAGTCCATGTGGTTGTGTTGGGTCTGGAACTGCCATTCCTCTGAAAAAAAAACAAAATAAAACGATCGATATTAGATATCATACAATAAAAACGTATATTTGTGTCTGACATAATCAAGACTAGTATATGTCTAAAAAAGTTTATACAATACCTGCGAATGAGATCGGCAGGGAGGCCTTCCATATCGAACCGCCAACTACTTTTGTATGCTGCGGAGCTCATTTCCAAACCGTATTGGCCAGCAGTGAAACCTCCTTCAATCACACCGTCTGCACTGATCAATGATTGTCTAGCCAGTGCATTGATCTCCAACGTGTACCTCATGTGTGGATCCAATAGTTTAAATATCGGATGCATAGCGCTTAATTGCCTATGTGCAGCTATTATAAACGGTTCCAAGCATGCATGTGTTCGTAACCTTTACAACATCAAAAGAAGGATAAAAACATGTCAGTCCTATATTTATTATTAACAACTTGTTAAATAAATGTTTAATAACTCAATGTGTTTTGAGTACTAACCAGTGGTTGACAAGTTGGTGGACTCCAGCATCGTTAGAGCTAACATGTGCTTTAGCGAGCTGCCACACCCAGTTAGAGGTTGCATCGACAGGAGGTGTAACAACTCGTTTGGATCGGTGGTTCGGGCCATGGGAAGGGAGGCTCAGCTCGATGGCTACGGGCTTAAGTGTTCCGAGACGAGTCAAGAAGAATATGGTTCGAGTAGCATATGCTTTGCGTCCGTCGAGCGCATTGATCCGGTCCAGGAACGGTAAGAATATGTCGTGGTAATCCAACATAAACAATCTGTTCTCTTCCAGCGCCTGAAGAATAAAAAATTAGTTGATCAAATTTCACATTTAGTAATTATTCGAGTAATTTGGATTTGTTTTTTTTTTTTTTTTTTTTGAGAAAGGGCTTAATTTGGATTTGTTTATAGTATAAAACGTACTTGTTGAACGGACAAGCCGTCAAGATGTCCGATGATGTGGTCGGAAGTGAGAGCGGAGTGTTGTGGACCGTATATTTCGGGGTCTAGATTACTGACGGGTGGGAAAGTCTTGACTCTCTCAATGTTGACTGGATTGATTCCAGCTATGGCTTGACGTGCGAACTCGTCATCTCGTAGCCATGCGTTTTTATCCTCTGCGTTCATTTTACAAAAAAGTCAATTAGTTAATAACGCTGATGTACTAAGCATGTTTTATGATTTTGAATTAATGAAAGGCAAACGCGCTTTTGTTTATTCACAAACTAATACTATTACTAGCACGAGCGTTATAACGAGTTAAGAAAAGCACGTGAAACATATGTTTGCTTATGTACGTACTCTTTTTTATTCCTCCTTTTCAACTAAAATGATTATTTCTTACTTTTTGGTAGGACGATAACACTTCATAATGGTCCCAATTATCAAAGACCAACAATCGCCACAAAATATTAAAGTTCATTTTCTATTAAAAACAACCTTTTTATTAAAATCAAAATTTGATGTTAAAGAATTTTATGAATTAAGTGAGCTTACTCGATAATATTTTCGGAGTGTCGTATTTGAGGAGTCCTTTCGAAGATTCTTGGAGGGTATTAACGATGCCCTTAGGCAAAGGGAACTTGTTAAAGATCTCATCTTGAAACCCTAACTTGAGTAGCAAGCCTTCTTTGTAGAGATCATCAATCTCTCCAAAGTCAGAAAAGTCATCAGCTAAAATACTAGCTTTAAGCGACGGAACAAGGTGGTGTAACACCGCTTTTAACCTCCCTGCGGCGAAAGTATCCTGCTTAGTCTCTTCAAATTGCTCGTCTCGTGGCACGTACATAGGTAATGGCTTTTCCACTCGGCTCTCCGCTTCATTATCTGCCAACGATGCAGATAAAACATCAGATACATATTTTCACAAAACCAATCATGGACATGCAAACCAAATGAAACATTGGTTCTAAAACTTCAAAAAAATTGGAGTCAATTTATAAAAATGAATCTCTCCGATTTTTTAATTTTAAAAAAATAAAAATCCTTACTGACTTGTTTATCGTCTCAAAATTTCAGGATCCGCTTGATTTCATAACACCCAAAAACATATACTATTAGAGATATTGTTTTTAAGAATGTTGTTATGAATTGTACCGGTATCAGTTGGCTGGCGACCAGTGCGACACCGTCTAGGGTAAGGCCTCTCTCTGCCACCGAGCTTCGGACGAGAGAGTTCATATGACTTGTCGGGATTTCCAAGATCGTTGTAGACATTAAAGTCATAGATTCTGTCTGATAACTTCCTGACTCCAGTCCCATCTCCTCTTAGATTCTTCAACTCTTTCCCCCTTAGTTTTCTTAATCCTTCAGGTGTCTCACTCGGCAAAAACGGCTGCACACAAATTAACATAACTTGATTTTTAATAATTTATAACCACATATTATTTATGGGAATATAGTTGAAAGCTGGCTAATAAGTATTATTATATGGACCCACCAGACATGAATATTGTAGAAGATTTTGAAACTGATTAGTATATGTAATTAATTCGTTGGAGATCGAAAATGACGTGACTTAAATTGTCTGGGACCGTAATTAATTATGTATCAGTCAGATATTTTAATCAATTACCTGATTAGTGAAGAAGATTCGTTTCTCAGGGTGATCATTTTGGGACTGAACCCAAGAGTTGCATGGAAAGTGAACAGGGCCAAGTGCGAAACCTTCGATGGTTATGCACTCTAGAAAAAACTCTTTCTGGTGTTTATTCATGATGGTGATGGCTCCCGGCGTGCCAAACGCTGCGTCGACTGTGAACTCCGCCGTGTAATGAACCCTCTCCGCCTTGGTTTTCGATTTCTCTGACCAATCCTTTAACACCGCTGCATTGCTCTTCTTCGGCAAATTCGTTTCTGTTTGGAGCAAAGATTGGATATTTGAGATGATCCATTTTTAATTACACGATTTTTAAATTTTTCTATTTTTAGAAAGTTTTCCTGAGTGCTCTGTTCTGTAACCGAGTTATAAAAAAATAAAAAAGTAAGTGACTTACTTGGATCAAGTTCGGTGCTAATAAGCTCCAAGACGATGTTCCGACCGATCTTGTCACCAAAAGCATCCAAGTGCTTAAAAAGAGTCTCCTTAAAATCCTCCTTGTTCTTGTTCCTCACTGTAACAACAGCTCTCACTTTGAATTTCACCGCCGCTTTCTCCTCCTCCTCGCTCTTTCTGTCTCCGGTTGTTGTGCTAAAACGCAGCGTTTTTACTAAATCTTCACTAATGGCGGAAACGACGCCGGATTTGGACGTGTTTGGTCTCCGATCAAAAGGCTTGATCGAGAATTGCGTTGTCTGTGTCTTCTTCTTGAAATGAGAAGCCGAGAAAACAAGTGACGGCCTTCCTGATATCAGAGGATGACCCATTATCTCTTTAACTAAGGCCATCACGATGGTGTAATCAATTAGTATCGAATTGAATGAACCTTGAGCTGTTTTGTTGTATAGTGTTGGCGAAGAAGAAGAAGTTGTTGAGAGTTTATTAGTTGTTTGTACGTTCTGCTTACTAATAATCGGCAAGTGAAAGAGATGTATATATAGAGAAGGAACTCTTTGCCGTCCACACGTTTTTTGGTTCATTGGACTATTGTCTACGCAAAGTCATGTTTTAGTTTTATTATTTTTCTGAAAATGTGAACTCTCAAAACATATTCACTTAAGCTAGATTTTTTTTTTGTCAACAATATAGTTTTCAAAGTGATTAGTTTGACTACTCGTATTGTTGCGATGTTTACATTTTTAATGATATCATAATAAATGTCTCTCTTTTAAATGTTAGAAAACGTATGTTATGACATGAGATAAAAGATATTACCATGTATCAGCGTGACAAGGAACAATACGTTGTATTTACGTAGCGTATAGTGGCAGTATTATTTACAGGACGGATCGTTTGACTGATAACCACGTAGTGTTCAGGTACACATTGTTAACCACGAATAGTAACAATTAGTAGTAACGAAAGTGGTATATTAAAGTTTTTGTACGACTTTTTTTTTGAGAAATGGCTTTTGTACCACTATTTTCACTGTTAACTTTTTTATTTCTTCTAGTTACTCTAATGCTTTTACTAATTCCTCTCTAAGAAAAATACTGGTTATGTTATGTTACCAATTGGATTCATGACTACTTGTCCGATCTAAACTGTTTAATTAAAAATTAAGAAAATGATTGGATAAGAGGGTTTAAAAAGGGTATGGTTAATTTGAAGTATATTAGTTGAAGATTAGAGAATATTTTTCTTGTATTTTATTTTAAAATTTTTGTTATTAATCTAAACATATAATTTTAAGAAGAAATCTATAAGTTATATATTAGTAAAAATTATTATTTTACTAATCAATTATTTTGTATTATCTGATTAATATTCACGTAATTAAAATGTGTAGTTCCGTTTTTGTTATTTGTTTATGAAGAAAAATATTACTTATTATTCATATTTTTATTAAGTTCTGTAACTTGTATTATGAAGATAGTTGGCTATGTTAAAAGAACAGAGCTGGTGGCTATGTTACTAAACAAAAAAGAAAACGTGCACGTAAAATGAGTCAAACTGAGTTCCGAGTATGACACGACGCGTAGTTAGGAGGAGGCAAGGAAGCGAAGGAGAAGCTCCGATCAGAACCTTGAAATGACTATTTTACCCTCATATCTTCCAAAATTAGCGATTAAATGTTAGGGTTATCGTCTGGAGAAAGTTGACCATGACCTTTTATATCATTACAATAAAGTAACATAAGCCAGGAGAAGTAAATAAATAATTAGACAAAATGACCTTTGAAGATCGGTTGGTAATAGTTTCAAGAAAGAATTAAAGAAAAAATGGGTCTGGCAGTTTTTAATAGTTTTCCACACACCAAATTATCAAGAAGAGATGGGACATTAATGTACTTGATGCATAACAGAAGTACTATAGGATCATTTTTTTTTTTAATTTTAGAAAATACTATAATTTTTACCTATGACCTCGTTTCTTTTATTACTACCAAGAAATTATGAACCATTTTAATTAATTGAATAATAAATCTCTTTGGATTGTAAAAGTGAATCGTAACAGATTAATTTAGTTTCTTAGAGCATCTTTAACCCATAAACCCATTTGGAGTGCTTATTTTTATTTATTTTATTTTTTGTTTGATTAAAAAAATAAAAATAAAAACGAACCAATCGCGGGCAGCCACGTGTCAGTGGGGCCCGCGAAACAATAGAAAACCTCGGTGCTTAATTTGGCGGTTTTGGCAACGCTTCTTCCTCTCTTATGGTGGGGTCCACCCCTAAGCAACCCCTTAAGTACTTCCATTAATGGTGCTCTTATCTAATCAAAATTTAGAATTCGATATCTTGAGGCAAACTCCCACTTCTAGTACATCAGTAGAAAAAATGAATAGTAGATTAATTGTGATATGTTTTTTTTTTGAGTGGGGTTGTCCATGCATGCATATACTAGTGATTCACGTTCAAATTATTGGTAATATGAAATCTAATTTAGTTTAGCAGGATACAAACAAAACTGCTTTTCAAATCTTGTCAAATATGAATTTAATATAACGTCAAAGTATGAAACATGTTTTATCCTGTTTCCAGTCCAATGATATACGAATCAACTGAATTCAGAGGGGTTTTGAGAAAAAGTCGTTTTAGAACTGTTTTTCTATTTAAATAAAGAAGTGAAAGATTGTACCGCTTAGCTTAGATAGTGTTCAGAATTTTTAAATAATGTAACATTGAGCTTTTGTGGATTTCTATGATGGAATGAATGAGCAGGACAATAAGGTCGTAATGACTTGTTTGTAACTCATGAAAATTCTCCTGTTTTAAAAAAAAAAACTATCGATCTTTGGAGAACTCCTTAAAGAACCAAGTTACTCAAAGTCAAACTGAATATGATCGAGAGAAGAAAATTCAAACCAACTTCAGACCACAAGACATATTGCAAATTTTCAGGTTCTGTTTCATAGCCCGTCCTCCCTTTTTGGTTTACTGATTGAAACCCAAAACAGTGCATCCCTAACGATAGAACTAAAGTGCATCGGCCCGTTCTATGGGCGGGATATAATTTACTTGTAATCAAGATTATTATTTTTTATATGATTTATACTTTGTGTTTTAGTTTTACATTTGCAAGAGATGTATATGAGATATACTATTTTCTTAATTTAAAATTAACCAGAAAATTAAACTAATTTTTATTATTAGCATAATTTCTATCTCTGTCTCTCTATTTACGCTACGGACGTGTTAGTAACCAAAAATACATAAATATATCAGTTAAAGAGTATTTCAAAATGTTTAGCTTATTTAAAATTTAAGGTGAGTATTAATTTTTATTGTGTATGTTTTTGTTATTTTTTGTTTATTCTACTGTAATTATGATAATTTTGATAGTAAGTAAAATAATTTTTAAAACAAAAATCTTGGATCATATTTTTTATTATGAATATTTTTAAAATTTATGTCTTTGATATTATATTATTAATTATGTGCTAAAATATTATTTTAGGTTGATGTCCAATGAAACATTATTTTCATATATATATATTTGAAACTATTGTTTTTCATATCGTATTAGTTCTAGTTGTTTTTATCCGAAATAGGAGGTGCGGTTGGACAAATTTTCTTTCAAATGTATCAACGCTGTGATTGTTTTTTTATTAGGTTAGCAGGTGTCATTTGTCGAGAAGAGAGTACATATGTTATGGGAAGTGAGTGTTCTAAATAAGGCATAAGTTAGTGTTTGGACAAAACTACAACGCTTCAATTTCATGTAAGAACATGTTTAGTATTCCACACCCAGCTCATTCGTCCACCATCCTCATTTTATTGTGATATATGCAGATTCAAACTTGGAAGTATAATAAGAAAAATTCATTATATGTATATATCAAAACTCAGTCAATTTTGGAGACACCGAAGCAGCCAAGTTAAATAGAATTCACAATCCAATAGTCGGTATGGAAAAGTTGTAATTGAAATTTACTCACAAATCACAATCATGCATACTCACACATGATTCTATATCCATAAGTGTTTGCACTAACTGTTGTATCCTTGAGATCAAGGCCAACAACCTTTTAGGGAGCCACAGTGATGAAAATTCAACACCAAGATGTTAGAAATTATTATGAGCTAAAGATAAATAGATCTTTAAAAAAAACGGTTTACTAAAAAAAGTTATCTCCCCTCTTCTATCGTCTTCCTCTTTTCTCTGTTTATTCTGTTTCTCATCTCATTTTTTTTTGTTTCTTATCACTTTCTGTCACAATCCGTCAAGTACAACGATGAGCTTAACAAATCTTTTTTCATCACTTTTTTTTGTTGTTTATTAAGAGAAATGAACTGATGATTTTTTTGGAAGAAAACCTTCATATTTATATTGGAGGATTAACACAAAGGAATGAATGAAGAGATTAATTGAATGTGAGATCGTGTGAGAAGTATAGAGTAGGTATTAATGTGAATGTTAATGAAGATCCATGAACCAAGTTAATTTCTGTAACGGCTCCAGATTAAAGAAGTCTATTCGGCTTCCGACTGACATTGATCGGAATCGTTTGTCACTGGTGAAACCGTTGAATTTCTATTGACAGTTGACTGAACGGGAATTCTTGCTCGACAACCACTTTGAAAGTGGCACTTTCCCTAAGTTTCGTATATCGTTTTTTTAGAGAAAATGTATTTGGACCGTAGTAAACACATAAAACCCATTAAATTCAAGAATTAATGAAACATTGACTTTTGATTGACCGTGACACGTGTCATCACCACAAACTCCGAATTAATGACATGGAATCTGATGTGGATGGTTTAGGAGTGAAGGAAACTCTTCTTTATATATATAGATAGATACGTGTCTATGTGAACTACGCAGTGGTCACTACAAGAAAACAGCCATATTCTGACGGACATTCTGACGGAAAAAGAAATCCTCGGAATATCCCGAGGAATTTCCGAGGAAATTCCGAGGAAACCAAATTTTGTGTTTCCTCGGAATTTCCTCGGAATATACCGACGGAATTCCGAGGAAACATCATTCCGTCGGAATATTCCGAGGAAATTCCGAGGAAATATGTGTTCCTCGGAAAAAACCGATGAATTCCGAGGAAATATTATAGCCGTTGGGGGATTTTACAAAATTCCGAGGAAATTCCGATGAACTAGCCTTTTCCGTCAGAATTCCATCGGAATTTCCTCGGTCTGTCGGCAGGATTTAAACTATAAATACAAGCACTCTTCTTCCTCTTCATTCACTCCATATCTTCATCCTCCCTCTTACTCTATTTACACACGAATTTGATTCATAAAAAATATGTCTTCTTCAAATTATTTTCGTTCTTGGATCGATCGACCTCATTTGGATCCGAACACGAGATTGCTTACGGAAGAATACCAACGAGGTATAACCGAATTCATGGGGTTAGTTCACCGACAACCGGAAGAAAAAACAGGTATGTTAAGATGTCCTTGCTCTAATTGTAAAAATAGAAAAGTTATTAAAGAGTGGGATGTTTGGACTCATCTATATTTGAGTGGGTTTACACGAAGTTACAAAATTTGGTATCATCATGGGGAAACTGATTATGAACATGGTAGTACTAGCGAACCTCAGCCAGCGGTTAGATTAGAAGAACCAATTAGAACGGATGTAGATTATGGTGTAGGTACTGAGCAGATGGTAAATGATCATTTTAGAGGGGAAGATTTACCCAATGCAGAAGCTAGGAGATTTTATGATATGTTGGATGCTGGAAAGCAACCATTGTACGAAGGTTGCAGAGATGGTCATTCAGCTTTATCATCTGCTACAAGATTGATGGGCATTAAAACAGATTATAATTTGGCTGAAGACTGTGTGGATGCGATTGCTGATTTTGTAAAAGGTATTCTACCCGAGGATAATGTAGCTCCTGGTTCATACTACGAGGTTCAGAAACTCGTAGCTGGTCTTGGTTTATCGTATCAGGTAATAGATGTATGCAGCGACAACTGCATGATTTATTGGAGGGCGGATGAACAGCGGGTTACATGCAAATTTTGTGGAAAGCCTCGTTATAAAGATACGAGTGGAAGAGTTCCAGTGCCATATAAAAGGATGTGGTATTTACCTTTGACGGAAAGGTTGCAGAGGTTGTATCTGTCTGAACGCACAGCGCAACCAATGAGATGGCATGCGGAGCACTCAACAGATGGTGAGATCAGACATCCTTCAGATGCAAAAGCGTGGAAGCATTTCCAATCAAAGTATCCCGACTTTGCGTATGAGAGAAGAAATGTCTACCTTGGATTATGTACTGATGGTTTCAGTCCGTTTGGCAAGAGTGGAAGACAATATTCTCTATGGCCCGTCATTCTTACACCATACAACCTACCCCCAAACTTGTGCTTGCGACGAGAGTTTTTGTTTCTCTCGATTCTCGTTCCCGGACCAGAGCATCCTAAGAGATCACTTGATGTGTTTCTTCAGCCACTAATATATGAGTTGCAACAACTATGGGCTCAAGGTGCTGAAACATACGATGTTTCGTGTAAAGAAAACTTTCAAATGCGGGCAGTACTAATGTGGACAATAAGTGATTTTCCAGCATATGGTATGTTGTCTGGATGGACAACGCATGGAAGGCTATCATGTCCATATTGTCAAGATAACACTGATGCTTTCCAACTAAAACACGGAAGGAAAACGTGTTGGTTTGACTGTCACAGGAGATTCCTACCACCTGATCATCCATATCGTAGGAGTAGGAATTTGTTTACGAAGAACAAGAGGGTGTTTGACAGTCCACCTCCGGAAATTTGTGGGAAAGATTTGAAGATACAACTAAGAGATTTTGGTGCAGAAAGGACGCCAGACGTCGGTGGACATGAGCGTTTTCCGGTAGATGCTGTTGGAGAACTACATAACTGGCACAAAAAAAGTATTTTCTGGGATCTGCCATACTGGGAGGATCATCTGCTAAGGCATAATTTAGATGTCATGCATATTGAGAAGAACTTTTTTGACAATCTCATGAACACGATCCTTAATGTTCAAGGTAAAACAAAGGATAATTTGAAGTCAAGACTGGATTTAGTCGATATATGTGCTCGTTCAGAACTTCATGTTGATGAGAATGGTAGGGCTCCTTTTCCCATATACCGACTTGATGCAGAGGGAAAAGATGCGTTCTTTGATTGGATTTCAAACGATGTGGAATTTCCAGACGGTTACGCATCAAATTTGCGTAACTGTATCGACAGAAAGGAAGGAAAGTTTACTGGCTTGAAAAGCCACGATTGCCATGTAATGATGCAGCGCCTCCTTCCGTTCGCCTTCAAGGAACTATTACCACGAAATGTTCATGAAGCAATTGCAGGGATAAGTGGTTTCTTCCGCGATTTATGCACGAGATCAGTGACTCTTGAAGGTATTGAAAATTTGAAGACTAACATAGCCGTGATTCAGTGCAACCTTGAGAAGATATTTCCTCCCTCATTTTTTGATGTTATGGAGCATCTTGTTATTCACCTGGCAAGAGAATTGGAACTTGGTGGTCCTGTGCAGTATAGATGGATGTATCTGTATGAGCGGTATATGTTCCATTTGAAGAAGATGGTGAAAAATTTAAGTAGGGTGGAAGGTTCTATAGTCGCACAGATGATCAATGAAGAAACTTCAAACTTTGCCGAGTACTACTTTCCAGCAGAAGTTCAGACCAAAAACAGAAGACCTGCTCGGCATGATGATAGAGGCGAACGGGCAACATATCATGTTACGGTTCCAGACATTTTCACAGACGTTGGACGACTTAGCGGAAAACCAAAGGACCGTCGACTTACTGAGCAGGAGCGCAGTCATTTGCAAACATATTTGCTCACCAACTGCGAAGACGTTCTTCAATATGAGAGGTAAATAAATGAGCTTACAAATTTTTATTTTAACAAGTTGAAATTTAAATCTTAATTAATTACATTATTGTCATCATATACAGGATTTTCATGGCAGAAAAGCGGTTCGAGTATAGATACGCCACAGAGGACGAACTAGAAGAAATGAAGCAGAGAGAATTTACTGGATGGATGTTTACTTATGTGAGTGCTTTAAACAAATTAAAATATATTTTATCACATATTTATACTAATTCACATTTATTGATATAACATATATATATGTGCTATTAATAGGTGTCTGCTGGTTTGGCCAGAGGTGAAACATTTGACGATTGGATACGTGAGATGGTCGTTGGACCAAACTTTGTTGTGAAGTCATATCCGAGATTTTGTACTCGAGGATATGCATTCACAACTCAGAAGAGGAGACGTTCGAGTACGACTTATGATGCTGGCGTTTGTTCTGCATCAGGAGATGATGTATACTACGGACACATACATGAGATTTTGGAAATCAAGTATTTGGGCATGGTTGGATTGCGCTGTACTGTTTTCTATTGTGATTGGCACGACAACACTCCAGATCGAGGTGTGAGAACAGATGCATTTGGTGTTACATCAGTAAATTCGAGGCGAAAGCTGCAATATTATGATCCTTTCATTCTTGCTTCTCAGGCCGATCAGGTAATTAAATGTTAATTATTCAGAATGATTCATCATCATGTGTATTAATTTATAATTTTTCTAAATGTTACAGGTTTGTTATATCAAGTACCCCCGGGTAAGGAACAGAGATGATCCATGGGTTACTGTTACAAGACTCAACCCGAGAGGCCGAGTTCAGGGAAGTTCTGAGCTGGAAGACCCACTACAACCAAGCACATCCGGCAACTTAAGTGCAGCAGAAGATTTAGCTGGAGTTGGCCTTGTAGTCGATTTAACCGACTTTGGAGAGGAAGCCGTCGTTCACGTAGAGGATGAACCAGTGATTGGAGAGTTTCACCAAGATCCAGATTCAGATTCATCTGGTGATGATGACTCGGAAACAGACTACCATTGATTTTTTTTTTTTTTTAAAGAAATACCGAGGAAATTCCGAGGAACACTCGATATACCCTCTTTCCTCGGATATTAGTTATTTGGTTTATCTAGCAAGGCAAAGCTGAATACGAATTAAAAACTACTCAAAACACAACCAAATAAAACGAAGAAACCATGTAAAAGAAATACGAACTCATAATTAAGAAAAAAAATAAAAAAAAACTAAGTTCAAAATTAACAGAAAATAAGACCATAAAACGTTAGAATAGAAAAGAAAATAAAATAGCGCGGTCGGAAATCAAATGACAATATTGACCAGTGATAGCTCCTACTCCTCGTCTCCTGCTCCAGATGTTCCTGCATCTGTGGGTCTCTTGGATCTCTTTCTTACCCTGTGTGTACCACTCGAACCCGAACCAGAGCTGGATGGAGAGTTGTCCCGATGAACTACATCATCCTTTTGGCAACGACACGGCCTGATACGTGAAATGGCAGCCCAGATCTTGTGTAGCATGTCGTTGTTTGTCTTTATGCTCTGATCTCTCCAATGTTGTTGCTGGCGCGAAGTGGCGTTCGGTGGAAGCTCTTGCAGCTTGTACTGGCTGGAGTCTGATGGGAGTAGCTGATGGGGTTGTGAATCATCTGGAATGGCTTGTGCAGCCTCATCTTCTCCTTCTTCATCAACCACGGCCTTGCCTTTGGTCTGATATTTTGGCGTGAAGAAGGATGGCTTGTCTACTAGTGCGGTAGCAGGGGGTAGGAACTCAACTGCAGCCTCTGAAAGTAGAGCAGTCAGGCCGATCTGAGGCAGGTGGCAGTAGAGTGTTTTCTTCGCTCGGTCCTGGAATACGTAGACGTAAGGACCATCCCGATCGATCCTCGAGTGGGGACCAGCTATGAACTCCTTACTTACTAGAGAAATGACATCCAGGTAGTTCCAAGCAATGTTGTTCGATCTGTCCAGTGCTACCTGATGGTTCTCGCAGTCTACACCCACATGTGTAAGGATCCGAGTAATCACTGCACCAAATCCACATGCATTGCTCTTGGATTTGGTTACTTTCCCCTTGTATCCTGCTAAGTTTGCGGCCAGCACCGCTCCCATGTTGAAGGCAGTAGCAGGTGGGAATGTAGAGTTTCCAAATGCCGGTAGCAAATGCCTCACACCTTGGTACAGGAGGCACAACTCCCATTGCGTGACTGATGCGGCTGTGGTTGTCCCGTATAGCAATGAGCCAATGAGGCGTGTGGCATATCTCAGTACTGGGCTCCGGATAAGTGACTCCTTTGCCTGAGAAGATCTATAAACCCCTGTGCCAATCGTTTCCCAGAAGTTCAACAGCTCTGAAGTCCAATAAAGACCAGATGTCCTCTCCCCTGCACTCAATCCAAATAGTCCGCAGAGGTCTGTGAAAGATACCTCAAAGTATACTTTCTGCACTACGAATGCCAGAAAACCTTCCTGATGGCTATCATCGGGACGGCTGACGTATGCGGATGCTATGAACTGGCGTACCAACTCCGGATAAGTGGGTTCGTTGAGGTTGCATAGTTGGCCTAGACCCATGTTCTGGAACAGCCCTTCAATGTCTGATTTGATTCCCAATATTGTCATCGTCTCAGGACATGCTAGTTGTGTAGCCGGAACGGCTACCTTCTTCATGTTGTTGTAGTGGGTGGTATCAGACTTATCCCACTTCTTTGGCCTTTGCTTCTCTCGCTGAGACGAACCCTCTTCTTGTGTGTTCTTCTTTGCTGATGTTTTCGTGCGCTTCATTCTCTACAAAATAGAATCATTGCTCTCAACATGGTTATAATCAATTAAGAACTCAAAGCAACATGAAAATGAAAGGCGAAATCGAGTTGTGATAAAAAAACCAAATTGAAAAAAATTCTCAATCCCTAAATCATCTCAAATCCTGTTCCAAACTCGTTGATCACAGACAATTGTGTTCTATTCCATGTTTAAACATCTGTTTCATGCATATTTGATCAAGGAATCAACACGAAAATAAGAAATTCACAAAACCCAAAAAATTCCTCAAGAACACGATTTCAGAATGTGGAGATTCGCGGAGTATACCTGTCTTAGGGTGAAAACGAGTGTAGGAATCAGGTAGAGCTCGAAAAATCAAGGGGAATAGAGCCCAAAATTGTTCAAATCGGATGATTATAGAGAGAGAAAAAGGGGGGGGGCGAATTATAGGGGAAATCAGAGGGGATGAGAGTTCTGAGGTTTTGATCCAAAAAGTTCGGGTTTTGCCTTATAATTTTGTTTCCCGCACACGCATCGATCGATGCGTTTTTGAACAAATACGGATCGATCGATGCGTTTATAAAAAGGCTCCGGAGATTTTGTTCGATCCATCGATGGGATAATCTAATCGATCGATCACATTGTTACGCTTTGGTCCATCTTAGTGATCGATCGATGCGTTTTCGGATATATATTCATCGATCGATCCGTTTATAAAAAAACTTACACGATTTTCCGAGGACATTCCGAGGAACGTTTGAGATTCTCGATCGATCGATGGGATAATCCAATCGATCGATCACATTGTTACGCTTTGGTCCATCTTAGTGATCGATCGATGCGTTTTTGTATATATACACATCGATCGATCCGTTTAAAAAAAAAGCACGAGATTTTCCGAGGACATTCCGAGGAAAGCTTGAGATTCTCGATCGATCGATGGGATAGTCCAATCGATCGATCACATTGTTACGCTTTGGTCCATCTTAGTGATCGATCGATGCGTTTTTGGATATATATACATCGATCGATCCGTTTATAAAAAGAATTGACGTATTGAAACCCCAAACACTAGTTCCTCGGAATATTCCGACGGAATTCCGAGGAAGTAGAGGGTTTCCTCGGAATTCCGAGGAATAATCCGAGGAAATTCTGAGGAAATAGGGTTTTTAAACCGAAAACAACGTTTTGGGGGTTGAATAACACCTATATAACCCTTATTAAGTGTCTTACGTTCATTATGAAGTCAAAAATTTGTTCCTTACCGTATAATTTACACTTTTCCGATTGTATGAACGAAATCCCACAACATAAGAGAAACACTTATACCTTTTAATGAACGGTAAAGGGAATACTTTCAATTAGTTTTGAAATTTGTTATTTCATGGTTTATGCTCATCTATACAAAGAATCCTCAATGGTATGCATTACAATTGTATAAGAAATGAAATACGGCAAAAAAAATTGATGTTTTGAAACCCCAAACACTAGTTCCTCGGTATTTCCTCGGAATATTCCGAGGGAATTCCGACGGATATTTATGTATCCGTCAGAATTTCCTCGGAATATTTTCATTTTACCGGGCAAATATTTCGCGAAAATTGAAATTAGAATTCCGACGGAATTCCGACGGAAATGTCCGTCGGACCCTAGGTTTTATAACCACGAGCCCCTTCTTCTTCCCTATTTCTCTCTTCTTTCTCTGCGCGACTCCTCTCTTCTCTCCGGCGATTTCCCCCTGAAATCCGACGATATCTCCGGCGATCTCCCCCTTCTCTTACACAAATCATGTAAGGACCCTATCCCACTCTCTTAAGTTCTATTTGTTAGGTTTTTGTGTAGTTTTGATAGATTTTTGTTAGGGTGATTGGTTAGGATTGTGATTTGGTTGTATAATAGGTTTAGAATTGTGATTTGGTTGAATAATTTGTTTTGTTGAATTGATTTAGAATTTTTTTATAATTTTTTTATTTTCTTGTATTTATAAAATCGATTTTTGTATATAAAATCGATTTTTGTATATAAAATCGATGTTTGTATTTTACAAAATGATTTTTCTATATAAATTCGTTTTTTTGGATTTTACAAAATCTTTTTTGTATATAAATTCGATTTTTTGGATTTTACAAAACATTTTAAATATCTATAAAACTTTTTTTGTGATTAAAAAACTATTATTTGGGATTTAAAAATATTTTTAATATATATATTTATTATTAAAACTATTTTTTGTAATTATTAATCTATTTTTTATTTATTAAAACTATTTTTTGTTTATTAGAACTATTTTTATATATTTATTAAATATTTTTAATATATATAAATCTTTTTTTGTGATTAAATTATTTGGGATTTTTTTTTTTAAAATTAATTTATATATTTCTGTATTTATTAAATATATTTTTTTAATTTACAGGTCTCATGATGATCAGACCCGGCCTCGACGTCGTCGTGGTCGTGGTGGTACGAGGAGCCAGTCTCGGGATTCCAGCCATTTTCAGGATTCCTCTTCGCCCCACAGCTCCAACCATACATCTCCCTCTGCTGCACCCGCTCCTGCTCCTCTCGCTCCCGCTGCTGCATCCGCTCCTGTTCCTCCGGGTCCTCCGGGAGTGATGAGTGTTGTGGAGTTGGTTCAACAGCCCGGTCGTGACCATCTTCCGTATCTCACTCCGTATCCACATGGACGGGGTCAAACATGGTAATTAAACATTTTTTTTTCTTTAAATTTGGATTCATTATTAACCGTTTGTTCTTTTTATTAGGTTCAACCGATCCGGGAACGGGATCAGCGCATGGATCAACCGTATGATGTACTCGGCCCTCGACAGGGGACATCCGACTTTCACTCACTTCCCTACCGACAAGCAGGTTCTGTGGTTTCGTCAGTTTGCGGTAAGTATTCTAATTTTTTACTTATATTTTTAATCTTTAATATAAATTTTCTACTAATTGTGTTTTTTTTTCAGCAAGAGTTCAACTGGAATTCCGATGAGACGCTCTTTATCTATCACCACTTCGTCCATAAAGTTATGGACAACTATGGGAAGCAGATCCACGAGTGGAAGAAGAAGTGGGAAATCAATAAGGTTCGATTTAATTTATTAAACAATTTTTTAATTTATTAAACTATTTTTTAATTTATTAAACTATTTTCTTTTTTTTTTATTAAAAGGTCCCAAAGTCGATGAACGACACGGTCTGGAAGGAGTTGTGTGCGCATTGGGATAAGGAAGAGACGAAAGAAACTTCTTCCACCAACTCCACCAACCGCAGGAGCGACCGTAAAGGGAAGGGCATCTACAAGCATAACTTGGGTGCTCAATCTATTGCCACTCTGGGAGATCGCATGGTAAGTTCAACCGTTTTTTCTTCAATTATTTGAGTTTCAGAATTTTAATTTATTGTGCATTTCTTCTAATTTCTAATGTTTCTTTAATTTATGTTTTTTTCAAGGCGGAAGAAAATGATGGCGAGCCGGTTGATGATCTCGCCCTAATGAGGAGGGCGTATACCAACAAGAAGACCGGCCAGATTGATGACGGTCTTGTGAGGGACGTGGTCGACCTGGTCCAAACTCAGGTGGTAGACGAAGTGTCTCAGCTTCAAACCGAGGATGACGCTTCGACGGCTTCGACCAACTTGTCCCGGTTTCGAATCAACGAAATCGTTGAATCCGTAAGTTCTTTTTTTTTTTAAAGTTCAATTCATTTATTTCTTGGTTTAAATTTGTAAATTTGGCTATTTTCTATTCAGTCGGTTCCAAAGAAGAAGGGACGTTTGGTCGGTTTGGGTCGTCGCACCCGGTCGGTTCCTCCTTCTTCTGCACCACCGCCCTTTGTTGATCCAGAAGTACTTACGGCTCAGTTGAAGGACAAGGATGATCGCATATCTTTGTTGGAGACCCAGATGGCGGCTCAACAGGCGGGCTATGAGGCACAGAGGAGGCTGAACCAGCAAATGATGGAGATGATGCAGAGGATGTACCCGAACGAGGTGTTCCCGGACGTGCCAGACCCGTAGTTTTTTTTTTTCCAAAAACTCGGAATGTTTTATTTTTATTTGTGAAACTTTGAATATTAATTAATATGATTTCAATTTTAATTTTAATTTTATATTTTCGAATTTAAATTTCAAAAAATTTATTTTTTTAAAAAAATTAATATTTTTTACATTCCGAGGAAATTCATTACATTTTTTACTCGATCGATCGATGCGTTTTTGGACATAAGTCCATCGATCGATCTGTTTATAAAAAAACGTTCGGAATATACCGAGGGACACCTTTCCTCGGAATATACCGAGGTACCGAGGGAACGGTCCCTCGGTATATTCCGATCGATCGATGTATATATGTCCAAAAACGCATCGATCGATGAATTCCGAGGAAATATCCCGACGAAGTTCTCTCTCGGTATATTCCGAGGAGATTTCCGACAAACTAGTGATCCTCGGAATTTCCTCGGAAATTTGGTTCCTCGGAATTCCGTCGGAAATTTCCGAGGGATTTCCGAGGAAAGAAGAAATTCCGAGGAATTATTTCCGATGACTTGTTTCGTCGTTATGTCGTCGGAATAACGAAATTCCGACGAAATTCCGACGATCTTTTCCCTCAGAATCCTTGCTGTTTTCTTGTAGTGGGTTGGGAATCATTATGAAATTTGCGAACATGTTTCTACCTTGAAAATTTTGTTTAATCAAGGGTTTTTGGTAAAATTGTTTAATTAAGTTGGTAACACGTCAAGATTTTTTTGGTATTTTAATTCGTTTCAGATTTATCAATAACACGTCAAACTGACCATATTCGTCAAAGAAACTAAACTATGTAAAATAAAAAGTCAAATAGATATTCAAGTATTCAACACAATTTTATAAGCTGTGTATAATTAACTACTAGATTATTATGACCCGCACTAAAGCGCAAAATAATTTTTTCCTTAAAAACTTTATATATATATTTTTTTGAAACACTCTTAAAAACTTTATATAATTGCATTTTTCTTTATTTAAAATAGGTTTTGCCATGAATCTGTAACCCAAAGTCCGTATCAAACTCAAACCAAAAAATCTGATCTGTACCTGGTCCAAAATATAAAAAATCCCAGAATAAGTCTTGTAGAGTAGTTGACCACATATCGAATTCAACGTGTTATTAGCCGAACCCGAACATGCAACACAAGAAACCAGAAAAATCTGAAAAACCGATCCGAAAGTCCAAATTAATCACAAATATAAATATTTGAAACATAAATATCTACTTCAAATATTCAGTTCTATATTTATTTTGAAATTATATCTAAAATAAGTATTTAAATTTTTAATAAGTACCTTAAATATCCAATTATATATAAATAATTTTATTTTTTATGTTTTGCTTTTAAATTTTGAATTTAACTTTGGATATATCCGAACCAAACCCACATAACCTGAATCGGAACAATATATGGTAATTTTATAGATTTTTGGATATGATACAAATTATAACCGATCTGTACTTACAAATTTGTCAGAATGAGACCTAGGATGTGATATAAATTAGAACTGAATTTCCAAATACCCAACATGTATCCCAACGTGAACATGAACGTCCAAGCCTAACTTAAAATATATTTTATGTTTTGTTCAATTAGTTTCATATTTGATAAATATTTTATATGTTTGCTGGAATAACCCGTACAATTATACTCATAAAAAATATCAATAATAAATGTTCCAGCATATCATTAAATATTAATAATTATTACTATTTAGTTTATCATATATATCTAATTTTAATACTCTATCTATAAGAATTATATTATTATATATTTGTGAAGGTTTTAAAGAATTTGTTTCTTGCATTTGAATTAAAGTACAGTTGTATATATGAATTAGTATTCATATATAATTTTTTTCATATTAATAAATAAAATAGAATTGATTATTTACTTAACAGTTGTGTTAATATAAATTGAAGTCATTATTAAAAAAAAAATAGATTAGTTATTTAGTTCTTTAATTTTAGGTTAGTGTATATATTTAATAATAATTAAGTTAGACATAAATATAAATAATTAGAAAAAGTAGTTAAATGTAATGGTCCAATTTAAACTATTTATAAATAGATAAAAAAATCATAAATTAATAGATTAGATAGTACCAAGTAGGTTTTGATTTAGTGAGACTCGTTTTGACATTATTGAGTTGAGTTGGTCTAACTTTCAACGTGGAGGTACGTAAACAACGTGGATGTACGTAAACAACGTGGAGCATGCATATATCTGATAATCATTTTTTATCATAACCTCAACCTCATGCTGTTATATTATTTGAAACACTGTGGCATACATTTATTAACAATAATTTGTTTTTAAATTATAGAATAACTTAGATTTGATCTTTTGTGTCACTTGCTGTTTCTGTGCGTATAAATAATAAGGCTGTCAGTTATATACTATGTAGCTTAAGAGCATGATTAGCGGAGAGTTATTAGAACGAAGTTTTTAGCGGAATATAAGAAACTGTCTATTAACTTTTAATTAAAAGATAAAAAACCGTATTTAAGAACCAGTTTTTAGCTTTTTAGTTAAAAGTTAAGAGGCGGTTTCTTATATTCCGCTAAGAACCCCACTCTAATCGTGCTCTAAAACCATGATTAACTCTAGTTTCTTAACTGAGAATTTTAACTTCGGCTAAAAGACGGTTCTTACCTTTTCTTAGTTAAAATCTAAGAAAATCTAAGAACCGTCTCTTAAATAATAGATATAAGAGCCGTCTTTTAGCCGAAAAGTGTAAAAAAGAAAAAAAAAGGGAAATTATGAGTTAAGAACTCCGGCTAAGAGACCGAGATTAATCATACTCTTAACCCCGTTAAAATAATATTTTCTTTGTAGCGATTTCCAATGACAAGTGTTATTATTAAAATGGTAACCCTAATTACTTTTGAAATACAAAAGGTAGACGTCAGGAGAAACTGAGTGCAACATTCATAATGGGAACGATCAGAAAACGTATCTATGACCAATTTCAGGTCTATTTTGATGGGCAGAAAAGTTAATAACGCAGTTTCTTGACGGATTATATATCCAGCCAACTCCTTTATATTTTGCACCGTCCAACAAGATTACCGCTTAAACAAATAAGTAAATGTAGAGATACAAACGGAAAAATAATAATCCAAGATTTATTATGAGCTGAATTATAATATTTTTTTCATAATGATCGTAGTTTTAGCTGTCGATACACCTTAAATTGCAAAATGTTCAATATTTTGGATATCTAAGAGCATTGTCATCATTCAAAAACTCAGATGAGTTTCTTAAACTATATACTTTAATATTAAAAGGACAGCTGTGTGTAGGGGTGGGCACTTTATCCGATATCCGAAGCCGCACCCGAACCCGATCCGAAAAACTTGATCCGAAAAACCCGAACCGAAATCCAAACCGAAGTAGCAAAATATTCGAACGGGTATTGAATTAGAAGAGATTGGATATCCGAACCCGAACGAGTAATATCCGAACCCGAATGGATATCCAAAGATAACCGAACATACGCATAATTAACCATATATTTCTAGTTTACATCTTCCATTTTATATAAAATATTTATATTGATACTACACATATTTTAAGTTCATATGATATATATAGAATTACGGAAAAAATGATTTGCCACTCACTTAAAATGCATTGCAAACTTTTTATTTCAAGAATTAACAAAAAGTTACATCCAAAATTTAAAAATAATGACCAAATTAATGTCTTTATTTAGTTTCAAAATGTTATGTCCAAATTTATTAATCATTTAATCTATTAAAAATAAAAAATTAGTTAAGTGAAAGTTAAATTTTTAAATACAAGAAATTTGAGAAATGAAAAATTTAATATTTTTTTTCAAAATCTAAATATCCGAACCCGATCCGAAATAACTGAACCCAAACTAAAAATATCCAAACCCGATCTGAACCCGAACGGGTACCCGAACGCCCACCCCTAACTGTGTGAAAACTGTTTAATGACTAAGTATTAATCACTCGCAATATGATTACCGTAGAACCAGTTTCTTATAAATCTATATTCTGTACTAGAGGAGATTCTCACGAATTTCCTTGAATTTCCTTCCTTTCTATTATTTTTATTTTAATAATTAAAAATGTAGTGCCTAAGAGCATCTCTGACCCAGAAGAGTTATAGAGAAAATAAAATAATTCAGAAAAGAAAAAATATGTGAACAGTTGAAAATCGGTCTTTTATCTAGAGTTTGACGAATCGGTTTTCTAATTAAAATGACAAGTGTTTAATTTCTAGTGGTTTATATTTTTTTAACAAAATAAATTCTAATGACATAACTAAAAAGTATTAAAATACTATTGTTATGTTATTTATAACCTCTTTTGTGCATATTCACGGTTGATGTTGCTCTAAGAGATCGATCAGAGTGATTTATAACTGATATTTTATGGTTACTTTTTTTTTATAAAAAAAATTAAATTTACCAACAGGTTATGAAATGAACATGTCATAACTTCAGCTTTATTTTCTCAAAAACAAAAAAGACTTCAACTTTATTGTCAGCTTGTATTTAGTGACAATAATGTAGGCGATGCGATCTATAAACAAAATAAAAATCCACAAAATCAATTACTTTTGCCTTCCAGTTTAAAACACTTATATAGTACTTATATTTACGTATTTATTCAAGCTCTAGTAAAATTCTAGAATATAAGCTCTGCATTCTAACATCGAGCGGTATAAATTATATGATATCCCCTATATATTATTTGTGAAATATTTTTAAGTTGTAACTTAAGTTTTAATGCTGATGTGTCGTCATCACAGCTCTTCTCACAGCCTTTTTTTAAAGTGGACCAACGTGACTAGAGAAATATAAAGAATGCCTATTAAAAACCATTAGTGTATTAGTGTTTTAATGTATACATATAAGTCGACGAAATCTGTAATTAATATTGGTTCATTGTGTTTTTTTTTACGGTTTGTATTAAACCCAATGTAATTAAACCCAATGTAACCGAACATTTTAAAAACAGATATGGGCTGTGGTTTACACAATGTGATAATCACGTTACTTCACTGAGATTCAATTTGTTATACTAAAGTGTATGATGGTGGGTTCGAAATATAGGTTGATTTTAATCAAATGAAGGGATCTATTATGGATCAAAATTTCTTGGTGTTTAGCAGTCATCTCATCTCGATGTTTTTTTTGGAGTGCATTACAGATTCAAATGAAGGGATCTATTATGGATCATACAATTTATACGTTTGTTGTTTCAGTGGATTACAATAGGCATCTATGAATGTATTATGGATCATACAATTTCGTTTGTGTAGATGCATGTCCTACAAAACAATTAAAACATGGAGAATGTCATATACGTTAATGTTGTGTCGGTTTATCAATTGAATCGTACCATCAATTGAATCGTCGATTTTGTTAGTACTCTAAAAGAAAATAATACGAGAGGAGCAAAAATACCTAAATATCTAATTAAAATATCTAAATCGCTAATGCCCGCAAAAAAATTTGAAATGAAGTGTTATTCAAGTTTGTAAATGTCTAATGAAGAATATACATATCTATCATAATATTTATATATTCATTGTAAGGAAAATACATTTAATTTCACTTTATGTTGCATTTAGAAACTTTATTAGCATATTTATTGCATATTTAATATATGATTGGACATATTGTCCGATTTTCCATTTCTATTTCTGTAAGCAGTTAATTTTTCGAGTACTTCCAGCGCAAGCAACATTATCTATCACGCAAATATATGAAATATATACGTTTATTGCCATCATAGATCAAAATCCGTAGATAACCATGAGCAGATATTGCAAATTCGAATTTTATTGTATGATAGATATATTCGCCAACTTAATAAATTCTGGAGTAATTGACAACCCTAAATTTATAAGAAATTTAGGGTTTAATATTGGTTGGAACTAATAATTTCTTCTTCATATCAAAAGAGCCAATCATTTCTTCTGCCCATTACATGTGTCACCAGGCCAGGTCCATATCGTTTAAGAACGACGAGTTTGCACGAGAATATAATAATTTTTATTTTAACAACGTACAATATATTAATGATTGAACGTTACAAAAAAATGCTTATGGGTTGAACATCACATATTATACATGTTTTTTGAACACATGAGTTTCATTAATTTGAATAGAAAGTAATTAACACAGATAAAAACAATAAAGGAACAATCCACAAAGCTCAAACAATGAACATATTATACATGTTAGTAATGTATTTTTTTTTTTCAAACTAATTAGCACAACAATGTTTACTAAATAAAATTATTTACCCGACACTCTTACCCCGGGCAAGGCGCGGATCTCTAACTAGTTATATGGTATACAAGAAAACTGATCTTTTTAGTTAATACGTATTTGCGCCGTCCAACAAACAAATGTATGTGACTTGGGTATCGGACAGAAATAAGAATTCGATCAAGAGATGTTTTTGTCAAGCGTCAACGAATCCAAGTAAATTATAGTTACATGTCGATATCATTTTATTGGTTTATTTTTAAAAGCCTAAATTGTGAGATTTTGGTGGATCTTTTGAATTTGAATGCTACACCGAATAAGACGTCTGTGCAAATTTCGGCCCATTAATGCATCCAATCTAGGGGTCATGTGCGTCTACCACCGTCCAAGTTTCATTTAACATTTTTTACCTTTTCATATTAGTTAATTTTTAGCACTTCAACTTAACTACTCTGAACTAAAATCTAGCTGAGTTTGGTTTCTCACAACCTTATGGTACTCCATTCGGTTGCTTTCGTTCTTCTCTAGTGATCGCACTTTGGCTCGTTCGCTTAAGGGTTTTGGTGTTAGACTCATCTTTCACCTTAGCCATTTCTCCTATGGCCTCTCTCCTCTCTGAAGTCCATCAAATGATGAGGAATTGCATCTTTCATTCCACACAACAGGTATTAAGTTCTCGTTGTCTTCTTGAGGTGTACTTTCATTGTGTGAGTGGTGCTTTGTAATTTTAAGTTTATTCTATTATCTATATGTACTATTATTTATTTACGAGTGATTTTTCGTAAGAGAGTTCTTACGTTAAAAGTTATACTGACTAACATAGTTTATGCTCTTAATGAATTTTTATATATAATTAAAAACATTTTATTATTAATAATGTTAAATTTTTAAAAATAAAATAATTCTTATATATTGTGTTTAATTTATATAAATAATTTGTCATATATAAATAATTTGATGTATGATTTTAATTTTTGAAAACATAAAAAAAAATATTTCAGTGTTTTTTAAATTTCAACACAAAAATAAGCAAATATATTTTAATGAAAAACTTTGTTATGTATAAATAAATTGATGTTTTCTTTAAATATTTTGAAAGCATAAATAAAAACTTATCATTGATTTTTTAATTAATAAAACATAAACTAATTAAATATTCATAAAAATATACGCCCGTATGTAAACACCTAGTTTTGTAATAACTTGTTGTTGAATTTAGAAGGTGGTATAAATTTGTATATTTTGTGGAAGCACGAAGATTTAGTGGTTTAAATTTTTACACTAAATAAATAATATTAAGATTAAAGGATAATCGTTAAAAAAAGATTAAAAGATAATGTAATTGATTTGACGAGTTTTTTTACTATACATTTTTATTTAATCTTTTTTTAAGAAGCGCAAGAAAATGCATATGATACTATAGTCTTGTTATTTACTAGGGATCATATCCCCGCGTATACATTGCCTTGATGTTGAAATTAATTAATCACTAACCGTGTTCAGTATTGTCTCTCCAGTCAAGTAAGTATTTGATTTTAATCATACTTTAAGTTCACATTGCTCTTGGCCGCCCAGAAGAAACATAACAACTCAGGCCTCTGATCTTGACCCCGTTCGAAAATAGGCTCTTCTGCTGTGAGCCAAAGGAGTATCGTAATGATTCCTAGTGATCCAAATATCCCCAACAGAGCTTAGTTTCTTCCGCCCAATATATGTTATTCAACATGAAAATAATAGTTTAGTAGTAGCCTAGGTATTTAATTAGTACCAAACTGGATAGGTAAAGTATCACATAGTAATGAATCCTATCCATAAATGCCAATATGGAGAAAGACATAAGCCGGTGATACCATCTTACTGAGTATTGTTGCCCATCAAAAATTATCAAGGCATTTTACCAAAACTTGACTTCTTTATCGCACAAACTCTCCATGAACATTCTCTGAAACTGCTACTTTTTTTCTTGCTATGAACCCTCCAGCCCTTCTCTGTGTCTTTATGTCTGATAATTTTAGGAAAATGTCAAGCACATTCTCATTACCGTAAATAAATAATTTAAGGGAACAAATAGTACCTTGTTTTTTACCAAACAAACTTGTTTTAAAAAGATGCTAAAACCAAAAAGTTTACAGTTCAATAAGTACATCGCAACCATCGCTAGTACCCATCATTCCATCAAGAATTAACGCTTTGCAGGCTGGTGAAAGAATGGTCCAAGAAGTATATTTTTCTCTAACTTTTGCAGCACATGGTGCATACTTATGACTCCCTCTTCTGAAATATGTATCACAGACATATCAAATAAAATATTTAGAAATATATAACTGAGGAGCTCGAAACGTCTTCAACACACTAACCTGTATCGACAACTTCCTTTTTCCCCTGATCGCAACGTCATCGGGCCATTTGCTACCCTCCTCTCAGCTGCCCCCTTCCAAATACGTCTAGGGTATAGGAGACAGCCACCAGAAAACATCACCGTCCTTCCTAGCATATCATAAGGTATGAAATTACGTCTATATTTCAAGTGGATCCTAGTTTACAAAATAATTGTGAACAGTTTCAATCTTTAACCTTCACACTTATCCACCTTCGTTTGCATCTATTCTGTCGTTGTTGTACAATTGTTGTTATCTGACCATGTGGATGTACGTGTTCCTCCGGTGTTTGCCACCATGAACGACATAGTTCTGCGTAAAATAAGAGAGCAGTGTTTAGTTACAGCCCTCTGAAGAGTCAATGAGATGTGGAAGAAGGAAGGAAAAGAAAAAGAGCTTGTTACCTTGCCATCTAGCTTGTCATCTAGCAGAAAGAGGGTGATGCCCGTGTTCTACGTGATATTACGTGAACCTAAAGCGGAGAAGGAGACCAACATTTTTTTGTGAAGAGCGGACGAAGATCATGGACAGTGGCGTAGTTCACAGCGAGTGGTTTACGGTTATTAACGCTTCAGGTTTTAAGAGCAAAGCTAGGGAGACAGAGAGATGGGGGAGTTTAATTTGAATGGCACACTATTGCAATAGTTGACAGAGTTACGGCTCTTCATGGAGGGGGAGATGGAGAGTTAAGTGGAGTAGATATTGTTTGCAGGGGTCCAACTAGAGACAGAGAAGGTAACCTAGTTCAGCCTAATCGACTACAACCTATAAGACCACCTCCATCCATTAGGACTCCTAATGGATACTTAAAATTAAATTAGTGTATAATGTAGTGATTTGAAAGTTTAAGTACCTCTATTAATCTAATTAATTTTTTCATCCTCCATTGGTAGAAACACTACGAGAAAACAACGGTATTCTGACGGACATTCCGACGGAAAATGAAATCCTCGGAATATCCCGAGGAATTTCCGAGGATATTCCGAGGAAACACAAAATTTGGTTTCCTCGGAATTTCCTCGGAATATACCGACGGAATTCCGAGGAAATATTAATCCATCGGAATATTCTTATGGAATACCGAGGAAAAATGTATTCCTCGGAAAAAATCGAGGAATTCCGAGGATATATTATAGCCGTTAGAGAGCCGTTGGGGGATTTTAAAAATTCTGAGGAAATTTCGACGAACTAGCCGTTACCGTCGGAATTCCGTCGGAATTTCCTCGGTCTGTCGGCAGGATTTCAACTATAAATACAAGCACCCCTCTTCCTCTTCATTCACTCCATATCTTCATCCTCCCTCTTACTCTCTTTACACACGAATTTGATTCATAAAAAACATGTCTTCTTCAAATTATTTCCGTTCTTGGATCGATCGACCTCATTTGGATCCGAACACGAGATTGCTTACGGAAGAATACCAACGAGGTATAACCGCATTCATGGGGTTAGTTCACCGACAACCGGAAGCAAAAACAGGTATGTTAAGATGTCCTTGCTCTAATTGTAAAAATAGAAAGGTTATTAAAGAGTGGGATGTTTGGACTCATCTATATTTGAGTGGGTTTACACGAAGTTACAAAATTTGATATCATCATGGGGAAACTGATTATGAACATGGTAGTACTAGCGAACCTCAGCTAGCGGTTAGATTAGAAGAACCAATTAGAACGGATGTAGATTATGGTGTAGGTACTGAGCAGATGGTAAATGATCATTTTAGAGGGGAAGATTTACCCAATGCAGAAGCTAGGAGATTTTATGATATGTTGGATGCTGGAAAGCAACCATTGTACGAAGGTTGCAGAGATGGTCATTCAGCTTTATCATCTGCTACAAGATTGATGGGCATTAAAACAGATTATAATTTGGCTGAAGACTGTGTGGATGCGATTGCTGATTTTGTAAAAGGTATTCTACCCGAGGATAATGTAGCTCCTGGTTCATACTACGAGGTTCAGAAACTCGTAGCTGGTCTTGGTTTATCGTATCAGGTAATAGATGTATGCAGCGACAACTGCATGATTTATTGGAGGGCGGATGAACAGCGGGTTACATGCAAATTTTGTGGAAAACCTCGTTATAAAGATACGAGTGGAAGAGTTCCAGTGCCATATAAAAGGATGTGGTATTTACCTTTGACGGAAAGGTTGCAGAGGTTGTATCTGTCTGAACGCACAGCACAACCAATGAGATGGCATGCGGAGCACTCAACAGATGGTGAGATCAGACATCCTTCAGATGCAAAAGCGTGGAAGCATTTCCAATCAAAGTATCCCGACTTTGCGTATGAGAGAAGAAATGTCTACCTTGGATTATGTACTGATGGTTTCAGTCCGTTTGGCAAGATTGGAAGACAATATTCTCTATGGCCCGTCATTCTTACACCATACAACCTACCCCCAAACTTGTGCTTGCGACGAGAGTTTTTGTTTCTCTCGATTCTCGTTCCCGGACCAGAGCATCCTAAGAGATCACTTGATGTGTTTCTTCAGCCACTAATATATGAGTTGCAACAACTATGGGCTCAAGGTGCTGAAACATACGATGTTTCGTGTAAAGAAAACTTTCAAATGCGGGCAGTACTAATGTGGACAATAAGTGATTTTCCAGCATATGGTATGTTGTCTGGATGGACAACGCATGGAAGGCTATCATGTCCATATTGTCAAGATAACACTGATGCTTTCCAACTAAAACACGGAAGGAAAACGTGTTGGTTTGACTGTCACAGGAGATTCCTACCACCTGATCATCCGTATCATAGGAGTAGGAATTTGTTTACGAAGAACAAGAGGGTGTTTGACAGTCCACCTCCGGAAATTTGTGGGAAAGATTTGAAGATACAACTAAGAGATTTTGGTGCAGAAAGGACGCCAGACGTCGGTGGACATGAGCGTTTTCCGGTAGATGCTGTTGGAGAACTACATAACTGGCACAAAAAAAATATTTTCTGGGATCTGCCATACTGGAAGGATCATCTGCTAAGGCATAATTTAGATGTCATGCATATTGAGAAGAACTTTTTTGAAAATCTCATGAACACGATCCTTAATGTTCAAGGTAAAACAAAGGATAATTTGAAGTCAAGACTGGATTTAGTCGATATATGTGCTCGTTCAGAACTTCATGTTGATGAGAATGGTAGGGCTCCTTTTCCCATATACCGACTTGATGCAGAGGGAAAAGATGCGTTCTTTGATTGGATTTCAAACGATGTGGAATTTCCAGACGGTTACGCATCAAATTTGCGTAACTGTATCGACAGAAAGGAAGGAAAGTTTACTGGCTTGAAATGCCACGATTGCCATGTAATGATACAGCGCCTCCTTCCGTTCGCCTTCAAGGAACTATTACCACGAAATGTTCATGAAGCAATTGCAGGGATAAGTGGTTTCTTCTGCGATTTATGCACGAGATCAGTGACTCTTGAAGGTATTGAAAATTTGAAGACTAACATAGCCGTGATTCAGTGCAACCTTGAGAAGATATTTCCTCCCTCATTTTTTGATGTTATGGGGCATCTTGTTATTCACCTGGCAAGAGAATTGGAACTTGGTGGTCATGTGCAGTATAGATGGATGTATATGTATGACCGGTATATGTTCCATTTGAAGAAGATGGTGAAAAATTTAAGTAGGGTGAAAGGTGCTATAATCGCACAGATGATCAATGAAGAAACTTCAAACTTTGCCGAGTACTACTTTCCAGCAGAAGTTCAGACCAAAAACAGAAGACCTGCTGGACATGATGATAGAGGCGAACAGACAACATATCATGTTACGGTTCCAGACATTTTTACAGATGTTGGACGACTTAGCGGAAAACCAAAGGACCGTCGACTTACTGAGCAGGAGCGCAGTAATTGGCAAACATATTTGCTCACCAACTGTGAAGATGTTCTTCAATATGAGAGGTAAATAAATAAGCTTACAAATTTTTATTTTAACAAGTTGAAATTTAAATCTTAATTAATTACATTATTGTCATCATATGTACATGATTTTTATGGCAGAAAAGAGGTTCGAATATCGATACGCCACAGAGGACGAACTAGAAGAAATGAAGCATAGAGAATTTTTTGGATGGATGTTTACTTAAGTGAGTGCTTTAAACAAATTAAAATATCATTTATCACATATTTATAATAATTCACATTTATTGATATATAGGTGTCTGCTGGTTTGGCCAGAGGTGAAACATTTGACGATTGGATACGCGAGATGGTCGTTGGACAAAAATTTGTTGTGAAGTCATATCCGAGATTTTGTACTCGAGGATATGCATTCACAAAACAGAAGAGGAGACGTTCGAGTACGACTTATGATGCTGGCGTTTGTTCTGCATCAGGAGATGATGTATACTACGGACACATACATGAGATTTTGGAAATCAAGTATTTGGGCATGGTTGGATTGCGCTGTACTGTTTTCTATTGTGATTGGCACAACAACACTCTAGATCGAGGTGTGAGAACAGATGCATTTGGTGTTACATCAGTAAATTCGAGGCGAAAGCTGCAATATTATGATCCTTTCATTCTTGCTTCTCAGGCCGATCAGGTAATTAAATGTTAATTATTTAGAATGATTCATCATCATGTGTATTAATTTATAATTTTACTAATAATTTTTTAAATGTTAGAGGTTTGTTATATCAAGTACCCCCGGGTAAGGAACATAGATGATCCATGGGTTACTGTTACAAGACTCAACCCGAGAGGCCGAGTTCAGAGAAGTTCTGAGCTGGAAGACCCACTACAACCAATCACATCCGGCAACTTAAGTGCAACAGAAGATTTAGCTGGAGTTGGCCTTGTAGTCGATTTAACCGATTTCGGAGAGGAAGCCGTCGTTCACGTAGAGGATGAACCAGTGATTGGAGAGTTTCACCAAGATCCAGATTCAAATTCATCTGGTGATGATGACTCGGAAACAGACTAGCATCGATTTTTTTTTTTTTTTTTTTTGGAATATTCCGACGGAATTCCGAGGAAGATAAGGGTTTCTTCAGAATTTCCTCGGAATATTCCGAGGAAATTCCGAGGAAATAGGGTTTCTAAACCGAAAACAACGTTTTGCGGTTTGAATAACATTTATATAACCCTTATTAAGTATCTTAGACTGATTATGAAGTCAAACATTTGTTCCTTACCCTATAATAAACATTTTTCTGGTTGTATGAACGAAATCCCCACAACGTAAGAGAAACACTTATACACTTTAAAGAACGGTAAAGGGAATACTTTCAATTCGTTTTGAAATTTGTTATTTCATGGTTTATGATCATCTATACAAAGAATCATCAATGGTATGCATTACAATTGTATAAGAAATGAAATACGGCAAAAAAAATTGATGTTTTGAAACCCCAAACACTAGTTCCTCGGAATTCCCTCGGAATATTCCGACGGAATTCCGAGGAAAATAAGGGTTTCCTCGGAATTTCCTCGGAATATTCCGCGGAAATTCCGAGGAAATAGGGTTTTTTAACCGAAAACAACGTTTTGCGGTTTGAATAACACTTATATAACCCTTATTAAGTGTCTTAGACTGATTATGAAGTCAAACATTTGTTCCTTACCCTATAATAAACACTTTTCCGATTGTATGAACGAAATCCCCACAACGTAAGAGAAACACTTATACACTTTAATGAACGGTAAAGGGAATACTTTCAATTCGTTTTGAAATTTGTTATTTCATGGTTTATGATCATCTATACAAAGAATCCTCAATGGTATGCATTACAATTGTATAAGAAATAAAATACGGCAAAAAACAATTGATGTTTTGAAACCCCAAACACTAGTTCCTCGGAATTCCCTCGAAATATTCCGACGGAATTCCGAGGAAAATAAGGGTTTCCTCGGAATTTCCTCGGAATATTCCGAGGAAATTCCGAGGAAATAGGGTTTTTAAACTGAAAACAACGTTTTGCGGTTTGAATAACACTTATATAACCCTTATTAAGTGTCTTAGACTGATTATAAAGTCAAACATTTGTTCCTTACCCTATAATAAACACTTTTCCGATTGTATGAACGAAATTCCCACAACGTAAGAGAAACACTTATACACTTTAATGAACGGTAAAAGGAATACTTTCAATTCGTTTTGAAATTTGTTATTTCATGGTTTATGATCATCTATACAAAGAATCCTCAATGGTATGCATTACAATTGTATAAGAAATAAAATACGGCAAAAAAAATTGATGTTTTGAAACCCCAAACACTAGTTCCTCGGAATTCTCTTGGAATATTCCGACGGAATTCCGAGGAAAATAAGGGTTTCCTCGGAATTTCCTCGGAATATTCCGAGGAAATTCCGAGGAAATAGGGTTTTTAAACCGAAAACAACGTTTTGTGGTTTGAATAACACTTATATAACCCTTATTAAGTGTCTTAGACTGATTATGAAGTCAAACATTTGTTTCTTACCCTATAATAAACACTTTTCCGATTGTATGAACGAAATCCCCACAACGTAAGAGAAACACTTATACACTTTAATGAACGGTAAAGGGAATACTTTCAATTCATTTTGAAATTTGTTATTTCATGGTTTATGATCATCTATACAAAGAATCCTCAATGGTATGCATTACAATTGTATAAGAAATGAAATACGGCAAAACAAAATTGATGTTATGAAACCCCAAACACTAGTTCCTCGGAATTCCCTCGAAATATTCCGACGGAATTCCGAGGAAAATAAGGGTTTCCTCAGAATTTCCTCGGAATATTCCGAGGAAATTCCGAAGAAATAGGGTTTTTAAACCGAAAACAACGTTTTGCGGTTTGAATAACACTTATATAACCCTTATTAAGTGTCTTAGACTGATTATGAAGTCAAACATTTGTTCCTTACCCTATAATAAACACTTTTCCGATTGTATGAACGAAATCCCCACAACGTAAGAGAAACACTTATACAATTTAATGAACGGTAAAGGGAATACTTTCAATTCGTTTTGAAATTTGTTATTTCATGGTTTATGATCATCTATACAAAGAATCCTCAATGGTATGCATTACAATTGTATAAGAAATGAAATACGGCAAAAAAAAATTGATGTTTTGAAACCCCAAACACTAGTTCCTCGGAATTCCCTCGGAATACTCCGACGGAATTCCGAGGGATATTTAAGTATCCGTCGGAATTTCCTCGGAATATTTTCATTTAACCGGGCAAATATTTTGCGAAAATTGAAATTGGAATTCCGACGGATACTATCCGTCGGACCCTAGGTTTTATAACCATGAGCCACTTCTTCATCCCCATTTCTCTCTTCTTCCTCTGCGCCTCCTCTCCCTCTTCTCCGGCGATTTACCCCTTCTCTCCGACCTCTTCTTCGGCGATCTCCCATTTCTCTTACACAAATCATGTAAGGACCCTATCCCACTCTCTTAGGTTCTATTTGTTAGGTTTTTTGTGTAGATTTGATAGATTTTTGTTAGGGTGATTGGTTAGGATTGTGATTTGGTTGTATAATAGGATTAGAATTGTGATTTGGTTGAATAATTTTTTTTGTTGAATTGATTTAGAATTTTTTTATAAAATTTTGATTTTTTTTGTATTTATAAATTCGATTTTTTGTATAAATTTGATTTTTCTATTTTACAAAACGATTTTTGTATATAAATTTGTTTTTTTCGATTTTACAAAACGTTTTTTGTATATAAATTCGATTTTTTGGATTTTACAAAACATTTTTAATATTTTTTAAAAAACAATTGTGATTAAAAACTATTATTTGGGATTTTGAAAAAAAAATAATTTTTTATATTTATATTATATAAATTTCTATATTTATTAAACATTTTTAATATTATTAAAACTTTTTTTGTAATTATTAAACTATTTTTTATTTATTAAATCTATTTTTTGCTTATTAGAACTATTTTTATATATTTATTAAACATTTTTAATGTCTATAAAACTTTTTTGTGATTAAAAAAACTATTATTTGGGATTTAGAAAAATAATAATTTTTTTATATTTATATTATATAAATTTCTATATTTATTAAAAATTTTTAATATTATTAAAACTATTTTTTGTAATTATTAAACTATTTTTTATTTATTAAAACTATTTTTTGTTTATTAGAACTATTTTTATATATTTATTAAACATTTTTAATGTCTATAAAACTTTTTTTGTGATTAAAAACTATTATTTGGGATTTTTTTTTTTAAAAAAAATTTAATTTATATATTTCGATATTTATTAAATATTTTTTTTATAATTTACAGGTCGCATGATGATCAGACCCGGCCTCGACAGCGTCGTGGTCGTGATGGTACGGGGAGCCAGTCTCGAGATTCCAGCCATTTTCAGGATTCCCCTTCGCCCCACAGCTCCTACCATACATCTCCCTCTGCTGCACCCACTCCTGCTCCTCTCGCTCCTGCTGCTGCACCCGCTCCTGCTCCTCCGGGTCCTCCGGTCGTGATGAGTGTTGCGGAGTTGGTTCGACAGCCCGGTCGTGACCATTTTCCCTATCTCACTCCATATCCACATGGACCGGGTCAAACATGGTAATTAAACATATTTTTTTTTCATTAAAATTTGATTCATTATTAATCGTTTGTTCTTTTTATTAGGTTCAACCGATCCGGGAACGGGATCAGCGCATGGATCAACCGTATGATGTATTCGGCCCTCGACAAGGGACATCCGACTTTCACTGACTTCCCTACCGACAAACAGCATCTGTGGTTTCGTCAGTTTGCGGTAAGTATTCTAATTTTTTACTTATATTTTTAATCTTTAATATAAATTTTCTACTAATTGTGTTTTTTTTTTCCAGCAAGAATTCACCTGGAATTCCGATGAGACGCTCTTTATCTATCACCACTTCGTCCATAAAGTTATGGACAACTACGGGAAGCAGATCAACGAGTGGAAGAAGAAGTGAGAAATCAATAAGGTTCGATTTAATTTATTAAACAATTTTTTAATTTATTAAAGTATTTTTTAATTTATTAAACTATTTTCTTTCTTTTTTTATTAAAAGGTCCCAAAGTCGATAAACAACACGGTCTGGACGGAGTTATGTGCGCATTGGGATAAGGAAGAGACGAAAAAAACTTCTTCCACCAACTCCACCAACCGCAGGAGCGACCGTAAAGGGAAGGGCGTCTTCAAGCATAACTTGGGTGCTCAATCTATTGCCTCTCTGGGAGATCGCATGGTAAGTTCAGCCGTTTTTTCTTCAATTATTTAAGTTTTAAAATTTTATTTTTTGTTTATTTCTTCTAATTTCTAATGTTTCTTTAATTTATGTTTTTTTTTCAAGGCGGAAGAAAATGATGGCGAGCCGGTTGATGATCTCGCCCTAATGAAGAGGGCGTATACCAACAAGAAGACCGGCCAGATTGATGACGGTCTTGTGAGGGAAGTGGTCAGCCTGGTCCAAACTCAGGTGCAAGACGAAGTGTCTCAGCTTGAAACCGAGGATGACGCTTCGACGGCTTCGACCAACTTATCCCGGTTTCGAATCAACGAAATCGTTGAATCCGTAAGTTCTTTTTTTTTTAAAGTTCAATTTATTTATTTCTTGATTTAAATTTGTAAATTTGGCTATTTTCAATTTCAGTCGGTTCCAAAGAAGAATTGACGTTTGGTCGGTTTGGGTCGTCGCACCCGGTCAGTTCCTCCTTCTTCTGCACCACCGCACTTTGTTGATCCAGAAGTACTTACGGCTCAGTTGAAGGACAAGGATGATCGCATATCTTTGTTGGAGACCCAGATGGCGGCTCAACAGGCGGGCTATGAAGCACAGAGGAGGCTGAACCAGCAAATGATGGAGATGATGCAGAGATGTACCCGAACGAGGTGTTCCCGGACGTGCCAGACCCGTAGTTTTTTTTTTCCAAAAACTCGGAATGTTTTATTTTTATTTGTGAAACTTTGAATATTAATTAATATGATTTCAATTTTAATTTTAATTTTATAGTTTCGAATTTAAATTTCAAAAATTTTATTTTTTTTAAAAAAAATTAATATTTTTTACATTCTGAGGAATTGAACCTTCAGAATATACCGAGGGAAATCTTCCTCGGAATATACCGAGGGACCCCGTTCCTCGGAATTTTCCGATGAAAATTCCGAGGAATATTTCTTCGGAACTTCCGAGGATTGGACCATCGGAAATTCCATCGAAATATCCCGACGAAGTTCTCCCTCGGTATATTCCGAGGAGCTTTCCGACGGACTGGTTGTCCTCGGAATTTCCTCGGAAATTTGTTTCCTCGGAATTCCGTCGGAAAATTCTGAGGGATTTCCGAGGAAAATTGAATTTCCGAGGAGTTATTTCCGAGGACTTGTTTCGTCGGAATGTCGTCGGAATAACGACATACCGACGATTTTTTCCCTCAGTTGTCGCTGTTTTCTTGTAGTGAAATATATATATATATATATATATTAAAGTTGAATGATTTGAAAGAAAATGATACATAAATGTTTTATTAAAAATGACATAAAAGCATATTAAAAATACAAATACAAACCGTAAACGAGAAAAACAGATTAGCTGAAATCTTGATTTGTTCCAAATTTTTGCCATATATTCTCAACCAAATCCGCTTTCAATCGTTGATGTATTGTTCTACCACGAAGTTGATTCCGAATGCTCATCAAATTATCGAGATTTGAAGGCATATCTGTAGAAAACGAGAAATCCACTTCTGAACTTCGGTTTGAATCCGAATTTTTGAAAACTGAAACATCAAACTGAGTGTACCCATCTCGTTCGTCTTCTACGATCATATTATGTAGAATGATACATGCTCTCATTATCTTTCCAATTTTTATTTTATCCCACAAAAGAGCTGGATTTTTGACTATGGCAAATCGAGCTTGCAAGACCCCAAAAGCTCGCTCGACATCTTTACGTACAGCGTCTTGATGTGTAGCGAATAAATGTGCTTTTGGACCTTGCGGAAGTGGAATAGATTGGAAAAAAGTAACCCATTTTGGATAAATACCATCTGTGAGATAGTAAGCCAATCAGTACTCGTGTCCGTTGACAGTGTAGTTAACTTTCGGAGCTCGACCTTCTAATATATCATCAAAAACTGGTGATCGTTCAAGAATATTGATATCGTTTAATGTATCTGAAGGTCCGAAAAACGCGTGCCATATCCAGAGGTCTGGTGAAGCTACTGCCTCTAGAACAATTGGCTATCCTGATCCACGTGCATATTGTCCTTTCCATGCGGTCGGACAATTCTTACACTCCCAATGCATACAATCAATGCTTCCTATCATCCCGGGAAATCCGCGTAGCTCTCCAATATCGAGTAGTCGTTGAAGATCTTCTGGAGTGGGTCTTCTTAGATACTCATCTCCAAATAAATTTATGATTCCTTGAACAAAATGTTCTAAGCATAAAAGTGCGGTAGTCTCATCAATACGGAGGTATTCGTCGATCGCATCAGCTGGGCAACCATATGCCATCATACGAATTGCTGCCGTTGCCTTTTGTAACGGAGAGAGACCGAAACTTCTAGTAGCATCTCTTCTCTGTTGAAAGTATGAGATTTCAGCGGAGAGTCGATCAACGATACGCATGAACAACGACTTGTTGATTCTAAAACGGCGTCGAAACATGTGAGAAGGATATGTTGCATCTTCACTAAAATAGTCGTTCCACAACTGTATGTGCCCTTGTTCTCGTTATCTTTCAATGTAAGCTCGTTTCTTTTTTGATCTTGATGCTTCTTGACGATTTTCAGCCCAAGTGACCAAGTGAAGAGATTATCGAATTGTTGATCGAAAATTTGATCAAACTTTTCATCCAAAAAGTCGTCAAAATTATTAGAAGAAGAAGCATCCATTTAGAAATGTAAATTTGAATTTAGAAATACCAAAGAAATTTTGAAATGGTAAGACAACGGGAGACTTGGATTTGTGAAATTAAAATGGTAAGAGAACGAGAGTTGTTGTTGTTGTTAAATGGTAAGACAAACAGAATTTAGAAATGCCATATAATTTTCTGAAATTAAAAGAGAAATGGTAAAAGATTTTGGAGACAAATGGAAGACACTTGTTCTTAGAAACAAACAGAAATGATATGTTTGAAAGAATGAGACACTTGTTTTTACAAACCCAAACGGGAGACTTAGATAAGAGAAATAATATGTTTGCCACTTGTTTTTACGACACACACTTGTAGAAAACATACAGACTCACAACTTATAGAAAACAATTTATTAAAAAATAGAGACAGCTAGTTGTTTATGTCTTGGTTTATTGTGTCACAAGTTGTCTTCGGTCTTGGCTCCTTCTGTCACAAGAAGTTGTTAAGTCTTGGCTTTATTTTCCACCTGCAATAGACACAAGCAAAACGTGATGAGTCCAAACTAACAAAGCCATGCAAAAACAAGTCTCAATTTATGAAAAACAGAGACATAACAAGCAGAACCATAAACATCCATTAACCATAAATAGTAGAAAGACAGTAAAGCATACAGACTCGACTCGAACATCCAAACATCCAAATGCAATTAAGTTAAAGACTTAAGACAGAAACAACATACAGACTTGCAACTTAAGACTCAAGCTAACAGATCAGTAATAAGCTTATTTTTTAATTGCATTTCGAGTTCACTTAATGGCTCAGACTTGGCAACTAGGCTCTCAAGCAATTTTTGTTTGTTAAGAGTTGCCTTCAAAGCAAAATCTTTCTGCCTAATCTCCCAAAAGCTTTGAAACTCCATCTTCTCCTTCTGTTCCGCTTCCAAAGTCGCTTGCTTCCTCACTGGCTTCTTTCTTCTTGCCTTTGCTGCTTTAACACCTTCTGGCCGAGCCATTGCTTCATCCTCTCCGTGGCTTACATGCACTGAGGTTGAAAACTGGTCATCCAACTTCCTCCTTTTTGACTGAACTTTATCCTTGGTAGCAGACGATGCAATCTATTTCTGATCATAGCGTAGCTCTAACCAGGCATGCTCTAGTGTGAACTTGGCCTTGTGATCATTGAAGAAAATCATGTGAGCCAACTTCAAAACGTCATCCTCGTTCTGTCCACTCGATCTCTGCTTCGTTGCCGCTTCATAACACCTAACAAACTTACACACGCCCTCATTAATCTTAATCCATCTCGCTTTACAGTGTGTTAGCTTCCTCTTTTGCGCGCCATCCAGCTTTAGACTCACAGCAAAATAAGCAGCAATGCGTTTCCAAAACGCAACTGCTTTCTGCTCATTTCCAACCACTGGGTCTTTCGAGGTGTTCAGCCAAGCACTTATCAGCACCCCATCTTCTGTTGGTGACCATTTTCTTCTCTCTTTACGGTCAGACAAGATCTCTGCATCTTCGTTGCCATCTTCAGTCCTTTGTGATCCGAACATAGAGGCATCTGACGCAGAGACTTCAACAGTTGGCTCACGAGGGACAGGCTGATAAGGGTTTTGAGTGATTGGTTGTTGACTGTTTAACAGGTTTTGAAAGCTACAATGTTGAGTATAAGGATCCATAATGGCTTTGGAAAAGGAAAGTAGATGGAGTTTTTTAATAGCTTTCGCGGATGCTTTATATGTGTTGTAAATGTTGAAGTTTTAAAGAGAAGTTTTTAAGTTGTTGAAGTTTTAATGTTGTTGTTGTTAATGTATTTTAGTATATCTATACCTAAATATCATTGATCACAAGGCCAAGTTCACATGATCATGTGAACCACAGAGCCTTAACCAATTTTATTAAGACAAAAGAAGTCAGAACGTAAGCATATCGATTCCACAAACAATCAATCCCACCATCGCTAATTAATACAAAATAGAGGAAATATTAAGCATATCAGATCCAGAAACAATCATTTCATCTATTCAACAGTCGAACAAAACTCTACTAGTAATCTAACAGATTTCACCGTCCTCAATATTATGAAACAATCATAAAAATCTCAAAATTAATTTTACAAAAGACAAGGGATGGGCGATAAACCAAAATCGAGACAGCAGTAACATAAACATCAAATCAAACGGATGATTTGTTACCGATAAGGAGATCGAGACGAGATTCCATACGAGGTTCGAGACAGAGACGACGAGGTTCGATAGAGAGACGACGAGGTTCGGGACAGAGACGAGACTCGAGAGAGAGAGACGACGAGATTTGATTCAGAGACGCCGAGCTTCGAGAGAGACGCCGAGCTTCGAGAGAGACGCTGAGTTTTTCGAGAGAGAGACGAGCTTGCTTCGAGAGAGAGACGACGAGGCTCGACGGAGATAGGACGAGGATCGACAGAGAGACGACGAGGCTCAGGACAGAGACGACGAGGCTCCAGACAGACGACGAGGTTCGCTTCAGAGTCACCGAGATTCAAGAGAGAGAAGACGGAGAAGTCGAGATTTTCGAGAGAGAGACGAGCTTGCTTCGAGAGAGAGATGACGAGGCTCAATAGAGATACAACGAGGCTAGACAGAGTGATGACGAGGCTCGGGATAGAGACGACGAGGCTCCAGACAGACGACGAGGTTCGCTTCAAAGTCGTCGAGATTCGAGAGAGAGAAGACGGAGAAGTCGAGAATGAATCGACTTTTTGCGAGTCGTGACGAAGGAGAGAGAGACCATTGATGGGCGGTCCAATGAGAAGGCGCCACGACACGGCTCCCTACCAAAACTAAAAAGCTCAATTTTAAGAGTGGTACTGACTTAATTTGGGCTTTTTGATTTATTTTTTATTCAGTTTTGTTAAGCACCATGGGTTTAGTCACCCCGATGGAGCTGCTCTAAACAAGATATTTTCTTAGTTTGGGCTCCCAAGCCCACTATCACTAATTCACATGGTTTAAAATGAGTAATGATTAAATGGCCCAACGACTAATACACACTCGCTTCGATTCACGTTTATTTTTCTTTTCAAAATTCAATTCAGGTCGATTCAAGTTGGAAGTGGCAAAAATTTAGTTACGTGGGACCCACAACTTGCTGACGTGGACATCTTAAGAAAGAGGAAACTGTACTATTATAATATAGATTAATAGGATCGGTCCGGAGTTTTTTATTTAAATATTAATTATAATCATATATTTATGTTGTTTTGATATATAAATATTATATAAATATAAGTAGCTAGATAATTATAAAATTATTTTTAATTATTTATTGTTTTCTGTCTTATGAATATCAATTAACCCAATTTCTTACAATAAAATTTTTCGTTGATTTATTTATTAAATGAAACTTGTGTAGCTTAAAATCATGCATGCATTTAAGCTGAATCGAATCTAAACTAAACCGAAGTAAATCCGGTTATGTTCTGTCGTTTTTCTTTGAAACAAAAGGCTCAAAAGAAAAGACCCAATGGAAATTGAACGCATTGTTTCCTGTCTATTTTCCTTTTAAGTTTAAAATATATATCTCATATCTCACCAACACTCATGTCTCTGCGCGTGTATGGCACTTCCATTCATGTTAATTCTCAATAACTAATTAAAAAATGAAATAAAAACCTTTGATTGCTTCCTTTATTTCTTATGATTCGTTCGGAGCAATCTTTGCTTTGATAATATCTATATTTCTTTAAACAAAAAAAAAACTATATTTCTCTCTTGATCGAGTCATAGCGGAATTGAGAAACCAATCTGATTTACTCGCCACCGCTTAAATTGTGGAATGTTTTTATTAATTGGCTTGATTTTCTTTTTTAACCTCTTCAGTGTTGTTGCTAATCATCCTCGTCCCTCTGCCTCTTCACACTCTGCAAAACTCATCGCCAATAATTTTAAACTCTTGAATGTTATTTAGTTACCGGAGGTGGCGGCGAAATGAACCGTCACTGTTGATATCGCCTCCAACCAAAGCGAAGTCAATAGCATCCAGAAACTCACAGTACGCTCCTTCTTTTCCTTCTCGTTTCCAAAGTTTCAGTTTTTACATATGTTTTTATTATATTGGCTATCTCTCTGTATTTGGGCAATATCACGGTTTGAACAAAAAGCCCACTAAACTGTAAACAGTTATGAAACGCAGCAGCCCACATTAAAAGTTAATGAAACGATGAGTTTAAGATAAAGAGGACAAGTGTCGCACTCACAATCAATGACTTTATGACGCGGCGTTATATGAGAGAAGAAAACATTCTTTTTATATATACTAGTGGTATTCCGGCGCTACGCGCCGGGTTCGTATGTTTTATTTTCTAATGAGTTCAAAATTGTTTTTTTATTTAGTTGGTAGTGGTTAGTAATAGTAATGTATTACTTTGTTTCGAAGTTTCTTAGGTCAAAGAGAAATCACATAAGTGATTTTCACTAATTGATTCAATAAAAATAGACCAATGCATGTTTTTGTTTTGTGAATATATTTTTGAATGAAGATAATAAATTCATTCATCCTCTTAAAATAGTAATAATCTTCGCATGCTTTGTTTAAGTTATGGATGTGGTAATCTGTTAAGGACTTTATTGTGGATGTATTGGTTGAATAATCTGTCTTCAATATGATTTTGAATCCATTAAGTGAATTCTTAATCATGGTCTAGCATTGATCGGACCTGAATTGACTATTTTTCAGGATAATTTATCCATATTTTTTACTTCTTCGAAATTGCCTCTGCATAACATTAATATATCATAAGATATGTGTCGTTGTCATAGTTTCCATCTGCAGATTGGTAAAGATGGATAGATTTGCGGTGGTAAAAGTATTGATTTAACTCCTTAATGTACTGAGCCTCTGGATTGTCATTATCCAAACATTGATTTTTTAAATGAATGTAATGATATATCATCCTAAATGACTCTGCTGCAAATATCATAGACTGAGGTTTTTGAAATAAACAGTGGAGATATGTATCTAAAGAGTTTCTTTCACAGTTATAAGCTTCTAAAAACGTTACCGCGTCGATAATGGATAAAATTGATCAATAAAACAAAACCACTTTCTTTGCTTCCACATTTACAAAATCAGTAATACAACCTAAAAACACAAAGAAAATAATAGTTCATAAAGTTGGACATAGGTAAAAATCTGCAAACACTACCATAACTTCAAAACCATAGTGCAACGTTATGGACCACACAATTTCAAAATAAAAACATATCTGCAAACTTATCGCTACAGAGTACATGTCCAAACCAAACATGACTACTACTACGCAAAATATAACTAAGAGACTGTTTTTTGTGTACCAGAAATTTAAGAGACTGAACAACAAAAAAACATATTGAAACTAAAATATTTGGAGCTAAAATCATGAAGACTATATTTGCCTTCTACAATATGATATAACGAAATATAGAAAACTCAAAAAGAAAAAATAAATTATATTCTTAAAAGTAAAAAATAAATTACATTTTTCAAATAAACTATTATTCTTTTACTGAAAAAACAAAAATTGAAACATCATAAATTAAATTCAAACATTTAGTTTAGTATCTATTAAATCACTCTTTTCTCTTCACAACAAAATAGTGACTGTAAGTAAATATACAATATATTCATTTACATCCTATTTCATTTGGGTGAGAGGTCAGTATCCTACAAAAGGATGCCGCAAAAAAGATTGAAACACAATAAATTAACAAAGCCCAAAATTTACATTCTCGAACCAATTAAATAATTTAATTTTATTGAAACATGTAATTCTACACGATTTTATCGCAATAGAATAATAAAATTAATTGAAAGGTATATCTAAAGCATTAATAAAATTTATAAGAAAAAAAATTCAGTGTTTAATTATTTTAAAGATATAAATCAACAACATATAGTTTTTAAGTCATATAATATATATATACACATATATATATATATATATATCAATATTATTAGCGTTTGCACTCTAATAATTTAAAATTCAAATTATAATTTATATTTTTGTAAAAATAAATAAAATGATTTTTATATATTCTAATAGTAATATAATAGATTAAATATATTAAAATTTATATAAGAAAACCCGGGCGTAGCATAAGTTGTCTTTGGATGTCACATGCTACATGATTATTTTGCAAATCAATTAAATTACATAAATGTTTGACACCTTTAAACTTTTGATAAAATAAAGTAAGATTCAAAACGGAGCAGCAAACCAACATATGGAGAGTCGGTCTATTTAGAGATTTTTCATGGATCCATTTTTAATACTTGAAATAGATTTAAGAAAAAAAAAACACAAGTTTCAAACTTATAAGCAAACCGAAAGATACAAAGTGAGTGTGAAATAAAAGTCATCTAAAAAAGACATAATAAATAGCTCAAAGTCACAAACTTAAGCAGCATGTTGGCTAGCGAGAGCCTTTGCCTGGCTGCTTCAATGATGGTAAGCTTAACACCCTTACCCTTACGTATACACCCACGGCCTTGACCCTTTGCCAAGGGTGAACACATTCCTCAACCTTGTTGGAAACTCATGTCCTGATGAGTCTTGGATGTGGATAGTCTCAAAGCTTCACTTATGCTTCACACTATTTTTAATCCCACTAACACGCCCTCTGTTTCTACCCCCAACCACCATCACAACATTCCCGACATCAAACTTGATGAACTCAACAATCTTGTTCTCCTCCAAGTCGATCTTAATGGTTTCATTACTAATGTGCGACCATCGTATGTGTTCAGGAAAAGGATGCCCTTTTGTTCGAACTGGATAGTTCTAACCTTGCAAAACTTAAACCGTAGATAAGAAAAGAAACAAATCTTGGTGGTACACATTCATGTCAAGCATTACTCTAAATTATGACAAGAGCAAGAGAGATCAAAACCTTAGATTCCTCGTCCCTGATGGGAGTGAAGACGGAAACGTCCTTTGGTATCATAGATAAGACGGAAGTTCTCGTAGCAGAAGATAAACAAATGCACCACCAAGTTTGTCAAGCATCCAATATTTAGGAGCATTGAGCCTCTTCATATGCTTCTTTAAACCTCTCGCCTGTGTAATAACCCAACATAACACATGTGTTAGAGCGATACAAAAACTATAGCCAGTGATAGATGTTCCATTGAGATCTAAGTAAGCCAGATCTAAGGACTACTATCCACTAAATGATCCCAACACCAAAGCCGTCTAAATGTCTTCCCTGTAAAGAAAAAAAATATCCTACAAAACTAGTATGATGTAAGGCCAATCTAACAATTTCAGAATGAGGTCAAATAAAGAAACTGGAAAACAACAAACACTCACTTTTGCAAATGATATGCAAACCAACCAGCAATCATCAGAGACTGTCCAAGAAAACACACAATTAAAGGGCTAAGTAACTAAGCAAGCAAGGAAGTTGTCATTAGCTGGATCAATATTCAAAACAGAGTAATTTAATACTCTGGAAACTACACAATACCCCTTTTCATCCAATGTATTATGCGGTCTGACCACTGGCAATTGCACCAACCATACCACCCTCATTGGATAGAGAACCAAACATAAAGTATTAATACATGGACAAGAGATCAAAGTCAGACAAAGAATAAACCAGACAGTTCTAGACAGAAAAATTGGTTAATTACCTCAGATACAGTAGTTAAACCGAGATCCTTAGTGATCGCAACTTCTGTTGGAGAATAATAATCACACTGGACCCAAACCATACAAATCAGTCACAACTCTCTACAAATGGAAAAAAAAAGTTGAAAGGGTTGAACTTTCTTCTTACAGTGAAACCGAATTGAATATGACTAAGAGTAGCGATCAGACCACATGCAAAAACATAGATAGAGCTGTCACTGATAACTTGAGACGAACCCATCATACGCGACTCTCTTGAACCCATCTGACACCAACTCCTTGTGTGTATGAAAGGTCATCTTAGATCATTCCTGGCCCCCTCTGTATCACTCATCTTTTGGTTCTTGACTCTACAATCTTAATCGTAATCTATATATCAAAGCTTCAAGATCTAAACTCCTTTGGACTTTCTTGTCGGTATAGAGGATCTAGAAACTGGGTTTTCGATGAATGGATTAAGAGACGCCGGATTAATGGAAGTGAAAACGGAAACTGCAAACGTCACAGAAACGTTGCTGGGATAGGTGAGACGCAAAGCGATACTCCTCTAACATCTACTGAAAGAAACGCTAAATAAATCCAGGTCCAATATGAGAAACAAATTAGCGGGCCACTGATTGACACTTAAAAACCGAAGCCCACTAAAACAGAAAAGAACATTTTTAATGATCGAAAAGATCATGCCACGTGTCAACAAAAGCTGATGTGGAGAGCTGAGGTAAGAGAAAACTCTATTTTATTATTATATATATAGATAGATAGATAGATAGATTTAAAGAGATACGTTGGTGGGCTTAATTTTAAATAGCTTAATTGGCCCAAATTGAGAAAACGGATTGATTGTAAAAAGATTCAATCGTGATCGAGTAATTTTAAAAGCGCGTTTTAGAGTTTAACTGCCGCTTGCCGGAGGAGAAAACTCAACTCGCCGTTAGCTACCCCGAACTCCAGTTTTATTCCCGCCGTGTATTGCCTGACATCCACCGCGCCGTTTCTGAACTCCGATCAAGTTGATGTCGGGATTCGCAGCTCACCTAGTGCTCCTCCTCGTTCTCGTCTCTGTCTCCTTGTCGCCGTGGGTCAGGTGAGCTAGAAAGCTAGGGTTTTTATCGGTTTGGTCTGTGAACTCTGTTGGATTCGATCTGCGAGTTCGGTTTTAGATCCAATTGAAAACTCTTGTCGCTGGATGAATCTCGTAGCTGTTAGCTTATTCCAAATGTCAACTGATTAGTGTTTTGTTAACTTGTTTGAACTTTTTTGTTATCCGATTTGATGAGCTAAAAACTGTTTAGGTGTTTAGGTAAAGAGAGAACATTGGCTATGATAAAGCCAGATGGAGTCTCTGGTAACTACACTGAAGAAATCAAAAGGATCGTTGTCGAGGCTGGTTTCAATATCGTCAAGGAGAGGCTTACTCAGCTGGACAAGGAGACAGCCTCTGCGTTTTACGACGAGCACTCGTCAAGGAGCTTTTTTCCTCATCTTGTTTCTTACATGACAAGGTGAGCGAGTTTTGGTGCTAACACTATAAGTGCATCTTTGCTTTTGTCTGCTTTCGCTAATGCGTGTGAACTACTGTATGTGATAAGTGGTCCTGTGGTGGTGATGGTGTTGGAGAAGAGAGACGCTGTTTCTGATTGGCGTGGTTTAATCGGGCCTACTGATGCGCAAAAGGCTAAGATTTCTCATCCTCACAGGTTTGAATTTATTTTGCTCTCAAACACCTCCTTCTCTGAGTTTATTTATTCTCTTTTTGTTTCTTGAATTTGCAAATACATTGTGAGGCTAAGTTATGACTCATTAGGTTATTTGAAGATCATTCTTTGACTTGTTATGACTCATTTGGTTGATCTTCCGTCATGTATACTATAAACTCTTGTCTTGTTTCTTGCAGTATCAGAGCATTATGTGGTAAGGACTCTCAGAGAAATTGTGTGCACGGCTCTGATTCAACACCATCAGCTGAGAGAGAGATCAAGTTTTTCTTCAAGGATTTAGTTTCAGGTTTAGTAGTTTTTCACATCTCACTTGTTCCTTGATTCAGTATTATTTGCTTAGAATCATTGACCAAACCATATCCGTTTTGATATTTGCAGGTGACGTCGCTTCACAACATGATGAACTATAAGATACACCAAAAGATACTCTTTGTAATCTTGTAACTGTTGCTTGATCTATCTATAGGGCATGTTCGTTTACGTGTTGCGCGACCTGCGACTTGCAACTAAAATTACGTTCGTTTATGTGTCGCGCGACCTGCGATTTGCGACCTGCGACTAAACCTGCGATCTGCGACTAAAACTATGTTTGTTTACGTGTCGCGCGACCTGCGATCTGCGACCTGCGACCAGTCGCCCTATCAAAATTTTCTTAATTTTTAGTCGCTGTTTTTTCGGGCGACTTGAATGGGAACCCGCGACTGGTCGTACGATCAGTCGCGCGATATCAAAACGAACAACAACCTGCGACATGCGACCAATCGCAGGTCGCATGTTATGCGACAGCAAAATGAACAACAACCTGCGACGTGCGATAAGTCGCATGTCGTAGGTCGCGTGATAGCTAAACGAACAGATTAGTCGCGCGACATCAAAACGAACAACAATCTGCGACATACGACCAATCGTAGGTTATGCAACAGCAAAGCAAACAACAACCTGCGACATGCGATAAGTCGTAGGTCGTATGTCGCAGGTCGCGTGATAGCTAAACGAACAGGCCATAGTCACATATACTGTTTCATACATAACAAATGTTCAGTAACTTCGAGAGAACTTTATGAATTTTGGGAACAGTGGTATTATTACCACTCAGATTTCAATCTAAGACACATCAGTATACTTTACATAGACACCCCCAAAGCGTTATGCATGAATACAATATTTGTTTTCCGTGGCTTTTTATTCTGGATAACTCACGCCTAGACCAGGTATTAGGGTAAGATGGGCAAAGGCCTATTATTTTTTAGTTTTGATAATATTTGATTATCTATCTATAGTATAATATCGGATCTCAAAAAAAAGATCTAAATTATTGCTTGTTTTTCCCAACGAATCGATTAATATTCATAAGATTTATGATGTTTGCAAGAAAACAGCAGAAAATGAAGAAATTTGGTCTAAAACTCGTCAAAAAAGAAGAGACGTCGAATGTAAATTTGCAGAAAACCTAAAACTGTAAAGAGGAAGACAATGAGTAAATAACCAAATTATCTTCATTTAAGTTAAACATTAAAAACATTGAAAAACATCCAAAAATGTCTCCTTCTTGCTTCGAACTCGGGTTCGATATTAAGTTAGGAGAACTCCGAACCGCTGAACTATGTAATCATGATTGTATCTTTTACAAATGTATTATATATAACCAAAACAAATCGCCGATTAATCCCCGTAAAATCTTTGATTTTTTCATTCGGCGCTAGACGTAACCCGAGCGTACGAGGAACGCCTAGCGAGTTTCCGAACAGGGATCTATACTATTATTTATGAAGTGATTTTGTTTATTTGTCATTATTTCCATGATTTTAGGTAATTTTACTTATTTGTCATGTTTTAATTAGGTTTAAACTGAGTCATTAATTTATTAATATTTTTTTTCTTAGTCAATAATTTATTAATTTAAATAATATAACTATGAAATTTGAAACCATGTATATAATTATTTTGATATTGCTTATGTGTCATGTTCTCCACGATTTTAGTTATTTTTGCTTATTTGTCATATTTTTATTAGGTTATAGCATAGTCATTAAATTATTATTAGTTTTTAGCTGAGTAATTAATTTATTAATTTAAATAATATAACTATAAACTTTGTAACTAGATATATAATTATTTTGATTTTGTTTATTTGTCACGTTCTCCATGATTTTACTTAATTTTGCTATTTTTCATGTTTTTATTAGGATTTAGCTAAGTCATTAATTTGTTATTAGTTTTCTCTGAGTCATTAATTTATTAATTTAAATAATATAACCATTTCAAGATTTGTAATTAGATATATAATTTTTAAATAAATTTTGTAACCAATTCTTATTATTCTGTTTTAAAATCATATTTGTTAGTGGTAATTTAAAATTATATTTGTTACTGGATGTGGAACATAATCTATTTTTTATTATACTTTATCATTTTATGATAGTATAGATAATGTATAAGTGATATTTATCTTATCTTAGTATCCATCTTAATAATGTATTATAATTATTTGTCAACACTATGCTATGATAGTATATATTCTCATCCTACGTTTGAAGGGAAATACACACAAAACTTACAAAACTTCATTTTTAAATAATATGAAACACTTTCAAATGTTCTCTTTTTGAAAAAGAACCCCATTTCATTTTTTCTTATTAGAGTTAATGAGTCGGTTAAAGATTACTATAAAATTAGAGTAAAGGTGTTGCTACTTTAGAATCATGAAAAAGTCAAAATTTGTTTCAATTGAATTGGTATTGGTGTCATTGTAAATATATTAATTTATTTCATTTTTGATTCACATTAATTATATGATTTGGTGTGAGTCACTTATTTGAAATTTAATTTGTAGGGAACTAGGACTCATGCTTCTGTTGAAAAATATTCTTTTGGCGACTTGTTTTTTTTTGGTAATTTTCTATATACATTATCTCAACGGGATTCTTTTATTCTGTATAATTTTACTTTCAGTGATTATACCATAAAATATAAAAATACTCCTGTGCTTTTTAAGACAAATTTTTATATAACAACCAAAATCATACCCTGTAATGATTTTCCAAAAAGTCAACAAATAATGATTTCAAAGAATTTAAAAAAATATAGGGACGTCAATATGAAAATGTATTTTTAGTCTGTATATTTTCTATATCATATTTTATTTTTATTGATGTGTCTTATTTATGATATGTTTGTTCACGAGTTCTTATTTATGATATGTTTGTTCACGAGCTCTTATTTTCGTAAATAATATATATATTTATCATGATATTTGGGACATTTAATTAATAAATAGATATTAACAATATCTATCGATAATATCATAATTATGTTTATTTTATTTTTATTTTATGGTGTTAACAACTATTATTATAGTCATTTTCTGATTCTTATTGAAAACATGATCCAAATAAATATTACAATATTAAAGTTAAGATTAAAAGTAAAAAGTCAATAAAAATACGTCGTAAACTATAAATTATCTAATTAAGTTAAACAATAATATTCTTAACTTAAAATAAATTAATTTGTATTTGTACGTGACCAAACATCAAAATCACAAATAAAATTATGCTAATATGAAAATTAACTTAAAATATTTAAAAACATATAGAAACTTGAAAAATTAGAATTAAAACATTAAATAACACTAAAAATTTGTTAAATAATAAACATAATATAAATATTATCTAAGAGAATACAGAGATAGTATTTTGTAATCAATTATTTTTGTGTTTTTGTTCAATGTTTTTAAAATCTAAATTATAGAGAATATATAATGTTTGTTGGCTATTGTTATTTTGTTGATGTTTTATGGGTTGTGATTGTTTATAAATATTTTCTTTCAGTGCCATTGAATTTTTTTCAGTCCACAAATAAAATAAATATATATAAAAAATAAGTTTTTAATTTCAAATCCAAGTTGTCTAATTTTATTACTATAGTTTTTTTAGATCTAACATCCATATTCTATAAAATAAAAATATAAAACAAAAATATAATTTAATTCATTGATTATTAATATGAATATTGAAGTTTTATAATTTATAATATTAATTAAAAATTTGTATCTAATTTAATAATTAATTTTGTATAAAAAATAAACATTAGAATTGAAAATTTTTAGGTGTATATATATATTAATCCGCACAGGTACGGACCATCAACTAGTTGTTTCTATATAATTCATTAGCTATTAGCCTATTACATCTTCAATGTATCAAACAACGAAGTGTACATATGTTATGTTTGATAAAGAGTTAACATATTTAATAAATATGTGTATACCGGATGGCGGATGCTATAGAACCAAGATGAATATAAAATGTTTATATACATGGTATCACACCAATTAAGCTGTAACGTATTTGCCAAAAACAGTTTTCACGTTTACTATTTGATTACTAAACAAAGTTATAACTATAACTTTGTTATTATTATTTTTTAAAAATTAATCACTGTTTAGGAATAAAAATACAAAATTAATGTATGAAATAGTCATGTCACAATTATATAGTTATTCAACCTCACAAATTCAATACAATTATCAAAATCTTTTACTAATAATTTTTTAAAAAAATATTATAGACAAACATATAAATTAAATTTCTTTAACAGATAAGAAAAAATTACAAAAAATGTTACATATTTATAGAAACAAAAAATTACAAACCAACATTGTACATGCGGATCAAGATCTAGAACTGACAAATATGATTACAAAGAAACGGGCATATATGCATATGATTACAAAGAACCAAGCATAGGCCGGATCAACTTTTAAACATCTATTTTTTATAATATAGATCTTGATTAAGATTTAAACACAAATATGATTACAAATAAAAACACAAATGTGATTATAAAGAGAAACAAATATATGAACATTAAAAATTTCTAAAATAAAAATAAACAAAAAATATACATACCTTTTCGAAAAAGATGGGTCATAAGCTAGTTCTAGTATAATCTTAAACAGATGTTAAAAAAAATAACATTCATGGGCATCGCCAAAGTTACAAAGAAAACTATTAATGCTACTATTGAAATACATTCTTTAAGAATCTCTTAAAGCCCTTAAAGAGATTAGCTTTCTCAAAGCTCTCCCCTCTTTGTTTCTTCACGGGAAAGACCTCGAGATCCTTGGCTAACTGTTTGTAAAAAAATTCCCACAGAGCGATAATCGGTTGATAGTAATCAGGGTGAGAATACATACAATTGAACAGCATCCCAGCGATCTCCTTACACTTAGTGCTACGAGGTCTTTCACAATCTTCCAAGTATAAATCTTAAACAGATGTTAAGAAAAATAGCATTCATAGGCATCACCAAAATTACAAGGAAAACTATTAATGCTACTGTTGAAATACATTATTTAAAAAAGAAAAAAAAAACTTAGAATCTCTTAAAGCCCTTAAAGAGATTAGCTTTCTCAAAGCTCTCCTCTCTTTGTTTTTTCGCATGAAAGACATCGAGTTCCTTGGCTAACTGTTTGTAAAAAGCTTCCCACAGAGCGATAACCGGTTGATAGTAATCAGGGTGAGAATACATACAATTGAACAACATCCCATCGATCTCCTTACACTTAGTGCTACGAGGTCTTTCACAATCTTCCAGAGCGTTAAAAACATCTTTGCAACCGCCTCCTCTCATGAACTCGAAATACCTAGCTTCTGCGGCTTCTTCCTCAGTTGATGATTCCCCTGCTCTCGGTGGGAACAAGCCATGGATGTTCTTTTTCAACAAATCTCCATTAGTTCTCACAGAATATGGCCAATCACTATAATCTTCCGGTTTCTCTTGCTCCGGTTTTGCCGGCGGAAATTAGATGGATGACGTGATCCCCATTCAGCGATTCTGGTGGTTAATAAAGTAACAAGACGATATTGAGAGATTGAGGATATTTTTCCAGTGATCTCTATTACACAAATTTGTTTATATAGGTGCTAAGAGAACACAACCCTTCCGATTTTGCAGCCAATTCTGAAAGCTTTAGGCCTTTAGTGGGCTTGTCGCGTGAAGTGCAAACCTTTTTACTGAAAAAGGTTCGTCTTGATAATAGACCTTTTTTTTTTTGTAACACTCTTGATAATAGACCAATTCAAATACATTGTGAGGCTAAGTCATGACTCATTAGGTTATTTAAAGATCATTCTTTGAATCGTGACAAAAAAAAAAGATCATTCTTTGACTTGTTATGACTCATTAGGTTGATCTTCCGTCATGTATACTATAAACTCTTGTCTTGTTTCTTGCAGCATCAGAGCATTGTGTGGTAAGGACTCGCAAAAACACTGTGAGAGAGAAATTAACTTTTTCTTCGAGGATGTAGTTTCAGGTTTAGTAGTTTTTTCATATCCCCCTTGTTCCTTGATTCAGTATTATTAGTTAGAATCATTGACCAAACCATATCCGTTCTGATATTTGCAGGTGACATCGCTTCACCACAACATGATGAACTATAAGATACACCAATAGATGTTCTCTTTGCAATCTTGTAACTGTTGCTTGATCTATCTATAGTCACATCTACTGTTTCATAACAAATGTTCATTAACTTCGAGAGAACTTTATGAATTTTGGGAACAGTGGTATTATGACCACCCAGATTTCAATCTAAGACACATCAGTATACTTTACATAGACACCCTTAAAGCGTTATGCTTATGCATGCATACAATTTTTGTTTTCCGGGGCTTTTTGTTCTGGATAACTCAAGCCTCGCTCAGGTATTAGGGTAAGATGGGCAAAAGGCCTATTAGTTTTTAGTTTTGATAAAATTTGTAAATATAGAAATTTAACAAAGAAGAAATAAAAAGCGTGGAAAGGGAAGAGAGGAAAACATTCCTGAAATAGAAACTTTAGTTTAGCTTTTTTTTTTTTTGTAACACTTGCTCTTTAATTAGAAAAAGGCTTCAGGCCCAAAGTAGTTTTAGTCCATGGATGGGTCAGATACACGAGAAGGAAATAGAGAGAGTTTTGCTAAACGATCCGCTTCCACATTCAGCGATCGGGAGAGATGAGAGAATGATATCTCGACAAAAGCATATGAGATCCTTTGGATATCTTTGACAATACCAAAGATCTCTTTTACCTGCATGTCGTTGTTGATGGTTCTGATGAGCGTTAGGTTGTCAGAGAAAGCTTTGAGCTTTTGGTGCTCAAGTTCCACTGCAGAGAGGAGACCAGATCGGAGCGCAATTGCTTCCGCTACTAGTGGTGAGGTGATCGATTCAAGCGTAGCTGAACCATAGCTAAGGTGAGTTCTGTTTCCATTAGAGAAGATCCAAGCGATTCCTGCCCGTTTTGATCTCTTATCGTATGCCGCATCAGATCTGCATGTCGTGTAGGCGCCGCTTTCACCAGTGTTTCCTGTCGATCTTCTTGATGTAGGTATCACTTTCTTCACCGATTGAATCTGTTGTTGTGCATTGTTCCATTCTCTTCCTAGATTCGGAGCTTTTGTCGTTGTTTCCATAGGTGATAGAATCCAATTCTCAAAGACATGCAAGTTGCGAGTCGACCAAATTGCCCAAAGGACCCAAGGGAGGACCGTCATTGCAATCCCTGATGGAGGCAAACAGACTGTGGTCCTGAATTCAACTAGAGCTTGCTTGAAGTTTATGTCCGTAGCTAGGTGAACTACTTGTCTCAGGGGGATTAGCTTCCAGACTTCTTGAGCAAAAGGTCAAGAGAAAAAGGTGTGCATCACCGTTTCACTACCTTTACATTTGATATACCGCACATCTGAGTTAATTCCACGTTTTTGCAGTTGCTCTCCCAGCGGTATGGCTTCGTTGATGATTGACCACAAGAAAAGCTTCATCTTTGGTGAGCATTTTGCAGACCATACATCTTTGATTCATCCAAATGTTTCTATGGTCTCATCTAGAGGTGTTAACTCTTTTGTAGAAACTGCGTAGTAACCTGACTTTGTGGTATAGGTACCAGACTGTAGCGGTTGCCATATGAAGATATCCTCTGTGTTTGCATGGCCAGGATGAAGGAGTTGAACTTCTGTAGCCACCTGAGGTAAGAGTTCTTCCACTCTCTTCTTATTCCACTTCATGTCTGTCGTAAGGAGATCAGCCATTGTTAGGTCTAGAGCATGATCTGGTATGGGTCCGTATGGTTTCAGCTCTGAGTCTAGAGAAATCCAAGAGTCTTTCCAAATCTTAGTATTGACCCCGTTACCAATAGCTTTACCTACTCTTCGTCTAAGTAGGTCCATGCCATGTAAAATACTTCTCCACCCATGAGAGCACACTGCCGGTAGTTCTACTTCTAAGAATGACCTCTTGTGGCAATATTTTCCTAGTAGAACCCTAGCTAGGAGACATTCCGGATTCGTAAGCAGTCGCCAAGCCTGCTTAGCAAGAAGAGCTTGGTTGAACAGTTGTATGTCTCTAAGTCCTAGTCCTCCTCTGTCTTTTGGTTTAGTCAGCTTGTCCCATGCTACCCAACACATTCGTCTTGTCCTATCCGATGAGTCCCACCAAAATCTAGTTAGAATTGACTGAATTCTTTTGCACAAACTGACAGGTAACTCAAAGCAAGACATGGTGTATGTGGGGATTGCTGTCAGCACCGCCTTTAACAGAGTGAGCTTCCCAGCTCTGGATAGGTGTCTCGTTGATCGGCTTGAAGCTTGTTGTCTGATGCGATCCACTATGGCCGTGAATAAGTCCTTTTTCCTCCTCCTGAAATGTTCAGGTAATCCCAAGTACTTTCCTGATCCTCTTTCTTTGTCAATTCCTAGAGTTTCTTTGACGCTTCTTTTTATTTCAGGTGGTGTCTTTGATGAGAACGTGATGGAGGATTTGTCGACATTTATTTTCTGCCCGAAGCTTTCTCGTACCTCTCAAGGACGATCTTCAGCTTATTGCAACTGGTCTGGGACGTTTGGCAGAAGAACATGGTATCATCTAGCGCCGGGAATTTGACTCTTTACCCGCGGAACCCGGCCCATTTGGCCCGCTACGGGGCGGGTGCGGGCCCAAAAAAATTGGGTTTTAAAAAATGCGGGTCAGGCGGATTGTGCCAGAAGATAGCGGGGCGGGCGCGGGTCTTAATAATTCTGGTAGCGGGTTAGCGGGCACCCGCATATGTTGAGAAACATGTGGTTTTGGTTTTAAGTTTGTGTTGTTTTTGCGTTTTAGGTTGTTAATGTGTGTCGTTGTTTAGTCTTAGGTTGTAACTGTGTGATGTTTTAACTTTTCAGGGGAATAAAATTAAAATCTGAAAGCCCTAGTTGGCTTCAGTCTCGTTTCGCTGCCGAACCCTAATCGAAGCTCACTCTCTGCTGATCGTTGTTTCTCATTCTGAGTCTCGACTTCTCAGTTCTCAGCATGTCTATGTGTCTCTAGACTGGACTCTCTGCATCTCTCTCTCTCTCTCTCTCGTTCAAGGACAAGGTATATGCCGATCTTTCTCTCTCTCAACTAGTCAACTATATGTCTATATCTCTCACTCTCTCGATCTATGTTTCTCCCGACTCTATGTCTCTCTCTGTCTCTCTCTCGACTCACTATCTCTGTCTCTCTCTCGACTCACTGTCTCTGTCGATCTCTGTCTTTACTGACTCTCTGTTTCTCTCATTGTTGAGTTCTCATAGTCTTCCTCTTGTATTTTTGTTCTGAACAGGTACTAACATGGATTCAGACCAACAAAATAGAGCTGATGGTGGAATAATAACAACATATCCGAGTGTTGTTAGTGAGGGGTCGAGCTTACCTCATGAAATTTCAGAGGATTCAAGTTAGCTGTCACCTCCCACAAAATGTTCAAGCACTGATCTATGCTCGTAATTGCCTCGGCGGCTTTGAACCATATGACAGTTGTAAGTTTACTTGATTCATAGTTTAGCACTCATATTGTACAGCAACAGAGTCTTCATTCATGAAATGTTATGTTGGTTTTGGACAGAAACAGAGGCTGTTGAATCTAGTGATCAAGAGGAAATCTTGATGTCTGTGACGTTTGCATAGACGTGTAAGTGATAGTTTATTAGTCATTTGCCTTCATTCATTTATTTGATGATCGTATACTGAACTATTTTACCATTTAGGCAACTGATCAATTTGAGGTCGTGGCAAAAACAAGAATGAAGACCTCTATGTATCTAAGTTCGATTTCAGTATGGATAAGAACTTATGTTTTTTGTGCTGTTTCCTGTTCTTTAGAACTTAAACCTATGGCGTGGTGTCTGTTGAAACTTAAATTTATGTCTTGTTGTTGAAACTTTGAGACTTATATTACGTTTTATGTGTGTTGTCATGTTTTTTTGTGATTTGGCCAAAAAAAAAAAATTTCTTGATTCTGGTGGGTTACCCGCGAGACCCGCTTGATTAATGCGGGGCGGGTGCGGGCGTCTTGTATAACTCTTAGCGGGTCAAGCGGGTAATTTTTTTTAAAAAAAAATTTGACTCATACCCGCAGCGGGGCGGGTCAGGCGGGACGGATCCGACCCGCTTCCCAGGACTAGTATCATCTGCAAAAAGCAGATGATTAACCCTTGGACTGCCCCTTGCCACTTTGATACCTTGAAAGGTACCGTCTCTTTCCGGCTTTTGACATAGACCAGATAATACTTGACCACAGAGAATGAATAAGTACGGGGAGAGTGGGTCTCCCTGTCTTATTTCTCGCTTAGGGTGTACCAGACCATGTACTGAATCGTTTATCAAGTAGGAGTAAGAAACTGTAGTTTAGCTAAGCTACGGAAACGTTACAAAACAGAAGAAAAAGTCTCGTCCTAACAATTTACTCACATGCTTTCTCCATTCTTCCATCGTTCTTCGGTCCTTGTGCATTTGTCATCTCGATATTTTTCTCTCTTTGCCTCACTCTCTAATCATAAATTAAACCTTTTTAACGTAGTTAACGAATTGAGTGACGAGTTGGGTTTACGGGTTTGAATGGTAGGGAAACTGATATTACATGTTGTGGTTTCGGCTATAGGAGAATTACGAAATTCGGTCACAAATCTTCTGTTATTTAAAATAAATAAAAAAAGACGAGTTGGGTTTAGGCCAATACACAACCAGTTCATTTTTCTCGGGAAATTTTAGTGTTTAGATGTGTAACATTTGAGAACTTTGTACTAATCATTCATTGTAATACATTTCTGAAATATAATAGTATATCTAAAAAGTTATAGACTTTTTTGGCCGCTATATCACTAAAATGTGTGCAAATTTTTTTTATCAATTGTCTAGAATTAATTTAATGTTTGTTTAAAATTAAGGATATAATTATAGTTTAAGAATCCATTTCTGATATCTAGCCCATATTACAAAGCATGATGAAAGATTATATATATATATATTTTTTTTTTTTTTAAAATAATTTTCAATATAGTGCACTGGCTGTTAAATAAAGATGGAGCTTGCGGGCCAAGAGACTGCATGGGCCAGGAATGGTGGCCACCGGTGTACGTTCCAATGACTTTATTCAACAACATGATGTCTGTATAATTTGATTCTTTATATCTTGTTGCTACTTAACCGATAACTTTATTCGGTCTATTAACGTCTAGTCGCATGCTGACGAATCGCGTGACGATTGAGCATCCATTAACAACAACATGATGAATTTCAACTATATAAATTTCTACTTCCAAGTTTTTGTAAAGTAAAGGGAATTAGAATCTAGATGTCTAACACGTGTACTGTTTGGAGAATCACAAAGACATCTTAAGAACTCCCTAGATTTTGTGTTAATCACAGTTAACAAGAGTTAAGACAACGTATTAAATGTATAAACCACATATTAATCACTATTTAGAGTGGTCCCTAATCCTAATTCTTTTCCCAATGTCCCGGACCACTCATTCTTAGTTAAGTACATTTTTAATCAGGTGTGTGTGCGCGTGTCAGTGTGATGCCACTATAAACATTCGGATTAGTCTCTTGAGTCTAACTCGGTGTTTTGAAACCCGACCCGGACCCGCGGTTGAACCGGTAAACCCGGCAACCAAGAAAAAATCCAGTTTGGATTTTGTGAAAAACCTAATATTTAGAAACCCGCAAAAACCCATAAAAACCCAGTAGAACCCGGCATCCGATACCGGTTGAACTACTGGTTGAACCAATAAATAACTTTTACTTTTTTTTTTTAATTTTAATTATGTTTTTAATTATGTTTTATATTCTAAATTTCCAATTAATAAGTTATATACTGACAAAAAAAGTTAGGTTTTTCCTTTTTACTTTTATATTTGTGATTTTTAGATTTTAATGAAGAAAATAAAGTGAATGATGGTAGAGAGAACCAAAACTAGTTGATGTGATTTGGTGTTAGTTTATTTCTGTTATTGATAATTTATTATAATGATTTTTTACTTTTGGTTTATTTTGTATTTGAAATTTAATTTATTATTCACATTAAACATTTATAAATTTTATGTCTTGATTTTTTAGATGTCATAACTCTCACCTTGTTAGACAAAATTATAAATAGTCTAAACTATTTTTTGATATTTTATATGTCAAATGAAAATAAAAATATAGAAATTAAAGTCAAGTATTTTCAAAATGTTATTAAACATAAATATATACATATCCAAACTATTATTTTATGTTTATAAGAACATTTAGAAAATATTAAACCTTAGTTTCTATATTTTTATTTACATAGCTGATATATTATTATGTAATAAAATTAATTTATTTATTAACATGCGGTTCGTCCGCGGTCGACCCAGTGATATAGCAACCCGGTAAATCGTCCGGTTCAGTGTCCGGGTCGGGTTTAAAAACATTGGTCTAACTTTATATCAAGTAATTCTCGGGTTTGCTAAAGATAGTGCTAAGTAAGTATAAATTGAAGTATAGTACTCGGTAATTAAATAAAAATATCTAGAAAAATTAAAAGAAGGAGGTGAGAGAGAAAGTTGACGTAGAAGACAAAGTTTCATGGAGACCAAGGAAATGTTTGCTAATCCATAAATCCAATGATGTTAATTCATTTAGCAACATGCAATTCTATTGGACTCTGACAATCATTTTTATTTTATTTATTTACATATCCTTTAAGCAAGTAGAAAGCCTATTTTTACTGATCCATATAAGTGGGAGCAGTTCCACATGAATTCACTGCAAACATAAAAAAACATTTTTATGTGAGTTGGTGCAAGAGTTTAGAAATATAGGACACTTGCCCTAAAGAAATTATAAGAGCAGCATCAACGGAACGCTTAAGTTGGAGGAGCTTAAAAAAATTATTATAATAGTGGGTGGGTCTTACATAAAAACTAAACACCGTCGCCTTTACGTTCTATTTAAGCGCCGTGTTTTTTCAAGGCTTGCACTGTTTCGCAGATCCCACTAACTCATGGCGACCCGCGATTGATTTATTTTTATTTTTATTTTTAATCAGACAAAAAAACTAAAAAAAAAAAATTAAACACTTCATTTGGATGCTAGGATTAATGGTGCTCTAAGACACTTGCCCTTATACACAGAAGAGTTAAGGACTTGAGGGGACATTGCACAGCTCTTTACATGGATTTTCGTTATTTTTTCTTTCTTTCTGACTCTTTGTATTAGATCTTTATGCACTTTTTGAAAATAACTTTAGCACTTTACAGATTTTTAATAGTTTTCCCATAATATCTAAGACTACTGTGGATACATAATTGATGATTAATAATACATTGTATAGCAGACATGTCTAATCTTGGACTTAGCCGCTTGTCTTTATTATACATTGTTTGACGTTTGTTTTGTAAGCTATGAGTTACGACAATGAACTGACACCAATTTCATCATCTAGGTTAATGCAGCTAGCTTACTATAAGTATATATACTTTCGGTAACCAGCACTGGCTCGAAAAGATACGAGCCTGTAAATGAACCATGGCTAACTTAAATTTTCATACGATTTGAATATGTATTAAACAACATTACGTAGTCATGTACGTTGTGGTATAATGGTCTCGATTACCCTCAAGAAAGTAAATTAGTTACGTTTCAAAGTGTGCAAATACTTTGTAATTTGTATGGGCTATTAATTTAGTCACTTTGACTTGAGTTTTGGTCGGGACGCGTTATCCGTTGATAGATTTCGGGAAAATCTTTGCCAACCTGCTCACGTCCAAATATGTGATGGCTAAATGCATTACGTAAATAATTAAAATGTATACTTTACATACCTATAAATAATATCGACTGAACATACAATTATGACAAGAAATTTTCTTGCCTCACCTATAAATGAGTTAATTATTAATTTTGTAATACTACTTTCGATAACTATATATATGATTAATTCTCTTTTATATGTCAATGAAATTTTAATCTTTAGGACCAGAAAACATAAGTTAATTTTCTTGCCTCACCTATAAACTAAGTTAGTTATTAATTTTGAAACACTACTTTCGATAACTATGCTTATTTCTCTTTTATATCTACTTTTTTGCATATACCCATATCAACAGTGGTGGAACTAGCAACGTGCCCAATTATATGTAAACTAATAAACACAAGTTTATAAGTAATTAACAAACTTGAGGAGAACCCACTCGGTGTCACCGTACTAACCATTCAACGTAATGCATGTCTAGGGATTCAATTATTTCTCGTTCTTAGAACTTTGACTGGTGAAACATATCGAGACTAGTCTAACTTCTGTATATCGTCAAGGTTGCTCCACGCCCACCGTGTGTGATGAGCCGAGATCAAAGCCGTGACGTTCTCTCCAATACACGGGTTTAAACCTATAATTAAGTTTTTTTAAAGAATTAATGTATAACTAATCTGTGGGCTGTAGTAAAATGTAGAAGAATGTTGGTGGACTCGTTGCTTACGTGGGAATATGTGCTTTAATATGAGTGAGTTTGTGAGTTGTATAAAGTAGCAACAGTGAGATAATATCTGAACACAAGATTACAAAGAACAGTTTAAAAGTTTTCTTTTTAAAAGTTGAAATCCTCTCGTTTAAATAGTCAAACTTGGAACTTGAACAACATCAAATTCACCAATCTTAGCCCAACTTGTCTAAAACTCTCTCCCACTCTATAATAACCAATAGCAATTCACCAGTGACTTAATACATATATACATTCAATCTCTTTGTTACAGAAGATCATAAAAAAAACATGAAGGTCAGTTTTGTGGTCCTTTGCATTTAGTATATATGTATATACATAACACATGATATGTTTTCATTGATTTTATTTTATTTTATTCATATGGTTTCTAAATTTTTTTTCCTTGTTGTATTCAGTTCTTAGGATGGATGCTGAACAAGCAAAATGCAAAACATGGGGATTATAATAGAACAAGCACTTCCTCTGCTTCTTCTCGTAAGATTTTACTTTCATAAATCTTAACTTCAAGATTCTGTTGTCTGCTAGGGATATGTGCAACCAATCCACCAGGATTCTTGTCTCTTTAGAATTTTCTGTTCTAATTAAATCTTGGTTTTGGACCTATTGTTTAAAAGATTCTTGTCTTTTCTTCTGCTAATTTGATTGGTCATCTAATTTTTGTTTCTTGAATATTGTTTTTAGATCATGTGAAGCAAGAGTCAAGAGAGGAGTTTAGCGACTGGCCTCACGCTTTGCTTGCTATTGGAACGTTTGGTTCAACAAGCACTGGTGTGAGCCAAAAAGAGAGCAACAATGTTCATGAAGAGATCGAAGAAGAGAAGAAGTCTATCTCGCATTCCGAGCCAGAAGAAGAGCCTTCTTCATCTGCTGATATTGATGATTTTACTCCAGAGGAGGCCAAGAAGTTGCAAAAGGAGTTGATGAAGATTTTATCAAGAACTAAGAAAAGGAAGTCTGATGTGAATAGAGAGCTCATGAAAAATCTTCCTTTGGATAGATTCTTGAACTGTCCGTCGAGTTTAAATGTGGAGAGGCGAATCAGCAATGCACTCTGTGCTGTTGTGGATTCATCTGAAGAGAGTGATGATATGGAGCGAACAATTAACGTTATTCTAGGTAGATGCAAAGAGATATCTATAGAGAGTAAGAAGAACAAGAAGAAGACAGACATAAGCAAGACGTCTGTCTCATATCTTTTCAAGAAGATCTTTGTATGTGCGGATGGGTTTTCTACACCCCCGAACCCTAGCTTGAGAGACACGCTTCAAGAATCAAGAATGGAGAAGGTAAAAAGAATATAAATTTTATTCAAATATAATATTTTTAGGTTGTCTCTAATCAAATATCAATTTACAGTTGTTGAAGATGATGCTACATAAGAAGATTAATGTTCAATCCTCGTCGAAACCAGCAACATCAACAACACAGAGATGCTTGCAAGGCAAGAAACAGCTCTCTTTGAAGAGTGAAGAAAAAGAAGAAGAAACCAACGAAAGAAGAAGTAGTAGCGATGGACATAAATGGGTCAAAACAGATTCTGACTGTGAGTTTTCATCGGATTCTCATTAAATTTAGTAAAAACTCATAAAGAAACAAGAGCTGATTCTATCTTGTTTTGATTACAGTCATAGTTCTTGAGATCTGATCAAACATTCGTTTTTGAAGCCTTTGCAAGAATCTATTCAGCGTACAGGTAATTAAGACATAACACGAGAATCTATTAAGCTTCTATGTTTCTCTTATCTAAAGCTTATGTGAGATGTTTTGTTTTATCATTTATGCAGATTCAAACTCGTAAAGGAAATAACGAAATGAGTCTCTTATTTTGGAGGATTTTTTTTGATGCATCTGCACGTGTTTGTATGTATACCTTGTTTTTTTTTGCATGATTTGATATGTGGGCATTTGGGCCCATAGAGGCAAACATGTTCTTGAAACATACATACATGTGTCTATTTATGTGATCATTTGTGTAATGTTAAGGTGGACAACCTTAAGTTTTAAAGGTGAATATTTCTTCTTCAATGCTACATTCTTTGTGCGTTTGGTTAAGTTATTTGTAAGAGAAGCCAAATCTTGAACTGAATAATACTCCTAGTTTCTCCTTGGTGTATTATATATCATATACATAAAAAATGTTAGAGGTCCCAAATCCCGATCAATTACCAAAAAATATGAAGATTCACTCAGGATGATGAGGAGAAACTATAACCACTTAATAATTTCCCCTGTTTTCTTGGATTAGTAGTAGTAAGTGCTTTCAAAATAAAACAATGAATTGTGAGATTATTCTTCCCAGTCTGTCCTAGTTTCAACCACATACACCACTGCTTGCTACAGTTAAAATACCACTAATTAAAATAACCAAAATAAAATTCATAAACTAAACTATCCCTTTAGCATAAAAACATTGGTGTTTAATTTTTGACTTGCTTTCTCGGAAGCTTTAAAATCGAATATTTGACTAGTACAAGTTTGATCACATTCACACGTAACAGTTAGTTAGGGCTATTTCGGCAAAAAGTTAGAAAACACACTTCCGAAGAATCTCAAACATACGGAACTGGAAGTTTCAGCCCAAGCCCATTTTATATACATTGCTAACAAAAACGTAAAGAAATTCTGAGAGCCACAACTTCCTAGGAATCTCCGGAAGAAAGAAATTCAAAAATACAATCGAAAGATTAAGCTCCACATCACGGAGGTCCCAAGAACCATACTTTTATTCTCTCTTTTTAGAAAAATACTATCATTTTACCAGAACACGTTTTTTCTAACGAGTCGTAATCACGAAGCAACGTATTGACTATTGCATCCGTGAAAGGGCCATTTCAGTCAATTAATCCCTTTAGCCATTAGCTTTGTTTTTTTTGACTAATCGTATAAGGTGGGATCAAAAGATTTGCCTTCTCTCGTGGAAAAAAAATGCAAATCCCACATTACTGCTGTCGCGAGTGCGTCGTATGATATTGCGCGACCTGTCCTAATCATAACAGATGACTCTATTTAACTCACGTGTTTTTTTCATGTTCTGTCGGGTCTCAGACAAGTGCATTCTTTTGAATTTTTTTCACACGGAACTCCGGAAATTACGAGGCAGAGCCCCACATGGCCCACGTTCTATCTATCCGAGTTTCCGTTAAAGCTAACTAACAAGTTCTTGTAACGCATGAAAAGTCCCATGAATGTGAGTTATAACTACGATGCTGCCACCACGACAAGAAGACTGAGTTCTTGTGAAAGGGCAGTTTTGTAGTTACACACATCTTTGGGGTTCCTTTGCGAATATGCAGCAGATTGGCAAACGGCGTTTGGTAACGTGGTCGTCGGTTTGTAACTCTTTACGCGTAAGGAAAACGTGCGGGAAATTCTAATCGGAAAAAAGGAATTGTTTAGTCTAAATTTAAAATCTGACCGTCCATAAACAGATATTCTGTAACAAACTAAACAAAAACATGTGAGCATATTTAAATAATAAGATAGGCGATGGATTTGTTATACCAAACTTATAACAATAAATAATCAACGATGGATTACTACCATTAACTTTAATATATATGAAATTTCCTCTCTCTTTCACTCGAGGAATATTTATTTGTTATTAATGATGAATTATGCCACATATCTGAATTTTCATTTATCAATAAAAATTGCTCAAAGTAAAATTACCCCATACTAAAAAAGAAGAATAAGAAAAAAAAATATATATATATATATATATCATTTAGTTATAAAAACACATGATCGAGCTCGACGCATCCCACTTGTACTCTTTCTTCCATTTGACGCACAAAAAAGAAAAGAAAAAGATACCGAATACATAACTAAAAACAAACAAAACTCTGGAGAATCTCTCCTTATTATTCACAATATGTCAAGAAATGAAGATGGTAAGGCACCACCGCCGGAGAAGTCCAACTTCACCCGGCGATGTAGTTTGCTCAGCCGTTACTTGAAGGAGAAGGGTAGTTTCGGTAACATAGATCTTGGATTGGTCCGAAAGCCTGGTCCGGATCTCGGGTTACCCGGAAACTCTGATCAACAAGGTATTTTATATGTTCCTAGCTCTCATGTCCGCCACTTGTAATAGTAAAGTCTGTTTTTATTTTATTCATTTGCAAGTCACTTCCTTAAAACTCGAATTAATCTACTTTTGTAATATGTAACCAGGAAAAAAATAAGAAGAGAATTTAGTTGATTTTGGAAACTGAGACGGTTCATGAATCGCAAAAAAAAAATAATTATTTTTTGTAGAGTTTATTCGTTTGATGATTCCAATAAAGCTGACAAGAGTTTTTTATTCTCTTTATTCAGAGAAACAAAATGTGATGCATAAGGCAAATTCGGAACTCAAAGCCCTTAATGTCTTAGGCGAACCCTCTATCTCATCTGGAGGCAAAGCCAAAGCTACCAATCTCAGGTGAGGTCTATAGTAATTAATACTTGTTGCTCTTCCGGTTTTTAAATGGTTCTCTTCTGAAACCGACTTTTGGTTTACAGTGAACCATCAGAGCCAGTTAGTTCTCAGCTAACAATATTCTTTGGAGGAAAAGTTCTAGTATACAATGAGTTTCCTTCAGACAAAGCTAAAGAGATAATACAGGTAGCAAAAGAAGCCAAGTCTGTGACTGATATTAACATTCAGACACAAATCAATGTCCAAAAGGACCACAACAAAAGCAACATGGTTCTTCCTGATCTCAACGAGCCCACAGATACTGCGGATGTCAATCAACAGCAACAACAACAAAACCAGCTCGTGGAACGTATAGCACGTAGAGCTTCCTTACATCGCTTCTTTGCTAAACGTAAAGACAGGTAAACATAACTTGACTAGTTCAAAAGATTATGTATTTGACAACTAAGTGCCCTTAAATGATCCTAGTAATTAATCAAAACCGCGATAGATACTCACATGACAATTTTCGTACATATATTTTTTTCATCAGAGCTGTGGCTAGAGCTCCATACCAAGTTAACCAAACTGGTGGTGGTCATCATTATCCTCCGAAGCCAGAGACTGTACCTGGTCAACAGCTAGAGCAGGGACAGTCGTCACAACGACCGGCTCAACCCAAACCAGAATGTGATAAAGATATGTTGATGGAAGTTAAGGAAGATGGCCAGTGTTCGAAAGATCTCGAACTTAGGCTATAATCAAATTTTATTAAATATTTGTAAGAAACTTAAACTTAAGATTATCGTCTGAATTATTTCAAGTGATTTTTGCTTTGTACTAAAGTTTTTTTTTTTTTGAAAATTGCTTTGTACTAAAGTTTGTAATCATTTTTAACTTGGGATATTAATAAATGCAATAGTGAATTTAGTTGCAATTTATAACAATTTGATTTGCAAGTTACTGTGGAGTTTATTTTTAGTCGTTGGGTGCAAGTTACATCGATTTGATTTACAATTATCCTCTAAAACAAAATCAATCAAAAAGATTCTATCATGAAATATGAAATTACTACAAAAAATCAGCAATAGGGAAATATTTAATTTGTAGTTGTAGGCAACAAACTAATTGATGATGTTAAAGGTTTGATTAAATATTACAGTTTTTTTTTGCATGATGTATATATAGAAGCATTTGAAAATGCTGCAATATTTTGTTGTATTTTAGCTGTTTTTGGACTTGTCCGTTATCAACGGAGTTTATAACTCACTCACTCCACCATAATATAAAACAACACACGGAAGGCACTTTCATAGTTTTTGTTAAGAGTATTTTTCAATTTTTATCATGGAAGTATAAATCTTGAAGGTTTAAAGTGGAGGTAAGTTCCACTTTGAAAGTTTTTCATGGGATTTTCCCAATGTTTTTTTCCAACAGGAAGTACGACACTATGTTGAGTACTCCTAATTTAAATATCTAATTTGGATAATGTAACTGTGGCTTTTATTATAGAGAAAGTCATTTGGTAAAGTACATCAATTACATGAGATTGTAGCGAATTACATTACAATTTTGTTGGCATCGACTTCAATTGTATCATTTTTGCCAATTAGAATTACCTAACCTAGTTTATGATGGATAAAGAATGTCTTTTTCGGAGTGAAAATGCAAATGAGAGAGTGAGTTTGCTTACAGTATTTTTGTAAGCTGTAAAGCTTCAAAAGCTTGTGGGTTTATATAGCATCAGATCTCCATCAAACTATGATCTCGTGCTAAATCTCCATGAATTAAAAGTTTCAAATCTATTTATCTCCGAAACAATAGTTCGAATCTTAATTACCCATACACAATAATTTTAATTGGTTTACTCTTAACCAAACATTCTAATCCAACTAACCAAAACAAAACCAAATTAATTAAAAAATGATCTTTTTCAATAATGTGACAAGCTGCGGATATGAATATACACTATCCTCTTCGTAGAAGAGAGATCAATGAACTCAAGCAAGTAATGAATCTTTCTCTCAAAATCCAAAAATTTTAGGCTCCAACAATCCAATGCAATGTGATGATGAGGAACAGCAATCATGCAAGCAGTCAGCCGAAGGTGATAATGATGAACAGCACTCGAGCTTGCGTTAACCCAACTTGCGTTAGAACAGCTCTCATCTTTGGATGCTCGAGAACAGATAGACAAACTGAGCCGCAAGATTTGAAGATACAATCGGAGAGAGAACTGTTGTCTAAGCATATATATGATGATGATGATTCACAGTGATGGAGATTCCACCGGAGGAACTGCGTTTAGTCGCGCGGAGGAGGAGTGATTGTGGTGATGCTCGAAGGCGATGTGTGATGGGTTAGAGGCGGAGAACACGACATTGTATTTGTTAGTTAATTGGGTTTTGTTTTGGTTTAGTTGGTTTAGAATGTTTGGTTTAGAATAAACCAATTAAAACCATTGTCTATAGATAATTAAGTTTCGAACTATTGTTTCGAGGATAAATAGATTTGAAACTTTTAATTTATGGAGATTTAGCATGAAGTCATAGTTTGGTGGAGATTTGATGCTATATGATAGTTCTCGTGGGGAAATAGATCGTTAACCCAAAGCTTCTTGACCTTTCTTGTGATATACTGTTTTCAGTTTTTCATAATGGATTTTGACTTTTGAGTATGGTCATGGCGTGCGTGATGTGATTTGATCAGTTTAGTAAATTTTCTCTCTTTGACATTTTTGTTTTTTTTTTAACGTCTAAACAGATTTTATTGATATACCAAAATACAAATAGAGGTGTAGAATCGTATCCAAAGCAACGACATACAATTTATTGAATAAACAGAAATATGCGATATATGCAGAAGATAAATTGTTTGTAGAAGTGAAGACATTTCTGGTCCTTTTTATGTTTTCTTTTTGTTTACTAAAAAAAACTTTCTCCACAAAATATCATAACAATACTGTAATAATACATACCAACGTAGAATTTCATACTAAATATATCTCATTTATTTAACGGTGATGCATGCATGATCGGATTAATTTATTTAGAATTTCATACCAAAAGAAATTATAGATTTCTAGTAATTACATAATACCAGTCAACCATTCATAGTAAAATATATAATTATTTGAGAGTTACTTGAAATTATTTATAGAAATCATTTACGAATTTGAAATACTTTATAAGAATTTAATATTATGTTTCATTATTATATTTACATATAATATTGAATAAAATATATTTGTAAATAACCTATTTTAAAAGTAAATTCACACAACATTCAAAGGTTGGAAAGTCAATGTGGCAATAACATCTAAAAAATAAAAAAAACGAATAAGTTAAGATATAAGAGAATTTATTTCTCTTCTAATTACAATAAAGTACCACAATTAATAGTGATTATATCAAAAGCTATCGGGCCATATGAGACCCTAGTCGTTAGACCGTTGTAATTAGGTTTTATGTAACCTACGTTACCTCTTGTATATAAGGCACAACTTTCACAACGCATCAAACAAGAATCATCTTTATACTACTAAGAGTTCTTGACATGGTATCAGAGCATTAAACCTAACTTCAAATTCTAGGTTTTCTAGTTAACCGATCCATCTATAATTTTTTTCTTCTCTCTTTGACCTAAGCTGGCTTATTATTCTATCGAAAGCTTCTTCTAAAAACATGCTGAAATCAACTGATTCTGAAACTTCAGATCAGTCTAGGGTTCGTACGGAACTTACTCGACGTACGATCTCACCGCCGGTGATAATCCCGGTCATACGATCTCGTGTCCGGCGTTACGTGGAACAAACTAATACGAGTGGTCTGCAAATATTCGCTTGGCTTTGAAAGCAAGAAAAAAATTTGGTTTTGCAGACGGATCTCTTCCAAAACCGTCTGAAGACTCTGATGATTATGAAGATTGGTGCGCGAACAACGCATTAGTCGTGTCCTGGATCAAGCTTACCATCGAAGAATCTATGTGTTCAACTCTCTCTCACAGTGACGATGCTTCTAGCTTGTGGATGCAGATCCAAAAACGGTTTGCAATGAAGAATGCGCAGCGAGTTCAACGGCTCAAAACTGAGCTAGCTAACTGTAGACAACAAGGGACACCAATCGAAACATACTTCGGTAAACTGACGAAGTTATGGACAAACTTGGCTGATTATCAGCAAGCAAAAACAATGGAAGATATAGCAAGAGAACGTGAGGAAGACAAACTTCATCAGTTCCTTATGGGAATTGACAACTCGCTATATGGTGCTGTAAAATCTTCACTCTTATCACGCACGCCACTTCCATCACTAGACGAAGCCTACAACATTCTTATTCAAGATGAGAAATCAAAATCGTTGGCTAAGCTTCACGAAGACAAGACTGAAGGTGTAAGTTTTGCGGTTCAGACGCAGACTCGCTCTCGCCAGTCAACTGATACACGAGGAGGTTCCTTGATCTTCACTCTATGTGGAAAAAATGGCCATCTTGCTGAGAACTGCTTCAAAAAGATCGGGTATCCTGCATGGTGGGGTGAACGTACGCGGAACAAACCAGGTTTCTCGTCGACTACACCTTCTTGGAATGGAGGCGCTCGTCCAAAATCTGACATTGCGCGTGCCAATCACGTAGCTGCTGCAGTTTCTCCCGCCTCACTCAACTCGACAATCACCTCAGCGGATCGAGTTGGCTTCAGTGGTTTAAGTGATAGTCAATGGAAGACGTTGGTTTACATGCTTAATGATCACAAAGTCAGTTCGCATGGTCACTCCTCAGGTACGTCTTTTCTCGAGTCCTGGATCATTGACACAAGAGCTTCCAATCACATGACTGTTTTGTCTGATTTGCGTGATACGGCACCCATGTTGATCAAACTTCCTGATGGGAGATTCACCACATCAACAAAATATGGATCAGTCTCTGTTGGTTCATCGCTTATACTACAAAACGTTTTCTTCGTCGATGGCCTGCATTGTCATCTGATTTCAGTGTCTCATCTAACTCGTGATAAGAAGTGCATCTTTCAGATATCTGATCATCTTTGTGTTGTTCAGGATCGCATCACACAGATGCTGATTGGAGCGGGTGAACAGCTGAATGGGCTTTATTTTTTCAGAGGAATGGATGTGGCAGCGGCTGTTTCACAAGAGGATAGAACTTCGTCGAAGCTCTGGCATAGCCGTATGGGACATCCTTCTTCAAAGGCTTTGGAGTTATTGAATTTTTTTGATTTCAGTACTGGTGTTTTTGATTCTAAGACATGTGAAGTTTGTATTCGTGCAAAACAAACTCGCGATTCTTTTCCGTTAAGCAGTAATAAAACAACTATGGTTTTTGAGTTACTTCACTGTGATCTCTGGGGGCCTTACAAAACTACATCATGTGGCTCAAAATACTTTCTTACTATTCTCGACGATTACTCTCGTGCTGTTTGGATCTATCTCCTTCCATCTAAGCGAGATGCACCAAAACATTTACAAGATTACATCGCTTTGGTAGAAAGGCAATTCAACACTCATGTTAAAACCATACGTACTGACAACGGATCAGAGTTCGTGTGCCTAACAAACTTTTTCAGAGAAAAAGGAATCATTCATGAGACTTCATGTGTTGGAACTCCACAACAGAATGGTAGGGTTGAGCGTAAACATCGTCATCTGCTCAATGTCGCCCGCGCTCTTAGATTCCAAGCCTCTCTCCCTGTTGATTTTTGGAGCTACTGTGCAATGGCTGCTGGTTATTTGATCAATCACACACCAACTGCAGTACTTAACGGGAAAACACCATATGAGCTTCTTTACAAGAAAGCACCGCCGATGAATCATATCAAAGTCTTTGGATGTCTCTGTTATGTCCATAATCAAAAGCATGGAGGAGACAAGTTCGCAAGTCGCACCACAAAATCTATCTTTCTTGGATATCCTTTTGGGAAGAAAGGTTGGCGTGTGTATAATCTGGAAGCTGGTCTAATATCTGTCTCCCGCGATGTGATCTTCTGTGAAACCGAGTTTCATATGTCTAAAACTTTGGAGTCGAGTTCGCCTGAGATTACTACGTCTCCTGCAGCTTCATATATTGAATTCTTTGATGATGAAGTTTCAGCAACGGCACAACCACTTCCTCCGTCTGATTTTACTCCTCAAACAATGGAAACGCCAATACCAGCTGCTGAAACCTTAATGAAAAATGAAAATCCAGCTGATTTTCTTTCCTGTTCCTTAACTAAAGAAGACAACGATATCTCTTCTTCACAGACTATGGATTCATCAACTTCGATCGATAATCATGTACCACAGACAACCTCAGCTGAGCCTGAAGCTCTAGGACGAGGTCAGCGAATCAAAAAGCCACCTACAAAGCTTGCAGATTACGTTACTACTCTTCTTCATCAGCCATATCCTTCTCCAACGCCATATCCTATCGAAAATTATATCTCCAGTGCTCGGTTCTCCAATGGCTATCAAACATATCTTTTAGCCATCACTTCAACTCGGGAACCGTTGAGCTACAAAGAGGCTGCTGAAGATGAACTCTGGCGCGACTCAGTGGCTGATGAAATTTTTGCACTCGCAGATAGTAATACATGGACTGTTGTTGATCTTCCTCCAGACAAGAAAGCTCTCAACTGTATGTGGGTCTTTCGGTTGAAATTCAATGCATATGGAACAATACGAAGACGCAACTCTTGTCTGGTGGTATGTGGAAATAATCAAACTGAAGGTATTGACTACACAGAAACCTTCGCTCCTGTTGCAAAAATGGTTACCGTTCAAACATTTCTTCAGCAAGCTGTTTCGTTGGATTGGTAAGTTTATCAAATGGACGTACACAACGCATTTCTTCACGGTGATCTTGATGAAGAAGTGTACATGCAATTTCCACCTGGTTTCCGTACTAACGACAAGAACAAGGTTTGTCGCTTGCATAAATCCCTCTACGGACTTAAGCAATCACCTCGGTGTTGGTTTGCCAAGCTTGAAACTGCCTTGGTCGATTATGGGTTCGTCCGGAATGAGAAGGACTATTCTTTATTCACTTACGAAAAAGACAACAATCACATTCATCTTCTAGTTTACGTTGACGATCTGATTATCACTGGAAATTCTAAAGGCATTATAGATAAGTTCAAGTCTTATCTCTGCACCTGCTTTCATATGAAAGACTTGGGGATTTTGAGATATTTTTTGGGCATCAAAGTCGCCAGAAGTCCATAGGGAATGTATTTATGTCAACGGAAGTACTCTCTAGACATCATCTCTGAAACTGGTCTCCTCGGCGTTAAACCAGTTGCTTTTCCACTCGAACAAAACCATAAGCTTCTGCTCGATGATGATGTTCCTATGACTGTTCCGCGTCGTTATCGGCGCCTTGTTGGTAGACTGATCTATCTTGCTACGACCAAACCGGAGCTCAGCTACGCTATACACGTCCTCTCACAATTTATGAATAGTCCAAAGGTAAATCATTGGGAAGCAGCCCTAAGAGGGGTTCGATACGTTAAATACAGTCCATGCCAAGGTATCCTTCTCAAAGCTAATACTCCATTGATAGTATCTGCTTGGTGCGATAGCGACTGGGGCGGATGTCCGACTACACGCCGTTCTCTTACGGGATGGTTCATTCAACTTGGAGGTTCCCCTGTTTCTTGGAAAACACAGAAGCATGATGTAGTCTCTCCTCTGCTGAAGCTGAATATCGAGCAATGGCTGATACGGTTAGTGAACTGCTTTGGCTGCGCGACTTACTGCCAAGCTTAGGCATCAAGTGTGACTATCCGATCATTTTACACTCCGACAGCCTCTCTGCTATCAACCTCGCCAAGAATCCAGTCGGACATAAAAGAACAAAGCATGTAGGTCTTGATTGTCACTTCATTCGCGACGAGATCTTACGTGGAAAGATAGCTACAAAACATGTCTCGACTTCAACACAACTGGAGGACATTTTTACAAAAGCATTGGGGAGGAAGGAGTTTGAGTCTTTTCTGTCCAAGTTGGGTGTTTGTAACCTTCACACTCCACCTAGAGGGCTCTAGGTGGTATTGGGCCGTATGAGGCCCTAGTCGTTAGACCGTTGTAATTAGGTTTTATGTAACCTACGTGGCCTCTTGTATATAAGGCACAACCTTCACAACGTATCAAATAAGAATCATCTTTATACTACTAAGAGTTCTTGACAAAAGCTTAAAATATATTAGCTTTCCTCTCATAATATGATATTAAGATAATATGGAAGAAAAAAATAAGGAAAAAATAATGTGTTTTGAGCAAAAAATAAGAAAAATTAATGTTATGGTTGTTAATTATTCTTTCTGCAATAGGTATAAGGTTTTGGAACGGCTTCAAGTTCAAAGCATTTGTTGCTTTATTATCTCTTGTTGTAACATCAGACGTCAAGATTTTGAGATGATGGAAGCTGAGCGAATGTGAAGAAGATTGAAAGGAAAGTTACGTCAATAATTTGAGAAGATGGAAGCTGAACAAATGCGGAGAAGATGGAAGGGAAAGTTTAGAACAATGTCTCAAGATGCTGGAGAGTTTAGCCTCCTCTATTTGAGGAACCGTTCCCGCTTACCATACTAGGAAAGGTTCCTTTCCTCTAAGAGTTGAAAGGAATGGAGGTTCACAACCTTCTAGAAAGGGGATCAGATTTTTGGTTTGGATGTGGAAACATTTGGCCGACAAGCAATCTGATGGTGAAGAAGATCGGAGGTTCTCCATTTGGAGCTTTGCTGGATGGCTTCTTCTCGGTGCAATCATTCTCGGGTTAGTTTTAACCCTTTTTATAAGTTCCTTGCGCAACAAGAGTCTTGGTAATCCAATTATGGAGGTAGGAATTGTCTATGCTGATGGTGTCAACAGTGGCGGACCCACGTAGGAGGTAGGGGTGTCAAGTGACACCGGTTAAACGGTTAAACCAATAAAAAAACTTTATTGTAAGCGATTACAGCTGTTTTAGCTAGCTCTGTTGGTCTGATCCTTACTTTTGACACCCCAAAAATTTGGGTTCGATTCTACACTGACACCGGTTTTCATTTTTTTTTTCTTTTTTTTTGGGCTTATGTTTAAGCCCGTTTTAGCTTTTGTTAAAACCTTAAGCCCAAAATTATTTTTATCATTTTATTGGATTTTAACAATTTAACTTTGTTTTAGTTTGGACCTACATATCTAATTTTACTCAAAATTTCTATTTTTGTTACAAAAAATTCCGGTAACATTATTAATATGACAAGTAAAAGTATTTTTAATAATTGCTTAGTTATAATGAGTTTATATTTTATATGATTGTAGTTACTATATGTAAATGATATTTTGATTTGATAATCTGCTAAGGTTTTTTTTTTTTTTCACCACTAACTTTAAGTTTTAAAAATCATTATTATATGGCAACAGTATTTTAAATATTATTTTAATATATACTAAGCAGAAGGTTAACTAGCTTGGGAAACGTCGAAACTAAGCCAAGGAAGCATTGCCACACGAGATAAAACCTTTGATAAAATATGAGACCATGCCTTGGTAGAAATCGGCATGCCCAGCTCCAAATGATTGATTTCAAATACGCGCGGCAAACGGCTTTGCCAATTCTAGCTGCTGCAGCTTCGAGCCTCGAACATCCACCGGAAGAACAGAACCCGAGCTCCTAGAGCTTCAAATCACAACACGACCCAGAAAACCCTTAGGATGCCATCTGGATAGTCTGAACCACCACTGAAGATCACATTTATTAGACTCAACTTAAAAAATAGTGCGAGTCACAACATAAGAGTGGGAGCGGTGAGAGCTACATCCTGCTGCCGTTCTTCCTTGCCTACAAAGGGACCAAATATCAGCCCACCAAAGTGAGCCAAGGGGACTACGCTGGTGCTGGGAAGACCAATCTTCACACGAGCCTCCCACAGAGAGCCTTCACTCCAATGACCCAAGGGAGATAAAACTCGCCGCCTTGCGCTAACACCGAGAACCGAAGCTAGCTCCACAATGTCTCATTGACACTACGCTACGGGGGAGAACCGGAGAGCAGCTGGACGAGACGGAAGGAAGAAACACCACGACAACATACGCAGAAGAACAACAAGAGCGGCGACGACTAAACAGGAACAAGGGAGGAGCAACAAACGGAAGAGACTAAAGCATGTCATAGACGACCCACCAGAAAACATAACCGGGTGTCGCACACGAACAGCAGGGCCGGCTCACAAAGGGGAGACAAGCGGTGCGATCACCCGGTGCCCAAGTCCGTGTCCTCCGTATAATAATAATTAAGGGCCTCAATTTTTTTTATAAATCTATATTTTTATATATAAAAAATAATAAATATAATAAACAAAATTGAAAAAGGTTCAAAATTATTTGATATATATATAGTTTTATTTTCATTACAAATATAGAAAATATTACTGATTAAATTTTAAAAATATTTTAAACATTATCTACATATAAATTTTAAAAGATAATTTCTAAGGCCTATAACAATGTTGAGCCGGCTTTGACGAACAGCTCAGCAGCTACGGCGACCACACAGAAGGCTTCACTGCCACACTCGCGCACCGGATCCAACTCCGGATCCAACTCTACGGGAGAAGCCAGAAGAGCGCACATTACTCGACGCCGAACATCCTTTTGACGATAGAGATGAATTTTTGCTCATGTTTTATTTTCAAATTATTGGATATAGTGAGTCTAATTTATTTTGTTTATGACATACTTTCTAATGGTTTTCTTTTGAATCCTTTCTTATAACCCATTTACCACATCTTCGTTGTCAAAAAAAACAAACATTTACCACATCTTCTTTGACTCTTTATTTCTATATAATTATTTGTGTTATCAACAGGTTTGTGATCAAACATCTGTTACTGTGACATACGAAAGATAGATGCTTCTTGTTTAGCCAAAACTCAAATCTTACAATAATAAAGTTGTAGGGAAGAGTCTCTTGAATTTAATATATATAAACATCAGACATTTTGATCAAAACAAAAAAAATAAACATCAGACATATTGTTGTCCAAAAAAAAACATCAGACATATTATCTAATTTAGGAAAACAAGGATGTCCCAACTCCCAATCAAGTCTCTAAAATCTGCTTTGTTGATAAGCCAAGATATCTATAAATGAAAACCCATGGTCGGAGTATATAGTTCTTTTTCTCTGAATGTTGAGTCTTTGTTTCTTTTTGGAGTATAAAAGATGGTTTCACTTTTTTTTGTCAGGAATTCCAACATTATAAATAGTCTTTCCACATGATAATTGATGTGGTGGAGTGCCTACTAATTACTAAACATTCTTTTACCACTTGACCAACAGGTTCTTTGTTGCATAAACATGTATGACTAACATGTTCATCAAGCTTCACACAGGGTAAAGCTAGTAGTGTATAAGTAAAGGGTAACTTGTATAATTACTTCATAGTCAAAATTATGTTTTATCTCATACAAATATTAAAGAAATCATAATGTACAGAAATCAAATCAAGTACTCCTCCTTCATCACAACATAGAGTTTGGTTTTCTTCCTCTTTATGTTATCTTGGCTTCGAGTCGTTTCCTTTGCTACGGAATGTAGACAGTGAGAAGAATGATCTCTTACACTCTCCATCTTTTGCTTTAAAGCTCCCTAACACAAATCTATTGTCAGAGGACTTTCATGAAACCATTTAGGACGAAAAAAAACAATAAAAAGATTGGTTATACCTTGTTCATCATCGTCACCTTCAGATGTCGTTACAGAAGCCCAATCCATCAGACTATCCGCAGGACGAGTTTTCTTTCCAAAGTTAAGCAAACCTTTGATGCCTTTTGCTAAATCTTTCCGAGAATGAAGCGGAGAAGAGCTGGAAACAGGATTCTGAGCTGTTGTTCCCCATTTCTTCCTCATTCTTGAACTCCAAGAAGCAGGACTTCCCATGGGAGAAGAAGAATCATCAGCATCATCTGAATGCTCTTGCGGATAAGAGAACGCGTGTTGCATGTTTGAGTTCCACGAGAGAGGACTCTCACTAGGTGAATCCATTAATGAGCCAACGTTATGCTGAAACGTTGTAGGTAGAACATCGTCCACTGGTGAAGGCTTTTCATCAATATCCATTTCTCTAGCTTCCTCTTCTTCTTTGACAACTTGTTTCTCTTCTTCTTCTGCCATTTCATCAAACTCATCATTCCTCAAGTTCTCTGGTACATCATTAATACCACTACCTTGCTTCTGATTCATCTCTTTGTTCATTATTTCATCAGAGTTGAGAGTTGTCAACTCTGTGAACTCTGTATTAGCAGAGAAGCTTTTCCTCAATGATCTTGGTCTCCTGGTCTTAACAGGAGACGGTGTCTCCTCCTTTGTAGTCTTCTTATGGCCACTACTTCTCACCTGTGTTCGAATCACAGGAGGGTTTCTGACAGCTAAGGAAGATGGTTTTGTGTTTTCTTTCTTAAGATCAGAGAAATTGGGATAAGAAGGTTGACTAATCTCTGTTGTTCTTCTCCCTCTCCCTGAAGTAATGTTAGTGTTTGAAACTTTACCTGATGGTTTAGAGACTCTGGAGCTCCGGTTTGGTGATGGAGCCTTTCTAACCTGGGAGCTCCTTCCAATAGATGGCTTGTCTTTCACGTCTTCTTCTTCTCTCTGTAATGAGTTTACCAAATAATAAGGCAAGATTTTGCTTGATATTGAATCTGAACTAAAATGTTTTCTTTAATTACCTGAAACTTTTTGATACTAGACCGAGAGTTAAAAGATCTGAGTTTCTCTGCACGTTGGCGGGTACTTGATATTGAATCTTGTCTCTTCTTTGAAAACTTAGCCTTCATCTCGGTTCTACTTCTCTCAAGAGCTTCTTGCATTGACTTTAACTTAGTTTCTTTGGAGCTCCGTTCTTCTCTCAGTTTTGCATCTCTTTTCTTCATATACATCTCGTATAACTTCCCTTTAGAAGCATCTGAGTAACTTAAATCAGATACATTCCGACGCATAACAACATTCTTGTTGTCTTTTTCACCATTAGCTGGTTGTGCTACATTGTGTGGCTTGGATGCATAGCTCTCCTCTTCTCTCTTCTTTAAACCATCACCATCAGTCTTGTTTTGAGAATCATCACATTTAGTAGAACACACACCATCATCATCATCATTTTTGATGTTTTCTTCAGACTCTCTTGCCACTGTGACATCAGGATTACCAGCAGATGGTATATCACTAACAATACTCCATCCTCTTAAGACAGACTTCTCAGGGACTACAGGAGCAGCTGATGAGACATCAGAAGAAAGTCTCCTCAGCTCTGTGGATTTAGCAATAACCACCGGTTTGTGTCCTGAATTTTCAGTCTTCTTGCTCTCAAAGAGATTAATCCTGTCTTGCACGCTGAGTCTCCTTGTATGTTGACTGGTATTAACCGTAGATGATTCATACAAACTCTCCTTTTCATCATCTTTACTACTTTGAAGTTGACTGATGTTTGTTTCATTGACTGATGTCAAGTGCTTTGTGATTAGGTCTGGTCGTCTTTCACATAATGACATATATTTTCCACATGCTTCACTGATAAAAAAAAAAGAATATTCAGATCAGAAGTTAAAAAAAATACAATTGCAATAAAGTGAAACATCAAGAAAAAGAAGAAGTGCTTACGCCAAAGGATGTGCACTGAATGTATCAGCAAAACGTTGGAGATGAGAAACAGTTTGAGGATCAAAACCATTGGCTGAGGCGTGAGCAATCGATGTGGTTAAGTCTTTTTGAATAGCCTCGAGTCTTAAATCTATAGCTCTTAAGAGCTCCTTCCTGTACACACCAACACACAAAGAAAAGCTAGTCAGCAACATGTACTTTGACCCTCCAATATAAAAGTAGAGAAGCTTACGTACTTTGTTGCATCCGTTACACCTCCATCATCTGAAACATGGAAAAAAACTTAAGAACAAGTCTGGTCGTAAAACTTAAAAATTTGATGGAACAAATGAGTATATTTAACATACCACGAGAATATAATGTCCGAGCTGCTTCCAATTGTGACATCTCCGAATCAAATGTATTCACTCTTTCCAAAGCTTCTGGACCGTTAACAAACTGAACAAACCTGAAAAGATGTCCAAGAACTAAGCTACTTGTAACTATTATGTGAAAAGGCAAAAGCAAAATGTTCTATAGAGAAGAACCTCTTGAGTGTTCTTCTTGTGAACCAAGATTTGTTATTCTCGTTTTTTGCTACTTCAGCTCTGAATAAAGATTTTGTTGCAAGAACACTCAGATGATTCGCGAATGGTTCTATCAATCCTGAAGCCAGTTTCTCTGTTTCTCCATTACTCGATACAAACACCTCGCATCTGTTAAACACACCGAGGATCAAACAAGATTTCATCGACAAGAACATATCAGTACGAGGATGAGATTCACTCACCGTGAATGTTTTTGAGAAAGCTCAAAGATAGCATAGTCAAGAACAGTATCAGCCTTCATTGTTCACACTAGTGAAAGCCCTCCCTTTCTCCTATACCATAATGTGAATCATTCAAGAGATCATAAGAATTTCATGTGACTAATATAGTAAGCAATTAAATGTATAGCAATAAAGAGAAACAAGAGTTCAATTCAACAATGATACGATGACAAGCAGCAGCTCAATCACTATCAAACCATAGAAATTGTAAACCGATGCTTCCTAGATCTGACCACAACACTAAGAACCGTAACAGTGTCTGCATACCTGTCGTTACTAGAATGTTTTTTTTTCTTGCAATAGAAATGGCAATCTTTCTCGTTGGCAGAGTTGAAGAAGAACTCTCTTTTTTTTTATCTCTCTGTCTCTAAGCGGTCTAGTAGATAGTAATGTGAAGCTCTATAGAGAGAGAGAGAGCTTGCTTCTGACAACTTTCAACTTCTTTTAATTTTCCTTGGCGTAACAGTCTGTGTAACTAATGAGAAGATACAATGACGCAAGAGTCGAGAGGAAGATACCAAAACTCAGTATTAGTTTTACCAAATTACCCTCCTTAACCGAATCGAAACAAACAACAACAATACCCGGTTAGGACCATGTTATCCCAATTTTTCCAAATTAGCATTATTTCATTCTCTATCATCTAAATATACATAAAAAATTTCCTAGGTATGTGATAGTACTAGGCCATGATTATCCTGGGTTTCTTAGTTTTTTTTTTTTTAAAAAAAAAAAAATTAAAAAACAAACCAATCGCGGGCCGCCACGTGTCAGTGGGGTCCGCGAACAGTGTAAGAAACTCACTAAAATCGGTTCTTAATTAGTAGTTTTTGTAACCGATCCTTAAGGGTTTTGTAGGGGCCCACACACTAAAAAATCCACTAAACACCCCGGATAATCATGTTCTTAGTAGTTTTGATTGGTTAGTGGAATCCGCTCAACGCATCCGGTTTAAGACTTCGTATAGAAGGTGGTTTAATAGGATGGAGGGCAAACTTATAAGATGAACTTTGGTAGGAGAGATGGGGTCAAGGCTCTTGCTCCTCTGCGCCGTGGGCAGTGGACCAAACACCCAATGATATAATTTTAACGGTAATCTATACTATTAAAGCAGGATCCTATTGTCATAATTACCTTAGGGGCATGTTTCCTTCACTAACATTGCATGTTTCATTAAGGGCAATTAAGTAATATTAATAACAAATCTATATTGGGTCATTATTTTTGGATCCAGCCCAAATCAAATCTCTCTTGGGCCATTTGGGCCTATTAAAAAATCAGATTCAATTATCACCTTTTTTTTTCCTTTAGACCATTGAGTCCAAGTTCAAATAATTTTTTTTAAACTATTCTTAATTATTATTTTTTTCTTTTCTTAATATAATTTAAGCATTCATAAAAATAATTGAATTTTTTTATTGAAAAGTATAAATCTTTATTAAAAGTATATAATTTTTTAATTAAAATATTAACCCCATAGTAAAATTAATTTATCAGAGTTATACCAACTTAATTCATTAAAAAAATAAAGTTTAATTTTTTTAATATAAATAGTCATTTAAAATGAAATACGATAAATAAAGATAAAATTTTTAAGTCTTTTATAAAATAAAACACAAATATATGAAAATGTGACATTTACTAAATATTTGTCAATTGAAAAAAAAAACAAAAATAAACCCGCGCTTTGAAAGCGCGGGTCAAAATCTAGTAAATAATTATTTTGGGAAAACAAAAATATAAATATTTTGAGTAGAGACAACGAAAGCCATATATATATGTTGCTGACAAAAAAGAATACACAAATTTGAAAAAAAAAATATATCTTCTTCTTTTAACCTCACATTTTGTTTAATTTTCAACCTCATATCTTCTTTTTTTTTCTCTCTAAGATATTAAAGGGTATCTAAAATCTCTGTAATTTTCCGTGGAAGTACTTGTAGACGTAAATAAGTCTACATTGGGCATGTCCAATATGGTAAAACCGAACCATGCTAAACCGAACCGAACCAAAATAGACAATATGGTATGGTTTTGGTATATACCATATAAACCGAATGGATATGATTTTATAAAAACAGTAGGATTTGGATATGGTTTGGTTTATAACCGATTAAACCGAATAAACCGAACAAAACCGATCAAAAATAAAAACATGTAAATATGTATATATTTTATAACGTCACATGAAAAATATATTTGTTATATAAGTTATTCTTTTGTTAATAATTATTACCATATTTTTATAGTAATAAAGAATCATAATTTGAAAAACACTTAAAATATAATTAAATAACAATTCATTGTAACTGAGGTTTTTTATTTTCTTAGTCTTCTTCTTTTAATCATTTTGTTTTCTTTTAGCATTGATTAAATTGAAGTGAAGGTTATAAATTTGATGAATAATAACTAGAAAAAATTCTTCACAATTTTTTTCTTATTTATAAACGAACATAGTTTCACTCGACGAATCATGACTTTGATGAACACTGAATATTGAAGAGTGGAAACATTTTCTTTCATACTTCTCTTTTGTTTTTTTTTTTTTTTTTTCAAAATTTCGAGTTTTGATTTTAATTCTAGATTTTATTATTTCATTTGAAGGTATAAGCGTTTTTAATATAATATATTTTTAATAAATGACTGCGATGACAATATGACTCTAAAATTTATATAATATGATCCCAAACTAAATAATTATGTTTTGGTATAAAACTGAATAAACCGAAAACCGGCGGTATATAAACCGAACCGAACCGAAGTAAATATGGATTTAGAATGGTAGTTATATTTTACTAACCGAAATACCGAAAAACCAAAAAAACCGAACCGATATCCGGATTGAACACCCCTAGTCTACATGCTTCTAAAACTTATACACTTCTTATTAAAGGTTCATGGTCTCATCAACATACAGTAGAACCTATATAAATTAATAATGTCGGAACTTTGAAATTTTATTAATCTATAGAGATATTAATTTACAAAAGTTTTCTTATTTAGATTTTTTATTTTAAGATATATTTATTATAAGATAATAAAAATATTTGATTTTAGCGTATAGACATTAATTGTTATTTTTTGAAGTTTTACATTTATATTTATTATATTGTATTATTTGGTCTATATAATATTATATTGCATAGAACTTAAATGTGATTTATAATAACACTACTAAATCTCATCAAAAATATATTAATTGTTAAGAAAATATAAAAATAATTCCATTGTGAATCTAAAACAAACAATATAATCATAGATTCTTACTTATATAAACTATGTATATACAGTAGAACCTCTATAAATTAATACTCAATAAATTAATAATCTCTATAAATTAATAAATTTCGCCGGTCCCAACTTGGACCGGTTCAAAATTTGACACAAATCGATAAAATAATAAGATAATAACTTTTTAGAAAATTATATGTAAATATATGGTCTCATTAAAATTATAAATTAATAATTTATATGTATACATATTTTATATAAGTAAGAACCTATTATTATATTGTTTGTTTTATATTCACAATAAAAATATCTTCATATTATCTTAACACTTAATATATTTTTGATCAGATTTAGTAATATTATATCTAAAACCACATTTAAGTTCTATGCAATATATATTATATACACCAAATAATATAATAAAACTAATATAAATGTCAAATTGTTAAAAAATAACAATTAATGTCTATACACTAAAGTCAAATATGTTTTTTATCTTAGAATAAATATATCTTAAAATAAAAAATCTAAATAAATAAATTTTTGTAAATTAATATCTCTATAATTTAATAAAATTTCAAAGTCCCAACATTATTAATTTATAAAGGTTTTACTGTATGTATAATTATTAATTAATAATTTTAATGGGATCATATATTTACATATAATTTTTTTTAAAATTATTATCAAATCATTTTATCGATTCCGGTCGAAGTTAGGACCGATGAAATTTATTATTTTATTGAGATTATTAATTTATCGAGTATTAATTTATACATGTTATATTGTATAAGAATATCGTAATAAGTGTTTTGAGTACTTACTGATATCTATTCATTGTGTACCTAATAATACAAAGCCATCTTTTCATATTGACCAATGTCGTAGAAATTAAAATATTACAGTACTAGATTAAGATCCGCGCCTTGCGCGGAATAAACGTTATATATAAAAATTATTTTACGTATTATATGTTCTTACATATTATGAAATAATAAATATATATTGAATAATTAAAAGTCAGTAACTATTACATATATAATTAAATTGGTGCGAACGTATAAATCAGTTTTATTAATCCAAACATTTTAAAAAAAAATTTGATAGGATATGTAATTAAATTTAAATGATATTAACATACATAGTATATTTTTAATATTAATGTCTATTTCTTTTTTTTTAAATGATGCCTTCTACTCATATGTTTTTTTATCATGTGTATTTTTAATAGCAAAAACTTTAAATTACTGATAACAAAATGTTTATTGTGGGATTAATAATTTTAGTAATTGATAATTTAAAAAAATTTAACAATGTTAGTTCAAAATTTTATCAAAAAGAATTATTCAAAGTAAATTTTGAAACTAAAATATTTATTTATTCAATATGGTTTATAGTTTAATTTAGAATGATATATATACATATATATTTTAAATCTTAATGATTAATTAAATTAGACTTTTGTTTATATGATTTTGTAATCATTTGTATTTTGTCATATCAAAAATTTTAAACCATGGATCACAAAATTTGAATGTGAGACTTTTAACAGTTTTAGTAATTTATAGTCATTTTTTAAAATTCAAAATATAAAATATACAGAAAAATCTAAATTTTTATAATATGGTTATTGTGTTTTAAAAAAAAAATATTTTAATAGTTTTAAATCAAACAAATTTGATAGAAGATACATGTTTTTAATTAGATCTTTATTATTCAAAATCATTAATTATCATATATACTTTACCCACATTAGGTAATTCCGTAATCTTTATTTAAAGAAATAATAAATGACATTAATAATAAATTTATGGTTAGTTTAATAAAAAACTTGTTATATAATTAGATTGACCAACCTTTTTTTCTAATAATTCTAAGAATCATCCTAGTGATGACATGTGGCTACAAAAAAAAAGTTGTAATGTTTCACAAATAATATATAGGGGATATCTAATATACAATTTTCTTCAATTTTTGTGGAATAATCACTAACAAAACACGTGATGTGAACGCGTAATAATATTCTTCACTTTGAAAAAGTATTATTCTTCACATGCAAGTAATATTAAAGATCCAAATATAGTTCATTCATGCCAAATTGAGTGTACTCCCATGTTTTTCAATTAAATAGGCTACAACATTTAATCAAATGTGACAAAAGTCCTAAATAGTTAAATCATACTAGGTGTTTTCCTGCACCATGTGCTGTAAAGAAATTTTTTAATCTAAATTATATTTAAAAATAAATTTTATTAAATATTATAGATTTTTTCTATTTTCTTACTAATATTTAATATAAGTTTGATATATATTAAATCAATTTGTATAAAACTAATAAAAATGATATAAAATTATATAATTATCAAAAATTTAACCTAAACAATATTTATAAAATTTGTAGGTATATAAAAAAACTAATGATCTTACGATTAGATATTTAATTTTTTTAAAAATTGTAAAAAAATTTGAAAGCTTTAGTAATACAAATTGTATAATTATACAAAAATAATAATATTTCGAAATTTGAAATGTTATATGAATATATTTATTTTATAGATGATGTATGAGCTATTACCATATTTAAAAAAAGTTTACGAAAAAGAAATATCAATATTAAATATAATATTTGAATTATCAACATATTCTAATAAGTTTGCCAAAAATATAAATCAACATTAAATGAAATTATTCATGTCATATTTTTCTGGAAGTCATGTCATCAATTTCAGTAGCCATATCATATTTGTTTTGTGAAATTGATTGTAAGGAGGACATGTGACAAAATCACCTCGCAGATATAGTCCATGGGATAACATCATATTAAACCCCTTATTTGTATTTTGTAGCAAGTAATTAAAGTATACTTTGAAAAAATATGTCCTTACTATTTACTACAAAAGGAGCCTTAAAGTGAACAAGATGCGTCTACACTGTCGGTATGACATAAGCTTGCGCACATGCGACATGTTCCTCTCATTCTGTGTCGACGTCAATGATAAATCTTTCTTTATTAATCTTCATGCGAAAACTAATATATTGAGTTCTTTAACTTCGACGAATGATTGATCAAAATCAGCTTAATTGATTGCGTTTAACAATTACCAAACATGGGTATTTCATCTTTTTGGAATTTACATACCAAGCCTCTGATAATAAAACCAAACCCTGTTTGATATAAAAACCATCACTAATCCACACAATGATATAAAAATTAGTAAGTATACATAGCATAAATTATGTAATATAGAAATATGAAAAAAGAAAAAATAATAATGATATAGAAATATGAAAAAAGAAAAAATAATAATGATATAGAAATATGATTCTCGTAGTTCAAAAGAAAAGAAATATGATTCTCAAGTGCATGAAAAGAATTTCTTAGTATTTATTATCAAATTATCACTCTGTAAACCGAAAGAAACATTTGAATTGGTTTACATCTACCAAACCAAACAGTTTGCAGCCTTCTTTTTTCTTATCAGTGGACCCCGCAAACGAAGTCGGGTGGTTTAGTGGGTCTCACTCTCCACCGAAACAACCGCACCATCAAGCGACTATGTACAGAGAAAAGGTAAAATTTAAACCAATGAGTAGACCCAACGCTGTGCATTGGACAGAGAAGTAAAACAACTCTATTAGACCGGCCCTACCATCTGACGAACCGTGATTACACGTGTATCTCGATCAGGAGAAGGAAAATAAATAGTGCAAGACCGTCAGGGTCCAACGAGATGTTGTCAATGTGTGACTTCATTTATGTTCATGATGGAAACACGTTATTCAATTCTATTAAATTCTTCAATTTCCACCAATCTTGTAATGGGTCTATTTTGCACGCTGTCGGTGTATCATACGCTGCGTTTCATGATGTAATGGGCTTGATTGGCCCAAGTGTTCCAGTACAGCCTCATAGCACCGAGATGCGAGACTATCAATAATAGTCCTCCATATTTTCTTTTTGCTTTCTAGTTTCTACAACTTGTATATTAATTTTTTTTGGAAAAATATGTCAAACTAATCATGTGATAGTCAAAATTAACGATAAAATTTCACGTAAAACGCATCTTATATATTAAAACAGAAATCACGACTTTGATTTATGTGTGATTTTTTTTTTGAAATGGACTCTCATTAAAAATCAGTTATCATTCATTTATTACTAATAACATGGTTTAATAATATATCACAACTAATATAACCATAACTCCTACAAAACCGGAATGATAAACATGACCAATTTTTAATCCTTATTAAATGTAAAATAAATTTATAGATAGTCAGGATGTAAATCATTATCAAACCAGTCTGTGGACCACTACATTATCCTATTGTTATTATTTTGAACAAATTTCGACTAACCCCTTAGACTAACGACAAACACTATATCAAATGAGTTTAATTAATCACCATATGTATATTGCGTTTATAAAACAAATTATATACACCAAATCTGAATTACAGACTAACTAATTGCACCGTAATATTTTACAGGCACAATATATTATAGTGTGATTCATGTGTGACTTTTTTAAAAAATGGACTCTCATTAGAAATCAATTATCATTCATTTATTACTAATAACATGGTTTAATAATATATCACAACTAATATAACCATAATTCCTACAAAACCGGAATGGTAAACATGACCAATTTTTAATCCTTATTAAATGTAAAATCAATTTATAGATAGCCAGGATGTAAACCATTATCAAACCAGTCCGTGGACCAATACATTATCCTATTGTTATTATTCTGAACATGCAATTTAAATCAAATTTCGACTAACCCCTTATACTAACGATGAACACTACATGAGTTTAATTAATCACCATATGTATATTGCGTTTATAAAACAAATTATATACACCAAATTTGAATTACAGACTAACTAATTGCACCGTAATATTTTACAGTCACAATATATTATAGTGTTAAAAATTTGATGTTTTTAACAGTATCCCAAATTTTTTTATCTATTACCAATTTGATTTAGTTTTTAACAGTAGGTCCAATTTGATTTAAATTTTATATATATTTCAAATTTAGAAATAAAAAAATATGTAAAATAGTACTGTTACATAATTATGTTTTCAAAACAAAATTTGTTACAAGAATACAAAATTTGAATTTTGTTTATAATAATAATATCATAAATCACATAAACACATATATAATAGAGTTAGATAATACATAATACTAAACTATATTAATTTATTGATAAATTTTGTTTTATAAACTAAAATGATTTAGTATATAAAATAAAACTCGTACGGTTGTGCGGGTCGAGATCTAGTAACCTTTTAAATGAAATACTTTGTGTATGCGTTTAACTATGAAAATACTAAACCTTATAACATTGGCAAAAAATTTCTTATCTACATAGTCTGACATGAGATGATATGAATTATAAGATTTACACATATATATATACATATATATATATATGGGTATTTATTATGACAATGGATTTAAAAAGCATTCAACGTTTATAAAGCCAAGGGAACTTGATCAACAGTTTTTGATTGTGTTAATTCTCTATATATGCCTTGTGAAAGCTGTTATGGTTAAGTCATTAGCTACTTGATTTCACATGAGCATGTACGGCGAGAAAATCATTGATTCTCTCTATTACAAATATTTGGTTGAAATTTTGTAATCTCCCGTGACTATATTTGTCACACAATACAGTATTGAAGTTTTAAGATCTAAACCCACTACATCTATCATTGTGGCAGAGAAAGAAAATGATGATTGGAAAATAAAAAAGCGTAGTGGCTACGATAAAATGTGAATTCGATGCGAGAAGTGAAACAGAAAAGATTTTTATGAATGTGGCGAGTGATAATTCAAAGTAAGTTTCACATTATATGTATTTATACATATATTGGAAATTACAAACGTTGATTTTTTTTTTTGAAAGTTTATTGGCTTGGAAGATCTTAAGTGATTTCGGAACGATATTGCTTTGAAGACGCTGAATAATATTTCTGAATGACATATGAGGATAATGAGAACATCCACATCAGTTTATTAGATTGATTGAACTCATGTAAGTCTAGAAGATTGAGAATAATATTTGAGTTTTTATGAGCTTTGATTTACACTTTTTGTTTATGTTTTATTTTAAAATTATGGATATGATGAGTGTAACTTATTTTGTTTATGACATAAGCTTAGTAATTTTTTCTTTTGGTTCTTTCTTATAAATCTTTTATTAGATGATATTCAGGAAAAGTGAAGGAAAAATAAAGAAAATATAATGTGTTTTTGAGGAAAAATAAGAGAAAATGAAAGAAATGGATATTCATTTTTACTGCACACTCAATAAAGAATATTAGGTAAACAAAAATACATTAAATCAACTTTATTGCAAAACTCTAGTTGAATATCTAAAAAATAATAAAATAAAATAGTACTTAAACATTAGGTTAATATCTCAAATTGTGATATGCTCAACCCAATTGTTTCACAACATATTTGTTTTAGTTGGTTTGGAAAGAACATTTTTTCGATGCAGTTGTTGTTCATCAGACAACTTTTTGATGTTGGAGATGAGGTTGAGATCAAAGAAGACAAAGTATACAAACAATATTTTTGCTTTGTTATATATTAAACTTAACCATTTGTGAAACATGAATATTTTTGTAAACTTTGTTGGCATTGTGATCTAGATGTATGTGGATGAACTGAAGTTGATGATAGCATTGTTCATAGGAATGGACAAGTGGAGACAACAACTTAGTAACTTCGGATTATGTGATAAATTGCTGAAGAACAACAGCCAAAGTGAACTCCCAGCTTGGAAGATGGAGGACATTATTTGAGTTTCAGTGAACTTTGTTTATATTTTCTTGTTCTTGCTTTATTTTCAGACCAAATCTAGTTTTACTTTATAAAAGTTGAAGACGACATTGAATAATCAAGTGATGATAGCCATTGAAAAAGCTCTCATTTTGTCTGTGTTAGTTCTCTATATATGCCTTGTGAAGGCTGTTATGGTTAAATCATTAGCTACTTGATTTTACGTGAGCATATACAACGAGAAGATCGTTGAATTTGAGTCTAGCTCTCCTGACTATATTTGTCACACAATACAATATTGAAGTTTGAAGATCCCGCTACATCTATCATTGACTTAGTTCACAATTAAAAAATGAGCTCAGATGCATTAAACGTCTAGAGATATAGCCTATGGAGTATGTGATACACCGTCATTTTCTTAGATCCTAGTCCAATTGTGACTATATTACCTTTGATTCATTTATCTGATCATATGTGACGCCATTATTATCTCATGTTGCATATAATATATTGTGAACTCGTTAAAACTTATACTTGTAAGATTTATGAATTACATCTTCCGTGACAGCTATTTCTGCCATTAGAAAGCAGGCAAGTAGGGCCCGTGCGTGCAATTTGGGTGGTCCTGCGCGTCATGCGGCGGCGCATTGTGTTATTTGAAAACTAAATAACACATGCAAAATATATAGTATATAAAATGGATCAAGAAGTCTTAATTTAAAACATAAATTTTATTATTGACTGAATTAGAGTTTCTAGTATGATTAGGGAAGATGTCCTAAGAATGATTAGAAAACAAAACCGAAGTTAATGTTTTGGGGATCGCATTGGATCATGTAGGAACAAATAAAAACTTTCAATAAATAAAATATATATTAAGACAAATAAGTATAACGTCGCCGTCAATAAGTGTAGAACTCAGCCAACTCCTGGACAGATCCTATCTCGCGATCATCATCATCGTCGTGATCGGAGAAACTGTCTTCGAGCATCCATAATAAGTGCTCGAACAATACGACTTCACAAGCTACCAAGACAGTCTTTTGATCGTGACGTTCTTCTATAAATCTCGATGATCTATCAAGTAGTTCTTGGACAAGCGGATGGTTGATGACGTTGGAACTAAGCATGTAAGGTCTCCGAGACTTCCCGACGTAGACCAGTTGAAGATCACCGTCACATTTTGAGACCTTGCTGGTGGCCACGGAGGAGGAGGATTCGGTGGTTGGGTGGTGGTTCTTGGTGAACGAAGGCCATTTCTTTATGAGCTTTGTTAGCTTTCCGAACTTGGCCATTAGTAAAGTATTAAACCTTTGATTTTGAGAAATTTTTGAGGTTTTTAAATTAAATAAAAGAAGTTATCAAGTATTTGTCTTGAAGGTGATGAAGTTACGTTCGTTTGTATTTATACTGAGAGATGGATAGAGAAAGATGAACAGCTAATAAAGACAAGGGTACATTATCCGTAAAACTAGTGTCTCCTTGCTCTACTTCCATTAATGTAAATATTATATAATGTATAGTATGTGTGCAAAAGCATGCATGTTGATATGTGCATACGTACGTATGCTAGTGGGTTGGACAAATCTCCTGTATATGTGTTGTTATCTAATTAATGATCAGATCAAGGGTGAACGATGATTATTGATTTTGTTGATAAAGATTGCATCATATGCATATGCACACAACGTTGAATTGTAAACACAAACCCTTGTCCTTGTAGGCAATGTAGGATATAACAAAGTAACAAACCAACTTTATTGATTGAGCTTTTATTGTTTTGTTAAAATCCAATCTCATCTAACTGAGTCTTTAATGGTGAAGAAAATAATTGCATTTTCATTTATAAAAGATCAGCAGCTTTTAATTTTGGTAGGCAAGGCAACAGCCAACAAAATCAAAATATTAAATTGAAACAAATAAATAAAATCAACAAACAAGTTAGTTGCAATAGCAAATAAGCCAGTTGGGATGTTGTTGTTCTTCTTAAAAGAGTGCATTACACTAACGTTTTTTTTTGCTATAGACTTTTTCATCATCTTTAATCCAAAATTCCATTAATCCAGAAACT